>NC_137604.1:53257223-53282223 GCF_963280865.1 Gymnoscopelus braueri | reverse complement strand
TGTATTCACACGGTGTGTCCGTGTCAATTAGGACTTTTCTCTCCGTCTCCCTGCTGTCCTTCTGTCCTCTCCCATGTCTCCCTCCCTCCCTTTCTCTGTCGTTTTCTTTTCCTTATCTCTCTCACTCCATTGATTCTCTCACCCCTTCCTCCTTGTTTTCACCTCTCTCTGGCTCAACCCCGTCTAATGTTTCTCCTTCTGTCTGTCTGTCTGTATTTCTGTCTGTCTTCTCTGCTATGTTTTCGTCTCTCTAACCCCTCTCTGACTTGCCTTTCGTGGCGCTCTCTCTCTCTCTCTCTCGTGTCTCCTCTTTATTCTGTCACCTTCATAGCGTTCTCTTCGTCTTCTCCTCTTCCTCTCTCCTCTGAGGTGTCCTACTCTTTCTTTTTTTTTCTTCTTCCCGTCTCTCCCTGATCTGTCTTCTCTGTCATTTTCTTATTCTCACACAATGTCTGAATGTCTCTCTCTCTCTCTCTCTCTCTCTCTCTCTCTCCCTCTCTCTCTCTCTCTCTCTCTCTCTCTCTCTCCCTCCCATTACGTCATGGGTAACTTTCCCATTGATGTCCAGCTCATCTGTCGGCAGGTCTTTCTCTTCATTGTCACATGACGTCAGACTCATAGAACCCCCCAACACACACACACACACTCCATCCCTCATTCCTCACCCAGAATTCCACCCATCCCCTCCCATCCCTCCCTATAATCCACCCTGAAATCCCTCTCCAAAAGTGAACATCACCCTCGATACCTCGACCTGTCCCAAACTGGTACAGTCGCCCCTCTGGTACGTCGTTCCTGCCCTCCCCCTCCCCCCTTACCTCTATCTTCCTTAGCTTTCCTACGGTTCCCAGTTCCCCCTCTTCTTCTTCCTCATCCATCCATCTTGCATAAGAGCCCCGGTCCGCCCGGTCCGTCCGTGTGGGGGTGAGGGCGCCTCAGACACCTTTAACCCTTTAAGTGCCCAGGAGGCCGTCTGTCCGTCCGTCCGTCCATCTGTCCACCACAGGAGCAGCGCTGGCCTCTTCCCTCACCCCCCCCCCCCTCTCTCTCTCTTTTTCTCTCCCTGTCTCTCTCTGTCTCTCTCTCGTTCTCTCTCTCCCTGTCTGTCTTTCTGTCTCTCTCTGTCTCTCTACCAGTTTCACACATTCTGCACGTACACACACACACACACACACACACACACACACACACACACACACACATACGCATGCGTTCGTCACTCAGTTAACCTTTTCTGGAGGCGCAGGTATTTAACTTTTACTCTTCCTCTGCACGACCTTGGGACTGGCACGGTGATGTGTGTGTGTGTGTGTGTGGGGTGGAATGATTTCTTCTTCTTCCGAGGCACATAGAATTGTGTGTGTGTGTGTGTGTGTGTGTGTGTGTGTGTGTGTGTGTGTGTGTGTGTGTGTGTGTGTGTGTGTGTGTGTGTGTGTGTGTGTGTGTGTGTGTGTGTGTGTGTGTGTGTGTGTGCATGTGAGAGTGTGTCTACCTCTATAGGCCTGTACTGAAAAATGCATCTGAGATTGAATGAGAAAGGGAGCGAGAGAAAGAGAGAGAGAGAGGTTGTGCGTATACATCAGTGGTGGAAAAAGTACTAAATTTTTTTGACTTAAGTAAAAGTATCAATACTGCAAAGTACTCTGTTACAAGTAAAAGTCTGGAATTCAAAATGTACTTGAGTAAAAGTACAAAAGTATTGGTATCAAAATGTACTTAAAGTTCCAAAAGTAGAAAGTACTCATTATGCAGAATATTGTCAATCATCTTTAGTTTTCAAAATGTATAAATATCTTTAGAAAATAGCCGATCTATAAGCTCACAATGTCTCGCATCGCGACGCATTGTTAGCTTTCAAATGGCCGAAATGTATATGGCTGAAGTGGTAAATGTATGTTTTGTATTAATAATTAAAATCAAAGTAACTAGTAACTAAAGTTTTCAAATAATTTTAGTGGAATAAAAGTATAATATTTGCCTCTGATATGTAGTGGATTAGAAGTAAAAGTACTGAAAATTGGAAATAGTCCAGTAAAGTGAAAGTACCTCAAAATTGTACTTAAGCTTGAGTAAAATGTACTTAGTTACTTTACACCACTGGTATACATCCTCCTCTGCATGTGTGTGGTGCGTCTCGGTGGGTGCATGAACACAGAACACATAGCGTTATAGGTGGCTTCACTCAGAACTGCTCTATAGCGTCGTGCTCAATTGCCTTAAAGGGATAGTTCACCCCAAAAATTACTTATTGTCTATCAATTAGACACTCCATGAGGCATTGAATCCATGGAGATTGTTTTGTTTTTGTCGCATTCCTAAGCCAATAATTTTATTACCGCCGGAGAGATGCTAATGTATCCGGTAGGAGACACAAAGTAGACTCTTTGAGTCTCCTACCGGAAATACACCCGGTCATCAAATTATTGGCTTAGGAATGCGACAAAAACAAAACAATCTCCATGAATTCAATGCTTCATGGGGTGTGTAATTGATAGAAAATAAGTGATCTTTTGGGTGAACTATCCCTTTAACCACTTAACCACATTAGTGAAATGGACCCATTGAGTTACAACTGTTACTCCGACCACTTTTTCTAAATTAGCCAAAATACTTTTGGCTAATGTCCCCGTCCCCCTCCCCTCCCCAGAATACGGACACTGCATGGGGTTCAAGTGGTTAATTTCATTCAATCCGTGTTGATTGATGGAACGCTGTTGATGTGACCGGCCGCTCTGCTCTTTTCAGCCATATATGTTTTTCAAAAATCAGACAAAAGAGTGCATTCTGAGCGTGCTAATTATGTATACATGTATGTGCTGTATATATTATAAATACTAAGCTACGATATATACTGTATGTAATCTCACGTAATGGCCACCCCCCAAACTCTGCTGATGGAAGGTATAGTTGTGTGGAATGCAGCATTGGACCCATTTGATTGTACTGTACGAGTCGGTCTCCCATTTTGCGGTATGACGTACAGGTTTATTTCTCCTTCACGGGACAGAATTGTTTTTATAAGCAGCCCACAAGGGGCAGAGAGTGAAGGGAATATAAACATCCACCAAAGTATCAAGTGAATGAAAAACTGCTGATGGCAAACTTGTTACCTCATTATTGCCTTCTAAACTATTAGCCTCTCATCTTGCATTTACAAGCTCCAAAACAATGTTTGTCATTTGAATTAGACAATATATTTAAAAAACAGACTCCACTCCATGAACTCCATGAACTGTAGATGTAAAGTCATACCGTGTAACATGAATTTTGTTTGTCTTTTTTTTGGCGTCAGTTCTGGTAGCTCCGTTGTCATTACAGCGTTTTCCAAGGATATTTTAGTTAAAGATTATATCAAATGTTACTTTTATTTAATTGATAAGGTTACATAGTATGACTTTAATCAAATCAACACAAATTAATATGTTGACAATCTCACAATTCTTCAAATGAGCTTAAGTTACTTCTGACTGGAAATGGTAGCGTGGGTCACATAGCAGTGGGAATGGATGCACCCAGTACAATAATACAGAGGGTTACTGAAAAAGCTAATGGCCATCACAGTAGAGTATTACCTGCCTCTGAAACATATATTGGCTCCTTTACCTAAGTTTTCATGTTGTCTGAGAGTAAACTAATATTTAACAGTTCCCCAGAGAAAACTGACAGTTCCCTGACAGCAGTGGAATGTGAAATAGACAAGGATCTGCGGAAATTGTACATACAAGAGTATAAATGTGCCAGCACACAGCCTAATGAGCCTAAAGTGATACTTCTCTTTGGTAAAACGCGTCTCCCTAGACTAGATGTTAACAAGCATTCATCCTGACATATTGGCTAGCTTGAGCATCAACCGTCTCCACTTGGAATCAGGATTGTTATCCTGCCAGGGACAAATTAGCTGATTTACTTCCTTAAAAATAACGGCTAAATTACATAATTTTACCAGTTTTTAATGGTTTGTCGATGAATGTGACAACATACTGTAGATGGCAGGTCCCCAGAATGGAGTTACTGTTAACTATGTGTGTTGAAAGCGATGTTTAACTTTGGTAGAATCTTGGGTTGTAGGTATCTGGGTTGTAGGTATCCATAATATACTGAAAGTCCAAATATTGTCTTTATCAGTTGATGAATCTTTTTTTTTAGATATAGCATAAAGATCTGCTGGCCTAATGAAGCGTAGACCAGCAAGTTTGAAATCACTCCACTCCTGTGCCCTCTGCACCATGACTCCCATCACCCCCTGTCCTCCTCCTCCCCTCCTCCTCCTCCTCCTCCTCCCTGGTAGCCCCCCCCCCTCCCACCCTCTCCTCCTGGGTGGTGATGACCCTTTTCTTTCCCAGCTGAGACACATTATTCCCAACATGCACCTCCTCCTTCACCTGTCCCCTCCTACGCTCTCGTCATCTGCTCCAGGGCTGCCCTGATGCTTCATTCACAGACCTCGCAGACAGAACACCAATGGCTTTAAAGCCAGGGACATCACCGCATCAGGGGTGCAAGGAGGGTGGGGGGTGATGGGGATTCTGTTTTCCTTTTTTCAGCATGGTTACGATTCTTACGAATGGGTTTGGACTTTATAGCTTCAACAAATGCGCATTTGGCACCCTTTCATTCTCGACACGGAATGGTCACGGTTACGACGACTGAGAAGTGCATGCTCCGGTGATGCACATTGTGTTCACATTTTAGTTTTCAGCCTCTGCACGCTGATGGTTTAATACTGTTTATACTTGTATGCTGTAAAAAGTCTCCGTGAAAGATGTGCCTCCTGGCCATGTAAAACAGCTTTGATAAAAATCCTGCTAAGATGATTGTAGGTCTATAATGAGGGTGATTTTTGCTGTAGGCCTTGCCTAATTGATCATTATTGAGCGATAAGATAAGGATCGCTGTAAATGGATGCACCAATCGAGTCTTCTCTTCCAACCGTGAAGGTAACACTTCTTGGCAATGGCAGGAGACAGATTATCTATCTCTGGGGGAAGTGTTGTGCAGGCTCCGAAAATTGACAAGAGAGAGAGAGAGAGAGAGAGAGAGAGAGAGAGGGAGAGGGGGAGAGAGGGTGTGTGTGTGTGTGTGTTTGGGAAGGGGGGGGGCCATGTCTGCTTATTATAAGCGACTTTGGGCTTGTTTTTCTATTAAGTTGCTTGTAAATATTGGTTATTGGTGGTTGTGTTTTTTTGGGGGTTTGTTTCTAAAGTGTAGTTGCTTATTTGGGCTTGTTTACTATACTGTTGTTTAAACCCAGTGGTTCTCAAACATTTTCATGTCAAGGACCCCCGAATTAATGTATTTGTCCACCGACCCCCCATCTAAACATATTTTGTGCCAGGGACCCCCATACCAGATTTGTTAAAATGTTCAAATATTCCAAATATTTTGCATTTCTTCCAAGACTTTCTTTTGGAAATTGCCGATGTATATATGTTTAAAGTTCTCATGTGGCCTATGGTAGTCGCTTCTTTTGGGCTTTGTTTTCCTAGACCTGGTTGGCTTGTTTCTCTCGCAAAACCTGGCAACACTGGTGACTGTATGCATATCTGAAATTCTTAGCAGGTGCTCAATGCAAAAGGTGGAACGATGAAGTAGAAAAAGATTACTCAGCACTGAATGTGCTTGGGAGAGGAGAATTGCATCTGAGAGCAGTTAGTGATCTACTACCTGCCGTTGACTAAGTGCGTCTGGCGGGACGTCAGCACAAATCCAGTGCAGAGTACAGCTGACATAGAGACTAGTTGCGGAGGCTAATGCTTCATTTATACCCCGCCGTACAACGGTGGTGTAGAGGCTCAGTGAAAATAGCAGGTCTGCGAGCTCAAGAGATCGGCTGTGTTCGGTGCAGCGACACCGTCACGCAGCAAAGTAATTTATAAGTGTGTCTGGCAGGATGTCAGCACAATATACCTGGAGACTAGACTATAGACACTGTCGGATCTCTCGAAGTGTTCATTCTGCATGAATCAGTATGCACTTTTTTTTAAGGTAGTCATATTTTTTCTCTCTGTGGAAACCTATATATTTCTATCAAACAACTTAGCTTGTTAACTTAAAAAATATAGCTTTTTGGCAACATAGCATGGTAATTAGCAATAACAATATGATATTCTCAATCTTTCCAGGGAACCGTCTTGAAAAATACTAATCCACTAACCACTGGAAAGTCTTATTTGGTGTTCAGACACATAGAGGTTTTACATTTCTCTTTCAGGCATTTGGCTGACACTGTGCAACAGAAAGGGGGGGGGGGTGGAAATCACTGTTCACTGGTCAAAATCACTGCTCATCTTGCTGCCCTTCCCTCCTTTTCTCTGTCTGTCTCTCATATGGATGTTTTTTCCTCTTTCTACCAAACTTCTTCTGTCTTTCTCCTCTCTTGTCCTGTCTCCTGTCTTTCTCTTTGTCTCGCTCTCTATCAATGTTTGTGTCTGTCTATATGTCTGTCTGTCTGTCTTTCTGTCTGTCTCCTGTCCTGTCCTCTCCTTCTTCTCGTCTGCTGTCTCGTTTCCTCTCTGTGTGTGTTGCTGTCACTGACTCTCGCTGTATCCCACCTTCGGTGAAACTCAACAGGAGCACCAGCCGGTAAAGTTGTGCCTCTCTCCTCCTCTCTGTGACGCCCCCGTCCCCCCCATCTGCTACACCCGCCAGATCGGAATATATAGCTTCTCACTCTTTCTTTCTTTGTTCCTCTGCTCGTTCGCTCTCATGTCCTTTGGGTTCATCTTGTACGCCCGCATCTGTCACTTATGACACACTCACCTGCCCATGGGAACCGATACAATACAAAAAGATTCAGTATGACATATTAGCATGATCCCACAGGTTTACACGTAAAGCTGATAACAGTTATGCTTGATTAAATTTGCCCAATATGCATTACTAGCATTTGTGCACATGCTTTTCATACAATATTATGCATCTATTGTGTGGTTACATTGCAGTATGTGCGTGCGTGCATGTGTGCATGTGTGCGTGTGAGAATCAAGCTGGTGTTAATTCCTAACACCTATCGCCTTTACTGGGCTTTACTTTAATACTCTCAAACTGCTCTAAGATAGAGAAACCTCAGTCCACTCAGCATCAAAGGAGGAAGGCCTATTGATTATCGATTGACATGCACACACCTACACACACACAACCGCCCGAACCCTCCCTGTCTCCCGCAGATCACACACACACACACACACACACACACACACACACACACACACACACACACACACACACACACACACACACACACACACACACACACACACACACACACACAGACACAGACACAGACACAGACACACACACACACACACACACACACACACACACACACAGAGCTGCCAAGGCCCAAACAACTCAATCAATCTACTGCGAATTGAATTGTCTAGCGTCTTTCGCGACGGGAGCTGAGTTCATAGTTAAAGAACAGGTCTTGATGGACGACCTCCGCTCTTCTAAAGGCTTGGCAGGCATCCAGGGCCACGCTGCTGCTGCTGCCTTGTGTTTTAAAATGGCCTATCCACTTACATTAAAGATCAACATCCACCATTTACTCCGGTGGCACTCCGATTTTTCCTCAGTGATTTTGGTTTATAGGCATACAAATCAAGGAGCGAACATACCGTTATGGGCCTTATAGGAGAGGAAGGCAAGCATATAAAGTACGCTCACTCGGGGCGAGAGGCGTTTTGTCTTCAGGCCCCGAAAATGGTTCCTAGTTTACAGTCGCTCTCATGACCCGTTTCTGTTCTCTTGGTGCAACGTGTTCGTGTACTGTCGCGTGATGTCACATCCTCTGAGTGACATCATATTTCTCAACAGTTTTTACATGGCTTCAATTCCTTGTCCACATGTTTCCCCTCCAAGTTAAACCATGTTTAATTATTATTCTTTAAATAAAGACATCTCAGTGGATTCAAAGTAATGGAAGCTATGTGAAACCTATACAGTGTAGGAACGCCGTCCATGTAGTGTTTCTAAGCTTGAGGATTATATGGTCATAATCCGAGCCGTTTAACGCTTTAAAAGCCCCTCGCCCCATCTATCTATAAACACCATCTGAAGAACCGAACAGCACTTCACTGAAAAAGAAAGAAAGAGGTTTGGCTGGGCATTCTGTTGGGAGATGCCTGTCCATATGGAATGAGTATGATGTATGATGATGATGATGATGATGATGATGATGATGATAAGGCTGCTTCCTGATGTCCATGAAACCAACCGATCAGGCAACTGGTCACCTTCCTCGCACTGGTTTCATGTTTGACGCACACACACAAAAAAAGTCGCTTGTCTTTTTCTGCAAAAAGAAGAGACTCAAAAGAGTTTCAAGTGCTACCATGTTGTACAAGCACATTAGGTACTGTAAGCACATGGCAACCACAACGGTGGTGAGGCAGTAGCTTTAGATTGAGGAACTGCCCCATGCACACCCCTCCTCTACAAGACGGTGTTACCAAAAGGCTGTGGTAAGAGCCCTTTGAGACCGCCCCCGCCTCCCCCCACCTGATCACCTCGCCTCACCTCTCTAACCCTTCCCCTGACACCTGTTGTTTTTTGATCAACCTCCAGGGGGACCAAAGGGGGAGGCAAAGACATCAGCACAATCAAGTCATTGCGTGTGCTGAGGGTGCTACGACCTCTCAAGACCATTAAACGACTCCCCAAACTAAAGGTACAGTAATCATGTGTGTGGGGGGGGGGGGGTATGTATACAGTACATGAACAACCTCCTCCATGTCAGTTACATGTATGTACATATGTAACTGACTATGTAAGTTAAAACCATAGAAATGAAAAGCATACCACAGACATTTACATTCGAATCAATGATTTAATTCCATGTCAAACGCACAAGTAAAGAGGAAGCAGAATTGATTCAGGTCCCTGCAGGGTTTGATAAAAAAAAGAAAACAGAGGGGGGGGGGGGGGGGGGTTCTTAAAGGGATATTTCACTTTCAAGTAAAATAAACATTAAAAAATAAATAAAAATAATAAAATAAAATAAATGAAAAAGGTAATGGATAAATCACTGCCCCCTCACGTATTAGAATGTCCTAATGCGTGAGGGGGCCACAATTTTTCCATTACTTTTTTCATATTTTTTAATATATTTTTGTAATGTTTATTTTATTTGAAAGTGAAATATCCCTTTAATCACTTAAGCCCTATTCCTATGACAAATAGCAAAAATAGTCAATCTACAAGCTCTGTACTTTTTTATATCTATGGTTAAAACCTTAATGGCCAAACTTAAAAACTGTCTGGGGGCTCACAAAGGCCTGAGTAGACGATAAAATGACCAAAAGTTTTTTTGAAAGTGAAATATCCCTTTAAGTATGGTTTGGCCATGTGCTTAGCGTCTATCATAGGTGTGCCCTAGTAACCACTCTGCCATGCTCCATTCCCCAGGCCGTGTTTGACTGTGTGGTCAACTCTCTGAAGAACGTGTTGAACATTCTGATCGTCTACATGCTCTTCATGTTCATCTTCGCCGTGGTTGCCGTGCAGCTGTTCAAGGGTCGCTTCTTCTTCTGTACGGACGAATCCAAAGAGTTTGCACGCGACTGCAGGTTAGCCTAAGTTTCGGTAAAGAAAATCTGGTAAAGTGGCTTGCAGACTTTTGAAAATCTTCCAACCACTTTGCCTATGTAGCTGGTAAGCCAAAAACGTTCAGTTTGTTCCCTGCTTCACGGTGTAATGTGTCTCCTCCTCAGGGGCGAGTACTTGGTGTACGAACGAGATGAGGTTAAGGCTCAGAAGCGGGAGTGGAAGAAGTACGATTTTCACTACGACAACGTGGCTTGGGCTCTTCTCACCCTCTTCACTGTGTCTACCGGAGAGGGGTGGCCGCAGTGAGTAGGACGCACGCACACACACACACGCACGCACGCACGCACGCACGCACGCACGCACGCACGCACGCACACACACACACACACACACACACACACACACACACACACACACACACACACACACACACACACACACACACACACACACACACACACACACACACACACACACACACACACACACACACACACACAGGTATGGAGGAGGTAACACACTAGTATGTAACATATGCCCCTCTCCCAGCTGTACTCGGGCCAGATGAAAACCCTGGGAATCAATATTAATTAATAATTGGTGATAAATTGCCACTCGTTATCTAAGCTTCCAGGCATTTTAATTGGCTGTGAATTTCGTTGAACCAATTAAACCCTATACACTTATATACTTATATTTGATCTCGCCATTCAGGCTCTACTACATATTACTCCCTGACTGCTCAGCACATTAGAAGACAACCATTTAAGAGCAGGGAGATGCATATAATATATCATCAATGTCGGGTGGAAACCTCATATGTCCAAAACTGTTACTTTGTATGCCCAAAACATAATTTTCAGGGAACGGAAAAAATAACGTGTATCACCAGTGGATCCAATGTAGTTTTTATTTAGTCACAATCTCTTGTTTATACTTTTAATTGGTTCCATATTCATAAAAACCCACACATAAATTCTAAAATAGTGAAAAATATAAATCTACAGTCTACAAGCTCACATCGTGGCACATTGTGAGCTTGTAGATAGGCATTTTTTCCCCCAGTACTTTTTACACATCTGTTGTACGTCGAAGTATAGGACATTCATTTACGGGAAAAAAAACATAAGTTGAAATACAGTATGGAGATACAAAGGTTTCTGCCCAACAGCGACAGTATTTAATATGTATATTTAACAAACCCCACATGGGAAAACAAAACCTTTAGGGCTTAGAGAGAAAGCAGAGCCAAGTGGTGGTGCATGGTGCTGGAGTTGTGGTGGTGGGAGCAAACAAGTGCATACAGTACCAACCAGTGTTGATTTAGTCAACTGAAACTAGACAAAAACTAAAACATTTCATATGACTAAAATATGACTAAAACTAATTGGGACTTTATTCAAAAGACTATGACTAAAACTAAATGAAAAATTGCTGTCAAAATCAACACTGGGAGCAAACAAGTGCATACAGTACCAACCTTCTGTGACACTGACAGCCAGGGGAACGACAGTGAATGAGGTGAACTTAAATAGACCACCAAATTGGTCAGCTGCTTGACATCTCAGTGTTGCAGACACATCACATATACCTATATACATACATTTGTATATATATATATATATACATATACCTGTACATCGCCCACATAGTGCTGCGTGGTGCATGTAAACCTCTCGAGTGTATACTGACACTATACTGTAGGTTGAAAGTGGTTAATGTTCCAATGTATGTCCGACACTGTTTTATTATTATTTACAAACAGTTTTTTAACCACTTAAACCCCATATGGGTAACCGGAGTCCCTCAAAGCTCAATACTAGTGTCTTTTCTGTTTTCTGTTATTGTGGGGAAAGCTTTCGCTGAAAATAGCCGATCGACAAGCTCACAACGCGACGCAGCACGTCGTGTTGTGAGCTTGTCGATCGGCTATTTTCAGCTATTTTAAGTGGGCTATTTTAAGTGGTTAAATAGTGGATATAGCTACAAGCTCACAGATGTTCTTGTAGACAGGCTATTTTCACTACTTTAGTGTTGACTCTCATATAATGAAGTAGGTTATTCATTTATGAAAAAAAAAAAAAACATTAAAAAGTTGAAATGTGGAGATTACAAGGTTTTCTGGCCGACCATCAACGATTTGTAACGTCTTGACGTTCTTTGTCTCTTCTTCCTCCCCAGGGTGTTAAAGCACTCGGTGGACTCCACCTATGAGAATCAGGGCCCGAGCCCGGGGTACCGGATGGAGATGTCCATCTTTTACGTGGTGTACTTCGTTGTCTTCCCCTTCTTCTTCGTCAATATATTCGTGGCTCTCATCATCATCACCTTCCAGGAACAGGGCGACAAGATGATGGAGGACTACAGTTTAGAGAAGAACGAGGTGATTTGATTGAAGGGGATAAGACCGTAAAGGCAGACTGTAGGACTGTAAGGTAGAATGCATGCACTATCCGCGCATGCATATGCAGAAAATCCTCAGTTTTGTTTAGTTTTAGTTTAGACGGTGGTGTAAAAAGTACTCAAATGTTTTACTTAAGTACAATTTTGAGGTATTTTAACTTTACTGGAGTATTTCCAATTTTCAGTACTTTTACTCCACTATACCTCAGAGGCAAATATTGTACTTTTACTCCACAACAATTATTTGAAAACGTTAGTTACTAGTTACTTTGTAGATTTTGATTATTATTACAAAATACATTACCCACTTCAGCCCTATATACATTTCGACCATTTCAAAATAGCTACAAGCTCACAATGCGTGACGATGCGACGCATTGTGAGCTTGTAGATCTGTAGATTTTAAAAAGATTTTATACATTTGAAAACTTTTGAAATAGGACCTTCTGCATAATGAGTACATCCTACTTTTGGTTTGGTTTTTAAGTATACATTTTGATACCAATACTTTTGTACTTTTCTTTTACTCAAGTACATTTTGAATTCCGGACTTTTACTTGTAACAGAGTATTTCTAAATTGCAGTATTGATACTTTTACGTCTTAAGTAAAAAAAAAATGTGTTTCCACCACTGGCGTGTGTTCACCTCATTGACAGTTCTTGTTCTCTCTCTCTCTCTCTCTCTCTCTCTCTCTCTCTCTCTCTCTCTCTCTCTCTCTCTCTCTCTCTCCCTGCAGAGAGCGTGTATAGATTTTGCCATCAACGCCAGGCCCATAACGCGTCACATGCCCAAGAACAAGCTGGGCTTCCAGTACCGCATGTGGCAGTTTGTGGTGTCGCCGCCCTTTGAATACAGCATCATGGCTCTGATCGCGCTCAACACTGTTGTCCTTATGATGAAGGTATACCTGCTCTCTGTGGACATGCCGCATTGCTTACTCCAAACTAAAGTAGCATACTCCTCCACTGTTCTTATGCTGATTTGTATACAGTAGACTGTTTTTATTATTAGCCCATTCATTCCGGGAAACGCAGCTCTGTCACTTTAGATTTCTTTGGCTATTCAAAAATAGCAGATATACAAGCTCATAGCGCAGCACCGAGTGCAGCGTTATGAGCTTGTAGATCTGCTATTTTTGAAAAATCTTAAGCTCTATTTTATACTTTCAAAAAGGCATGTGTCAGCGTGTGTAGACCTGCTACTTTTGAAACATTTAAAAAAATGTGTGAACATTTTTTAAACGTTTTGAATATTTCTGAAATGTTTTGAGAATTCTTGAAAACTTTCGCCGATTGACATGCCCCAAAATAGGGACGACCAGGTTGAAAGTGCTTCTAAATATATTTTGTATAATACAATAAGGCTCCCAGATGCCAACTTGTGATAGGAAATCTTACTACAGCCCTCATATTAACAGCTTATGATAAAAGTACAAGTCATCCGAGTGACCGTGTACCAAACAACCAAACCCTGCACTGTAGATGTTCCAATCCAAACACTACTGTTTATTTTTGCCTTTTTGTGTGTGTGTGTGTGTGTGTGTGTGTGTGTGTGTGTGTGTGTGTGTGTGTGTGTGTGTGTGTGTGTGTGTGTGTGTGTGTGTGTGTGTGTGTGTGTGTCTGTGCGTGCGTGCGTGCGTGCGTGCGTGTGTGCGTCTGCTTAGTTTGACGGTGCTTCAATAACATACGATGACGTCCTCAAGAACCTCAACATTGTCTTCACCACTTTCTTCTTCTTGGAATCGATCCTCAAGCTCATTGCCTTTGGCCCTCTGGTAACACACACACACACACACACACACACACACACACACACACACACACACACACACACACACACACACACACACACACACACACACACACACACACACACACACACCTAGGACCCCAATGGAAACAAGACCACAAGGACTTTTTTGGTTCTATCCTTTAATTTAGACAAAGTGTTTGACTGTAGCCTACTCATGCTGTTTTTACATTTCTGTCTAATAAAATATTCAATCAATCAAAACACACACACACACACACACACACACACACACACACACACACACACACACACACACACACACACACACACACACACACCCACCCCCCCCCGCTACTCCACATTGGAACTCCTTATCTAGGTTGACCCAGTCCATGTTCCTTACTGTTTGGTCTTATTATTCATTTATAAAGCAGGTTATTTCTGTAGACAGATCTAGAGCATGTTCTTCTCCTTGAAGAGCACCCAGAGCAGATCTCACAGCAGTCACGCTATTAGCTACCACCCCACTCTGCTCCCAGCCTGTCTCCACGGTAACAACAACACCATTGGCCAGGATGCATTCTCTGCGCTACACTGGAGACACTGGTGACGCGCACCGAAAACGGCTGATCCACAAGCTCAGAATGCGTTGAGAGCTTGTAGATCAATTATTTTCGACTTTAGCTTTAGGGTTAAAATAGTTTTTTTTTTTTCATAAAATGTAATTCATAAAATTGTCGTCACGCCATCAGCGCGTTGTCCTTGCACGTATAGTGATGTGTGTGTGTGTGTGTGCCTGCGTGCGTGCGTGCATTCCTTAGTTTTCAGAAGGGTGTGATTCGTTACCTTTCTTTATCTCTGTGTTCTCACTGGGCTAACGCACATCTCTCTCTCTCTCTCTCTCTCTCTCTCTCTCTCTCTCTCTCTCTCTCTCTCTCTCTCTCTCTCTCTCTTTTGTCCCTGATAGAATTATTTCAAAGACGCTTGGAACATATTTGATTTTGTCTCCGTTCTAGGAGCCGTCACTGACATATTAGTGACAGAATTAGGGGTAAGTGCATTGGAGTGTTAAATATCTGATTTGTATATGAAACCAGTTTTGTGTTTGTGTAGGTAATTGAGGAATCAGCCCAAATAAAATGAATAGCCATCAAAAGCACAGGTCTCACATTTAAAGTTGTAAATTAAATTTCCTTATTGCTGACTTACTTTTAATAATACATTTGTGTCACGTCTTCTGGCACAATTCATTTACCCATAATTCACCTTGTCAGTACTTTGTTGTACCACTTAAACCCATAGGGTATACTTCGTTGACCAGGGGGGGGTCCCCTAGCGCTCTATACTAAGCCCCCTGCTTATCCCTCTCCAAACCAAATCTCTTCGCCGAAAATAACCGATCTACCAGCTCACAAGGCATCACGTGGCGTGTGGAATAAACTTAATGTAAAATAGCTCATTCTAAAAATTTCTTTGGGCTGATTCTTCATTTGCAACGCAGTTTCCAGTGAAACCAGCGAACATCTTACTTTATAGATACACATGGAGAACCACTGTTAAATCCACAGTCAAACAGTACCGTACACATTCCTACTCCTAAAAAAAAAATCTAAACAAATATTTTTGTCAGCTTGTCAAGATTATGGCTTCTACGTGTTTTTTTGTCTTTATATGTCCCTTAATTATTAATGACTTAATGAAAAGGTACAAAAGCCACTCGGCTACTCTGATCTACGTGTTCCCCATGTGTATCTATATACTCTTTGTTATTGTGTGATATATATAGTCTGTGGAAAACGTAATTTCAAAATGTTACATATTCATATAGTACCTTGAAGTTCATTGATTTATATTTAGCAAATAGGTGGTTTCCCTCCTCGTACGTTTTATCATTCTTTTCAAACCCGGGTACGAGCCATTTTTAGAATGAAGCTCCACACAGGTCATAGGTCATAGTGTGTTGTTGTGTTTCAGTATCTGTGTGTGACTGTCACTGTTTCTGTGTATCTGTGTGCATATCGTTGCTGTCGGCCAGAAACCTCATATTTATTTATTTAGTAAATGAATGCCCTACATCATCATACTAAAGTGTCGCACAAGCTTGCAGATTGGCCATTTTCACTACTTTTTTACATTTGTAAAATAATAGTAATAAAGAAGTAATATACAAGGTTTCCACCGACAGCAGTGATATATAATGTTTTTCAAAATTATGTGTTAATTTAGTGTCCATTTTGGTTGCATTTGTTAGGACATTTGTGAGTTATAAATGGATAAATGAACACTGGGAGGATGTTACTGTGGTGTGATGGTATGGTACTGTGGTAGACACTGTTATATAGTATTTACATGCCTAAAACACATAACGTCACATTTTAGGATCTCTGGTAATGAACTAATAATAACACTGCTTTGACGTTTGTACTGTTATCAAGGCAATGTGGAGGTAACTGAGACTGGGCTAGATGGTGTGTAACTACATCGGTGCCCCTTTTTTATTAAGTCTTATTAAAGCGGCACTATGTAACTTTTTTTTAATGAATAAAATGTAATTGTGTCCAATCTTTATGGTAGAGGTATGTTAATACAATATAACTTACACAATTGGGGTGGTTGTATTTTGTCTCCCTGCTCTTCTATTGAGACATTTAGACTGTGTCAAAGGTCATGTCTCACCTAGACACAGGATCTGACACATTCAATTTATCCCCTGAGCAAGCAGGTAGGCTCTATTAGCTCAATGGTAAAAATAAAATAAAAAATCAGCACTTGCTCAGGAAACCAGGTTCAATTCCGGGGTAGAAGAGGAAAGTTACATAGTGCAGCTTTAAAGTGGGAATGTTTTTTTTTTAGATCACTCACTATCTGACTGTGTTAACGGTCAAACCCTCAGTGTTCAGTTAATCTATAAGTTAACAACACTGAAGGTTTTTGATCTGTGTTGTTGATCCTTTCTAACCATACCCATAATGACTCCGTCTTCTTCTATCTCTTTACATGCTTTCTTTAAACCTCTCTACTTTGTTGGTGCCCTACGTCCCCTCCCCCTCCCCCTCTTCCTGTGATATAAAAAAAAAATCCATCCAATCAAAATGCACTATGAACTCCTCCATCTTGTTCTCCATCCATGATGTGTGATGGTGCTGCTATGATGATGATGATGATGTGCGTTTCGTCCCCATGCCCCTGCCCCCCCCAACAACAACAACAACAACTACAACAACAACAACAACAAAACCACCCGACCACCCACCTCCCAAATGTCTTTCACCCACACCACACTGTACATCCCCAAACAAAAATAATTATAATAATAACAATTACACCTTCCCCCATTCATTCTTCTACATCATCTACGCATAATGTAGGATATGGTTGGTTTGTAATTTATCTCTCGACGCTTTCTGCTGCATCCTCATTGGTCAATGCATTGTCCCCTCCTCCTCCTCCTCATCCCCCTGTGGCCAATCGTAACCTTGGACACTCCCCCCCTGACCTCTGTGCATGTGCTTCCTGTATGATGGACTTTGAACTTGTTCTGGGTACACCACCATACAAAAAAAGGGTTATATGTGGGCTGTATCATTATTAGACGTGTACATATATCATATAACATCATACATATATACTGACCGGTACACTTGTTTAGCCCTACACTCATCAAGCACATACAAAAATCAACACTTTCTCATACAGACACACAAAGACACGCATACATTTGAAACATAAATCAGTGTGAATGTTGAAGTCAGGGTTTTCTTGTGCTTCACCAGTCCTGCCCCGACTGGTCTGCATGTAAGCTGTAAGTCTCCTTGAGAATTATGCTGCCATGCCATGCCATGCCAAGCCATGCCATGCTAACTGCCTGCACTGAGGCTGCTTGCTAGAGTCCCCCCACCCCCCCCCCCCTCTTTTCCTGCCTTACTCCCTCCCTCCTACCCTCCTCTGCCTTGCCTGTCAACCCTCACCAGGGAGTGTGGCCACTGGTTGTGGACACCGGCACTCAAACCTTTCTAATTTAAGTTTTGGTTAAATTTTTTACATTCTCTCAGTTACAGACCCATAAGGGCCCAGTTGGTTCCTAACTATTAAATAGTTAAAAGCTAATAGATACATTTGCAGGCGCCAAGCTCTTGTAACAGTTTTCATGGCTAGGAGTGAAGTGGTGTCACATGCCGAAAATAGCTGAATTTACGAGCTCACAACGCGCCGTGATGCGACGTGTTGTGAGCTTGTAGTTAGGTTACTTTTGGTGAGCGACATCATATGACAAAAGTATAAATGAATAGCTGTGATTGAAGCAACTTTCTTTTCTTTTCTTTTTTACTTTGAGTGCTCAGGGACTATTTGACAGAGGAAAAGTGAAGACAGAAATTAGGACTGTATCCTATACTGAGAAGCAATATACTGCCTCTCAGTGTATTGTTTCCTCACATTTGCAATAGATATATTACTATACAACACAGCCTGACATTCACTGAAGACAGTGTCAAATATACCGTGTGCCACATGACAACCCTAAGCCACTCCCTGGTGTGTGTGTGTGTGTGTGTGTGTGTGTGTGTGTGTGTGTGTGTGTGTGTGTGTGTGTGTGTGTGTGTGTGTGAGGTTGACAGGCACAGTGCCCCGTGCTCCATCTTCTGTGGTCTGCTTGTCCCTCAACGATCAGTGCATTTGGTTCTCTTAAAAAAAAATCTGTTTTACCAGATTGGATGATGACAATTAGATTCTTTGAGTTATGATTTTACTTTTCGTTATTCTTTCGCTCTGACTCTCCTCTCTTTTTGTCTTTGCGTTTGTACTGTTTCTCTGACTTTTTCTCATTTCCCTTTGTGTCTATAAGATAGTTTTGATATGATTTGTTTGGTCCGACTTGGACCTGTGCTCTCTCTTTCTCTCACTTCCTGTCTTTTTCTCTCTCTTTCTTTCTGCTGCTCTCTTTCTCTCTTCTTTCCCTCCCTCCCTCCCTCTTTCTCTCTCTCTCTCTCATGCTGTTGTGTTTGTTTTTTTTGGTTTGTGTTTTGTAAGAAGGGAGGTTATTGACGGGTCCTGCATGCATGTGGTGAAACTGACTGAGTGTTCTTCGCTGTGCACAATGCAGAACAACTTCATCAACCTGAGTTTCCTGAGGCTATTCCGAGCCGCTCGTCTCGTCAAGCTGCTGAGACAAGGCGAGACCATCCGCATCCTCCTCTGGACCTTCGTTCAGTCCTTCAAGGTACTGGACCTATTATGGGAAAACATTAATAACCAAACAAGGGTGAAGTGAACAAGGTAAGAAGATTCTTGCATAAAAAACAGCATTACTAGCATCATATAGCCCTGGCCTACTGGCCTGGGCCCCAGAAGCGCAGAGTCCTGCATGGGTCCAATTTTGACAACCCGCACCCGCCCCGCCCGTCAATAATCAGATCCGTAGACCGACCGTCACCCATGGTTATATCAAAATACAAACCAGACCCGCCCCGCCCATCAAATAATGGACCCGTTGTCCACCCCGTTACCCGTGATTACATGCCGTAAATAGCCTACAGTCACTCAATTTAACAGTGCTTTATTTTTTACTTGCATTTTTTAACACAAGATAGCAGCCTTGAACAATAGCGGTACATTCGTCACTTATGTCACTTAACACAGCACACAGGTGAACGTGTATACACGCAGTACGCACTTGTAGTTTACATTGTCAGATGATTTTAATTTGAAGGTTTGTGTCAAGTCAACTGTCCGTTCTTCAATTGACTGCAGATTTCTGAATGAAACTGACCACTGAATGTACCGCTATTGTTTAGCAGTGTTGATTTTCACAATAAAATGTTACCCACCCACGTTAAGTTCAGTACTGCCCGTCCCTGTCCCTGTGAACTTCTAGTATATTTTTCACCCGTTTTCACCCGTCAAACGCGGGTGCTCGTCGGATATCCGTGGGTACCCGGCCCGTTGCAGGACTTCGGGGGAAAGCCCCCTGACCACCAATCTCAAACAGCTCTTTTACCCACTGCTGCAGCAGGACCTTCTAGTCAAGTTAGAATTAGCACTTTGGTGAGTGAGATTTGCTGACAATGCATTTAGACAGAGTGCAACAAGGCTGAATATGAGAAAAAATAAATACACATTTTGACAGTCTATAAATCTTGCTACCACAGACCTTCACCACTTTCATCCTGGTGTATTGATCCACAAGCTCAAAGCTCGGTTATTTTGAGCTTGTAGATCTTGCTACCTTTGCTATTTTCATGAATTTGAATCCTGAAAAGTAACAGTTTTTGTGACTTATGAGGTTTCCACCCGACAGAGACGATATTCTTGGAACAACAAGGACATTTTCCATCCTGGGAGCAGCACTGGTGTACTAGCAGGCCTTATAAGGCACAAGGAGCTCTTTAAGATACAGCGGCGCTATGGTGTCACAAATGATGACATCATCATTAATCCAGAGTTTATTATAGACCAGTGAGAATGTACTAAACTGACCTCTCTAGCCTGGTTTCATGTTCACTTACTCATAGGAAACGCACCCACACTTACAGTACATTAAGTATATACTGTTCACACACTTGACTAATATATGTCTCTCTCCTGGCTGGTGCTATAGGCTCTTCCATATGTCTGTCTGCTCATTGCGATGCTGTTTTTCATCTACGCCATCATTGGCATGCAGGTGAGTGAGTAACTCTGAAAGGGTAAAAATGCACTAGTATGTTCTCTGACGAAAAGGTCGATATGAACCTTTGCTAAAACATCCGGGATAACGATCCACACGACTCAGACTCTTCTCCCTTCTGGCTCCCAAACTATGGAATGAACTCCCCATTGCAATTGGAACTGTGGACTCACTCCCAATCTTCCGCCGTAATCTGAGGACTCGCCTCTTCAGACTCCACCTTAGCTCGTAGCACTTGCCCTAGCCTTGGCGACCTTGCAGGCTTATGCAAAGGCTAAATGTAACTTAGATAGCATGTTATGTAGACAGATGCCAGGTCATTGTTGTCCTGGCATCCTATAGTTTGTATAGTTTCAATGTGCAGATATTTTTGGGGGGATATTCTACGGTTAGACTGATGATAGGTTCTTGATTTACTTATGTATTAGTTTATTAGCAGATTACTATTTATATGCATTTGATGTATTACCTTGTGTTGCCCTTGCTTACTGTAAGTCGCTCTAGATTAAGAGCGTCTGCTAAATGCCTAAATTGTAAATTGTAAATATGTAACTGGTTTTGTGTGTGTGGAAGTAGAACATGCGCAGGATCAAATTTGGAATGGTGCATGTCAAATGGGTGCTGAGGACGATGATGATGATGATGATGGTGTGTGTGTGTGTGTGTGTGTGTGTGTGTGTGTGTGTGTGTGTGTGTGTGTGTGTGTGTGTGTGTGTGTGTGTGTGTGTGTGTGTGTGTGTGTGTGTGTGTGTGTAGTTGTTTGGGAACCTGGCACTAGATCCGGACACCTCTATCAATTCGCACAATAACTTCCAAACCTTCATTATGGCACTCATGCTGCTGTTCAGGTGGGTCCTCCACATGTGTTCCCCGCTGTCTCTGTCATTCTCTGTCTCACGCACACACACGCAATCCAAGGAGTGCCTATCTTGTCTCTGTTTCTGTCTTTCTCTCAATCCCTTTCTCTCTCTCTCTGTCTCTCTGTCTCTCTCTCTCTCTCTCTGTCTGTCTCTCTCTCTCTGTCTCCCTGTCTCTCTGTCCCTCTGTCTCTCTCAGCCCCCCCTCATCTCTCTCTCTCTCTCTCTCGCTCTCTCTCTCTCTCTGTCTCTCTCTCTCTCTCTGTCTCTCTCAGCCCCCCCCTCATCTCTCTCTCTCTCTCTCTCTGTCTCTCTCTCTCTCTCTCTCTCTCTGTCTCTCTCTCTCCCTCACCCCGCCCATCCCCCCACCATCTGCTTGTCTGTGTCCCTCTTGCTCTCTTCCTATCTTGTCAATTTTGCTCTAGGCAATAGTGATTAATGTGTTTACATTGATGTTTTGCATACTGTATGTGTGTGTGCGTGTGCGTGTGCGCGTGCGTGCGCGTGTGCGCGTGCTTGCGTGCGCGTGTGTGTGTGTGTGTGCGTGTGTGTGTGTGTGTGTGTGTGTGTGTGTGTGTGTGTGTGTGTGTGTGTGTGTGTGTGTGTGTGTTCATCAGGAGTGCTACGGGTGAGGCATGGCAGGACATCATGCTGTCGTGTCTGGGAGGTAAGGAGTGTGACCCTGAAACAGGAAACACGGAGCCAGAGTGTGGCAGCGTCTTCGCCTACACCTACTTCGTCTCCTTCATCTTCTTCTGCTCTTTCCTGGTGAGGCCATCACACAATGTCCCTTTCACACAGCAGCAAATCAAAGTATACCAACAACGCTTGTATCACATTCAAATCATACATGTTGAATGTATTAAAGACGTGTTAAAGATGAGCTTTGTGCCTTGAACCTTCAAGGTGCTGTGCTCTCTAATTCCGTAGTTTTCAATCTTTTTCGTGCCAAGGACTCCCCCCAAATTGATATATATTTGATCACGGACACCCCTCCACCTAACCTGATTCTGCCAGATGGAAGAAGCTTGCGTCACATTTGTTTCAAAGGCTCAACACCGCACCCATCTGGCGGAGTCAGGTTACCCTCCACCCCCCCCCATCTGAAAATGTTTTGTGCTAGGGACCCCGAGAAGAGAAGATTTGTGTAAAAAAAAAAACCGAATTTCCCCCATGCAGCTAGACCTGATAGAGGCTTTAGGAATTGGAAGGACAATGGGCTGGTATATATTGGTCATCTAGGACAAATATTAAAATCATTTCAACAACTCACACAAGAATTTAATTTATCTGCCCATGACCACCATAAATATCTGCAAATCAGGCATTATCTTCAGAAGAACATGGAATGGGAAAATATACTAAGGGAGCCATACAATATTGAACAGTTGTTTATAACATGCGAAGAAGAACAGTTGAAAAAATGTATAATTTCACGATGTGTGTGCGTGTGCGTGTGCGTGTGCGTGTGCGTGTGCGTGCGCGTGCGTGTGCGTGCGTGTGCGTGTGTGTGTGTGTGTGTGTGTGTGTGTGTGTGTGTGTGTGTGTGTGTGTGTGTGTGTGTGAGCCAGATGCTGAATCTGTTTGTTGCCGTCATCATGGACAACTTTGAATATCTGACGAGAGACTCGTCCATCCTCGGGCCTCATCACCTGGACGAGTATGTAAGAATATGGGCCGAGTATGACCCAGCCGCTTGGTGAGTGTCACACACTCATACACACTGTAACAGGCACGCACACACACACACACACACACACACACACACACACACACACACACACACACACACACACACACACACACACACGCTCAAATGCACGCATGCACACACACACACACACACAAACCAAGGTACATATAATATATAGCTTATATAAAGATACCGGTACATATAAACATAAAGATAAACTGTGTATCTTACAATGTTTATGTGTTATGTGGATGTAACACATACACACACACACACACACACACACACACACACACACACACACACACACACACACACACACACACACACACAACTGCAGACCCTGCCATGCGAGTTAAATGATACCAATGCATAGCACACATACTGTAGTACACAACAGAATACCTTGTAAACAAACATTAGCGTGCCATACTTGTCTCATGTGCACTGGAACATTTCTGTCTGACAACGTGACAAGTGAATGTATAAACCTTTAAATGTCTCTCTCCTCTCTGGGGAACGACAGCTTTGTTCCCCTGTGATTGATTTGATGATCCTGGAAGTGTTTTTATGATACAGAATCCATGATGTGGGATCGGATGGAGAGAATTCAATGTGTGGGTGTGGGTGGGTGGGTGTGGGGGGTAGTCACACTGAACTCCTTGAGTACGGACGGAGTTAACCTTAACTCCTCCTGTGTCTCCTTAACTCCTCCTGTGCCTCCTTCCTTTCTTCTTGTCTGCCTTGCTCTATAGCTCTCTCTATATCTGAGTCATTTTACACAAAGTGTGTGGTGGAACGGTTTTTGGTGTGAATTGAATGCCCCTCTTCATCCTCCTCTTCCTCATCCTCCTCCTTTGCTCCCTCCGTGTGTGTGTGTGTGTGTGTGTGTGTGTGTGTGTGTGTGTGTGTGTGTGTGTGTGTGTGTGTGTGTGTGTGTGTGTGTGTGTGTGTGTGTGTGTGTGTGTGTGTGTGTGTGTGTGTGTGTGTGTGTGTCCATCTTGCACACCAGTGGTTCTGAAACTTTTTCATGCGTCAACAAAGGACCCTCCAAATTAATCTGTATTTGGCCGTGGACCCCCTTCTGAAAATGATTTTGTGCCAGGGACCCCCAAACAAAATCTATGTTCCAAAATATATTCACAAAGCGTTGCATCGTGACACGTTGTGACCATGTAGATCGGCTGCTATCAAATAGCCAATGTGTATTTAGGGTTAAAGTGGTCAAACTGATTTTGATGCTATATTAACTTACTTTCCTTAGGACCTCCTGGAACCCCCCCAAGGGGCCTTGAGGGTCCCCGGACCCCACTTTGAGAACCACTGTTGTACACACTGTGTAAAAGTACTCTCTTCTTCTCTCATCTTCTTCTTCTTCTTCTAGTTCCTCTTCTTCCTTCTCTTCTTCTTCTTCTTCTGCTCTGTGTTCTCTGTGATCCTCTCATCTAACCTCCCCCCTTGTATTTTATCTTGCAGCGGTCGCATACATTATAAGGATATGTACAGTTTATTACGAGTTATCTCCCCTCCTCTGGGCCTTGGCAAGAAATGCCCACATAGGGTGGCATGCAAGGTTTGGACCCTAAACCCTATAAAGCACAACCTTAAACGCAACTTGCTCGTCTATAAGAAACTTGGAATGAATGTTCGCTCTTCTCTCTCTCTCTTTTTGAAAACAAACTTCTTTGACCTTTTCTCAAGCTTTTGATTTTTGGTTTTTCTTTCACGTTTGCATTTGTTTCGTTTGGGTTTTTGGGGTTGTTTTTTTTCTCCACCGTCATTCCACCATCGAGTCACTTTTTCGTTTGGTTTCCTCTGGTGTTATGCATTCTGATATGAGAACGAGAATGTTTGGGACAATGCATAAATACGCACGCAGATAGATAAACACGCACGCACACACACACACACACACACACACGCACAAACACTGGCACAGGCACGCGCGCACACACACACACACACACACACACACACACACACACACACACACACACACACACACACACACACACACACACACACACACACACACACACACACAGCAAAATGAAGAAAGAATTTAGACTCCAATCGACAATTGT
>NC_137604.1:53219723-53254723 GCF_963280865.1 Gymnoscopelus braueri | reverse complement strand
CTGTGTTGTTGTTGTTGTTTTTTTCTTCTTGTTTCTTTTTTTTCCCGTTCGTTTTCCACGTCGTCCGTCTCCGTTTGTTCTGTCTGTCTGTCGTGTGTGTGTGTGTGTGTGTGTGTGTGTGTGTGTGTGTGTGTGTGTGTGTGTGTGTGTGTGTGTGTGTGTGTGTGTGTGTGTGTGTTTGTTTGCCTTTGTGCGGGTGTGTGTGTATGCACGATGTGTGGTGTGTGTGTATATGTGTGTGTGTTGTGGCCACCCCAGCGGCAGGATCAGTTACACAGACATGTATCAGATGCTAAGACACATGTGTCCACCGCTAGGCCTCGGGAAGAGGTGTCCCGCCCGGGTCGCCTATAAGGTAGACTCGTACCCCCGACCCCGCCCCCTCCAACCCCCCAATGCCCACCCTACCTCCCTCGCTCCCTTCTTTTCCCTTCCCTTCCCTTCCCATCCCTCTCTCTCTCCTCCTTATTCCTCCTCTCCCCCATCCTTTGGCCTCCCCATCGCTGGGGCAGATCCTCCCGCCAAAAAAAACTCCTTCCTCTCGTCTAAAAGACCCCTGGGGGAGCCGCCCCCTCACCGTTTCCACCACTATCCCCCCACCCCACCCCACCCCACCCCACCCCAAACCCCCTACCCCCTCAAACCCCCCCACCCTTCTCCCCATCCCAGCGCTGTTCTTCTGACTGTCTGTTAGTGCTGGTTGTGGTGGTGGTGAGCGCTGTTCCATCTTTATCCCCTCTCCGCCCCGTGGATGGAGGGATGGGCTTCGTCGTGAAGTGAAGTGAAGTGATAGTGGAGTGGTAGTCAGTGCTGTTTTATTTTTAATTTATTTCCCTTTGTTTATTTTTTTTCCTCTCGTCAAGCCACAGGAGTAAGGGAATGGAGGAGGCTTTGCCCGGTCCTTCTGCAACCTGCACGGACGCACAATGCACAGCAACATGCAACAACAAGACCCCCCTGTCCAACAAGAATGCACACGATCATGCAGCGAGTCAATTCAGTTTGATTGCAGAGCAATGGAATTGGGAATGCTTTTTTTTTAAATGTCAGTTTAGAAAACAGATGAGAAAATCGGCTGCTGATGTTTCTATTTGATAGAACACATACACTTTTTTTAAATACTCATGTATCACTTTTAGTCCCTGAACTATTAATCCAACAAATATATTCCTATATATATATGGGAAGAGGAAAATATTGCTTGAAGAAGGTTAGGTTTATTTTTTCTGCAAAAACGTCCCTAAAGCCAAGCACATGTGTGCCCTTTAAAGAAACGTAGTGGTATCACGACAGCTACAAGGTGCAACGACCTGCTTACGATGCGGGTACAGAAGGATCGGCAAGGAATGCGCGTCTTCCCGTCCTCTACGTCTCTTATTCCTGCGGATGGCGCTCTAGCGCGCACACATGCACACAGACAGACCCCCGCACAATGTAAAAAAAACGTTGGGTAGGCAAAGTTCTGGCCCCCCCCCGTGTTGTGTTATGTTCTTGTACAGAATCTCTGGCTGCCTGTGAGTCACAGACTGGCAACGTAAAGACTCGGTTGAGCTCCTCAGAACTCCCTTTTTTTGTCCTTGTGGTTCCTTCCGTCTTCTGTCTACACCTCTCTCCCCCCCTTCTCTCTCTCTCTCTCTCTCTCTCTCTCTCTCTCTCTCTCTCTCTCTCTCTCTCTCTCTCTCTCTCTCTCTCTCTCTCTCTGTCAAATGTGTCAATGCAGTTCTAGTCGGAACATCCGACTACCCATCTCTTCTGCCTCTCTCCTCCACCTCATCTTCTCTCTCTCTCACGTTTTGTATCGCTCTCATTCGCTCATCTCTCCCGCTCCCTTTTTGTGGTTTCTCCTCCCTCTCTCGGTCCTCTTGTGCCTCATAAGCGACCATCGTCCCACCATTGTCCACCCATACACCTCCATCGTCCACCCATACACCACAGCACTGCCTCTATCCCGCTGTCTCTCTTGTCTTTCAGCTACTTTTTTCCCTCTCTGTTCTCTTCCCTCCCTCTCTCTGACTCTCCAGCCTGTCTGACAAACAGGCCTATTTATATATAATATGTCGGTCATTGAAGAATCGTAACGTTTACCGATAAAACTTCACGAAAAATCCTTTTAAAGACAGTTGAGGTGATAAACCCCCTTATGTTGTCTGTCAGCTTAGAGAGGTCGGACATTTTGAACTTTGGTTCCCTTGACACTGAGCCCTTCCAAATGTCCAGTAGTCACAGTATGTGGAAAAGCTGTTATATTTTTTGGGGATATTAGGCTGTATTCTCATTGGAAAGTCTTAGGTTTGACAGACGTGGCGAGAAGAGACAACTCCGTCTTCAACTTGGCCTTTTCTCAGTGGACTTTATGTCAGTGTCGTTTTAGTGTTGTTGTCTTTTTTCTCTTGTCTTGTACTGTAATATACTCTACCTTACCCTCTCTATCTAAACACACTTCCTACCTCTCACTCTTGCTTTCTTGCTCTCGTTCTTTCTTTCTTTCTCTCTTTCTCCTGTTAAACCACGCGCTCTTGTTATTATCATTTTTTGCTCTTTCAGTGTTGTCACAATTCTCATTCTCACCCTCCCCTTTTTATCTGTAACCACATCTCATAATCTGCCTTAGAGCCACCTAGTCTTAACTGAACTAACAGCTTAGACCCCGCCTACAGAGTCTGGTTGGTTTAAAAAAAACGAAAAACTAAACAAAAACTCAATAAATAAACATCAATCATACTTTTTGATCTTCACCTTCTCTGATTCTTCTTCTTCTTTCAGGGAATGTCACACTTCTCAGTCCTCTCTAACTCTGACACCCCCCCTCCCCTTTTTAGACACAGCACCCGTTTTGCATCGAGAGAGATCTTGCCTTGACACGCACCCATTGTGTTTAAACCCAGATAATTGTCCAAAATAGTACCATCACTGGCAAATTTGACTTTGAAATACAAAGTCAGACGCCAAAGTGAGATAAAACTGTACTATCAGCAAGCAATCAATCGAACCAAAAAAAAAAAAAAGAGATAAGAAACGAATCGATCAGTAACACCTATCGATCGTTTTAATCTGAATGAGGATACTCTCTGTGCGCGGATGCACGGCTGCTTGTATTGTGGCAAGGGAGGGGGTATAGCGGGCTGGCGGGGTTGGTGAAAGGGGGGCTGGGTAGGGTGGTGTTGGTTGGGGGGTGGGTTGGTTGGTGTGGCTGAAAATAAGCATGCTGCATGTCTTTTTTGTCGGGAAGTGTGGCGGTATTGCATGCGATCCTCAGATTCTGTGTTGCATGGCTACAGATGACGTCATGCCTATGCCTGCCAGCCGGCCTGCCGAGAGCTGTGGATGTTGGCTGTTGCCTCTCGCCTGCCACGCCACTTGTCTTCTGGCATGCCCCGACACTAGAACTCTCTCACATACACACACACACACACACACACACACACACACACAAGCATGACAAAGCTCACTATATATCGTGCTTGCCTTTTCGTGAGTGCCCAACGCTCATGTTCATAGGTAAACTCAATGGATGCCAACTGGCTGGGATGGAAACAAACACAGCCGCTTAAATGGCTTGATTTGTTCTATCTGCCAAGTTCCGCCATTGGATTTACCTTGTAGAGTTATATACAGACATGGAACCTCCACACCAGGTAGGGGGAGCTCTATAGCAGATGCCTCGGTAACAAAACAAAAAACATGCCAGTCTCCTAAAAAATGGCAAGAATTGTCCCAGTGATACTGTTATTGTTCTTCCTCCAGTCGATCTATTCTGTTCGTCAAAAAGGACTCCAATTAAGTGTACTTAATTGGAGTTCTGTGTGTTAAGTGGGTTGGGGGGGTGGTGGGGAATGGTGTATGTGTGCGATATACTGTATGTGTGTCACGACTAAGATGTGTGAATGAGTCTCTGCATTCACACATTTAGGGAACATGGGCACAGGTTGGGGTCGGAGGCCGTACAGGCTCCGATTGTTCTTCCTTGTGGTTCTCGGCTCTCAAGCCCCAATTCATGCTTAGTCGCGTGACGGTGTCCCGCGCCGAGAATAGCCGACCCTCAAGCTCACAACGCGTCGCGTTCCGTGACGCGTTGTGAGCTTGTAGGTCTGCTATTCTCGGCCGTTCTTCTCGGTGCGTGCGCGCGACACCATCGCGCGACGGAGCATAAGTTAGGCTTCTCAGTTGCTTAGCAGCAAATGGCCCCCGTTTGGATAGCTGTGCTGTATGGTAGAGTATCACTGGCAAGCAGGAGACTCAGGGACTTGGGAAAATGAAAATGCTTGCACATGCATGCACCAATCAAATGTTATGAGGGACTTTAGGACACTCAAGTGCGTGCTCAGTAGGTCTTCAATCCGGAGTACGTTTTCAGCCAAAGCTTTGAATTGAAATGCAAGATTCCAAAATTGACGTTTTGCCTCAAGCCAAATTGACAACAGAGCTTGGCACAGAAAGACATTAACCTTTTTTGCTTTGTCTTTCTATTATCCTAGACTGACTAGAAATCTTAAAATAACTCAATAACTAATAAAGTTAAAATCTGACAGAGCCCAGCACTACGCTAACTGGCTGTTGTCTATGGAGCTCTCTCGACAAACCCCCCCTTCCTTTTACCCTTCCTGGAGGTTCAGACACACCCCTTTACCCTGGACACGCCCCTTTCTCATCCTCTCATCCTGACTGGCTCTCCACAGAGGCTTCTACGCATGGATCTGCCCGTTGCCGATGACAACACGGTGCATTTTAACTCCACCCTCATGGCGCTGATCAGAACAGCACTGGATATAAAGATCGCCAAGGGTATGCCTGTTACCTTCCCTTCTCTGTATCTGTCTCTCTCTCTCTCTCTCTCTCTCTCTCTCTCTCTCTCTCTCTCTCTCTCTCTCTATCTGTCTCTCTCTCTGAAGCTATTGCAAGTGGGCCCCCAAATAATTGGCAAAACAATGTCTTATTGATAATATAACATTAATGTACAAAAATAAAAAAGAATCAGTCATGGCATTTTTCTTTAAAACCCTGAACAACGTGTTTTCATTCTGATTGATTAATAGGAACTTAAAAATGTACCATGCTAGTTCCATTGATCCATAGACACTAGTCTATTGATCATTATAAACGTGTTCTGAAAATGCCCGTGGCCCACCCACAGAGACCACTTAACGCGGAGGCCGAACGGCTGCCGTGTTAAGTGGTCAGGATGAGTGGGCCTACAAACAGAGTTTGTAAGTGGGCCCTGATCCAGAAAAGGTGCATGGGAGCCGCTGATGTATATCTTTTCTGTCTATACTCCCTCTTTTTTTTCCGGTGGGTGTGACTAATGTATCACTCTGTCGCTATTGGACTCTTTCTCTCTCGTTCTCTTTCTCTCACTTTCAGTTATATTGCGTGACATTATGAAAAGTGCCTTTGACTAATGAAAAAAAATAATGTTTTGTTGTTGTCGTTCGTATGGATGTGTTGAATGTCGTGTGAATGTCTCTGTTATGTTTCTGTGGAATTGTGTGCCTATGTTTGGCGTGTGTGTGTGTGTGTGTGTGCGTGTGCGTGTGCGTGTGCGTGCGTGTGTGTCTGTGTCTGTGTCTGTGTCTGTGTGTCTGTGTCTGTGTCTGTGTCTGTGTCTGTGTCTGTGTGTGTGTGTGTGTGTGTGTGTGTGTGTGCGTGTGCGTGTGCGTGTGCGTGTGCGTGTGTGTGTGCGTGTGCGTGTGTATGCGCGTGTACGTGTACGTTTTGCACAACATTGTTTTTGTTGTGCACATATGCATGGTTCCACACATACATGCATATGTGTGTGTGTCGTCTGCGTGTTGTCATGTGTGGCTATGTGTACGTGTGGTGCTTGCACACGCCTGGCTGCTGGCACCACCGGGGGATGCCACACAGGTGGTGCAGACAAGCATCAGATGGACGCAGAGCTGAGGAAAGAGATGATGGCCATTTGGCCCAACCTCTCCCAGAAGACGCTGGATCTGCTGGTCACTCCGCACAAGTGTAAGTTGCAGGAAGAGAAAGCATAGTGGTGTGTGTGTGCGTGCGCGTGCGCGTGCGTGCGCGTGCGCGTGCGTGCGTGCGCGTGTGAGTGTGCGTGTGTGTGTGTGTGTGTGTGTGTGTGTGTGTTGGATGTGTCCGATCACCAACTCACCAAGAGGACAGCTTCTTCCAGTCGATGTTACTCACTGCTCTGCATCTCCTGAACAGGTTTCCATGACAACACAAAATTCACATATACAGTACATGTACGAACATCACAACAACCACACACAGTACATGCGCACGTGCACATACGTACGCACGCACGCACGCACACGCACACGCACACGCACACACACACACACACACACACAGACACACACACACACACACACACACACACACACACACACACACACACACACACACACACACACACACACACACACACACACACTCATATATACCGTTACTATATACCACACTAGTCCTGGTATCAGGGGGTGCCTGCTATAGAAGATCCTCTATAGAAGTCTTTTCACTACAGGAAAAAAAAGTTATTATGTACTTATATGATGATATTCACTATAGCTAAGCATGTTCAGCATGCCACTTTGAAAAGGACAGCACTTTGATTGAGAGTATACCAGTTATACCAGAGTAAGAGTTTTTTTGGACTGTGAAAACAAAGCTCAATGTTTTTTCTAATCTTAAATGTTTACGTGTTTCATCAAAACTCTGGGGATACTTATCTGGAGTTTTTTAGAAAAAAATTGAGCTCCTGTTTGCCTGGGGGGGTGCATGAATAGCATGAAGATTGCAGATTGAATAAGGGTTACGTTATGATTTAGAGACGATGAACACTGTACTGGTCATAGGATTGACGACTGCCTGTGAAAAGACTACCTGCTCTGTTGTCTATAGTAATAACGTACAGTGTTGTGAAGTCGTCGTATTTGTCTGTTCTGCACCGGTGAGCAAGGTCGATTGTGTTTCTGCCTTTCTTTTTTTTTTTTCAAGTGGAGATGGTCTGATCTCAAACTAATGATAAAATAAAACGTGTAGGGTGACTAGACTGTCCAGGTGGCCAGTGTTGATTTTGTCGACTAAAACTATGACGAAAAATGTTCGTCGACTCACTGACGAAAACGAAATAAAAACTAAGCTATGATGACTAAAACTAAGACTAAATATATTGACAATTTCGTCAACAAAAAAAAACTTGACTAAAATGTTAGTGAGGGACTAGTGGAGAAGAGATCCAGTAGAACTAAGAAAAGTCATTTTATGTTTGGTTGCGCTCGGGTTTTGCGCTCTGAAAATAGCCGATCTACAAGCTCACAACGCGTCGCGCTGTGACGCGTTGTGACGCGTTGTGACGCGTTGTGAGCTTGTAGATCTGCTATTTTCAGCATGCAACCAAGCGTAAAATCAGCCATTACGACGCCATCAAGGCACCGCCAAAATACATTTTAGTCGACTAAATCAACTGTAGATTTAGACGACTAAAACTAGACAAAGACAAAAACATTTTAGATGACTAAAATATGACTAAAACTAAATGGAATTTTATTCAAAAGACTACGACTAAAACTAAATTAAAATTTGCTGTCAAAATCAACACTGGTCGGGACGCCTGTTGTTGGGCAGAGGTTAGAATTGGGAGGGATAGCGTGTTCCTCCACACACGTTATGCTCTCCGGGTGAAACCCAGAAGCGGCTGGTGACTCCTTGTGTATCAGAGGAGACGGCCGGCTTTTGATAATAATTTATATATAATTCTTTTTTTAATTATATATAGTTTTGCCTATATATAGCAAGTATATGCAGAATATATGCTGCATATATGCCATATTCAGGTTAATATATGTGCATATATGTGGATATATAGGAAATATATATCTCATATATAGCTTATATGTCCACATATATGTAGAGACATATACTGTATGCAGGCGGCCAATTTCGAATATGTCACATATATGATAAACATATGTTGCATATATAAAAACATATATGTTCACATATTTCCTTTGCCCCCCTGCTGGCAGAGGCAAAAACCGTCTATGAGAGGCGACATGTGGTTGTCTACACCCTCCCCAAGACCAATGGTAGCGGTTGGCAGTAACAGGGACTTTACAAACATGGGGGGAATTGGCAATGACTGAACTTGAGGAGAAAATGTAAAAACCAGCTTATCAGTTGATCAAAATAAGAAAACTTCTAGGAGACCTTCGGATTTCATTAGGTAGAATTTTGGTTCCTTTTTTAGGAAGCATGCAGGAACTCGACTCTGCTCCGGGTGCAAACAGTGTTGTTGTTATTGTTGTCGTCGTGTTAAAGGGATAGTTCACCCCCAAAATGACTTATTATTTTTTTTGTCGCATTCCTAAGCCAATAATTTGATGACCAGCGATTCCTCTGGTCATCAGATTATTGGCTTAGGAATGCGACAAAAAAATATATCCATGAATTCAAGTCTCCATGGGGTGACTAGCCTAATCAATAGAAAAAAGTCTGTTTTTGGGAGAACTATCCCTTTAATGTGGATTTCGTGTGTGTTTGCATGACGTGTCCCCACTCCCATATCCCGCCTCGCGGCTCAGGGTCCCATCACGCTCGGGTCTAATCTCGCAGGGTAACTTGTCATTTTCTCAGCAGCCACAGACTTGACGGTGGGCAAAATCTACGCAGCCATGATGATCATGGAATACTACCGACAGAGCAAGACCAAAAGGCAGCAGGCCCTGCGAGAGGAACAGGTACCGACAAGAAAACCCGCCCTCCGCCCCAAAAACCAGAGAAATCCCCCAAATACAGATCAGTCCTCCTGCAAATATAGCCCATCATCACAGTCCCAGGCCCATCATCATCATGGCTCTACCAAAGTAGAGCCCTCTCTTTAATTCCACCACTCGCCACGAGTCCTCGTGTCAAGTATCATCTATACAGCTCTCCCTCCACGTAAACGGTTCCTCCTCCTAAGGGCTCATTACAGGGTTTTTTCATCAATCGCATCCCACACAACACTTGACCGATTTTTGCTGAAACATACACAGCAAAATCCTCAGTGTTAGTCAGTGGTGGAAAGTAACTAAGTACTTGTACTTAAGTACTGTACTTAAGTACAAATTTGAGGATTTTTTTACTTTTCTGGATTATTTTCAATTTTCTGTACTTTTACTTCTACTCCAGTACATCTCAGAGGCAAATATTGTACTTTTACTCCACTACAATTATCTGAAAACTTAGTTACTAACTTAGTTACTTTGTAGATTTTGATTATTATTACAAAACATACATTAACCACTTTATCCCTATATACTTCGGCTATTTTCAAAAGATTTTTATACATTTTTAACGCTTGTGAAATGGGACATTCTGCATAATGAGTACTAATACTTTTGTTATTTTACTCAAGTACATTTTTAATTCCGGACTTTTACTTGTAATGGAGTATTTCTACATTGCAGTAGTGATACTTTTACTTAAGTACAACATTTTAGTACTTTTTCCACCATTGGTGTTAGTTACTGTAGTTCACGGGTCCATTTGGTTGGATTTGTACGCACTCTCAGAGGTACAAATGGATACATGGAACACTGAGGATTTTACCGTGTACCCCCTTTATATAGTTGGCCCTTTTCAGCATGATAATATTAAAGCTTCTGAGTCCTTTTCTCCTGCGCCAGGTTGCGCCCTAGCCTATCCTCATTCCTTTTAGCATGCTGGCTAAGGTTGGCAACAAAGCTCTGGGCTGGTTTCTTCTACGGTTCTGCTACTACGTTATTACACTACCTGCTTCTCCTCTCTGTGATGGTCTCTAAATGACCATGACGAGGATGATGGATTAGGTTTTGTTTATGGATTTAAACGTGTTGCATTTTGATTCGTTGTTTTTGATGATGCTCTGACAAATGTTGATGATAACACATGGCCTGTACCTTTGTTTTGCTGTATGTCAATGCACTTCCCTCAGTAACAATGAATGCTTTCTGGAGATGCACTTTGCTCCTGCTGTCCCTGTGGAAACACTTCTCCATTCACTTAATACTCACCAGCCGCTCCCGAAACCTCATCCAACTTTGTTTTTTTTCGATGTGTTTGGATCTACCGCTTTGGACCAAAAGTCCAAAGTTGCCCTGTGGAAAGAGGGGCTAGCATTAAAGTAATGTCTAAAGACTCACTTTTTTGCAGGGCTGGAGGACAATGTGTGTTGGTGAATGGAGAGTATTATGTGGCGGATTTTGTTTATGTTTTGTTCTTGTACACACCCCCGTACACCCCTGCAAATATGAGTTGGTATGATCCCGAATGCAGCCAATCCCATTGGACTGACTGGACAATTCCACACAGGCTCGCTCAACATCAGCAACCCAGCTGTGCACAAGGACCACCCTGTCTGTCTGTCTGTCTGTCTGTCTGTCTGTCTGTCTGTCTGTCTGTCTGTCTGTCTGTCTGTCTGTCTGTCTGTCCTTTCATCAGTCTGCCCGCCTCAGTGTTTGCAGTGCCTCCACATATCACTACCTGTTCTTAAATCCCTATTCTGCAGTGTTAACCTTTCCTTGCTTAAAGCCCTACTACACAGTCAAATCCAGAGTGTTAATTTAACTCCGAAATGATCCAAAAAGGTACATTTTTACACTTTGAAACTTTTTCTTTTTTTAATTAACGCTCCGGATTTTACTGCCTACATCCCTCAACCCTGCCTTTGTTTTTTTTTATCTCAATCTCCCTTCCTTTAGTTTTTTTCATGAACTGTATGTCAAGTCATGTCATGTTAAGTGTTCGTATTGCTGTTGTGAATGTCTTCTTTGGCTGTCGATCTGTGTTTGTGTCTCTTACCGTTTCTTGTCTTTTCTCTGTCCAATTTCTAGCTGTCACTCTCTAGTTTTTTTGTTTTGTTTTGTTTACTTCCGTCTCCGCCTTATTTCTTGTGATCCGTCGTGTCGTGTCCTCTTCCTGTCGTGTCCTCTTCCCGTGCTCATCCCACCCTCTGACTCTGTCCCTACGTCCCTCCAGGAGGAGGCGGGACCTTGACCTATCAACCCTGCCCCCTGATTGGTCAATCCAGGTTGATTGTCACCACCAAAGTTGCTCTTAACCAAGAACCCTTCTTCCTCTCTCCCGTCTGTGTATTCATGTATCTCTCTCAGTCTGTCCTCTGGTGTGTCTTCTGTGGTTCGTTGGTGGTGGTATGTTGAGTGGAGGTTCCTGTGGCCAGTGGCATCTTTTGTGTATTCAGTTATCCTCTTCTACTGGCCCTTTTTTACTGAAAAGAATGCCCAGATTGGATTGGAATGTCCTCCAATGAACCAACCTAGTCAATGTAAAGTTTGCAACCATAACCCATCTGTGTGTGTGTGTTGTGTGTGTGTCTCAAGTGAATTTTCCTAGGAGACATCACTAGCCAGCACACCCCAACGCCACAGGACTGTTCAGAGAGACTTAAGCCACTTCTCCCCCCATGACACTTTTGGGGGTTAGGGTTTTTTAATTGACATGTGTTTTGCTCCGCCCACCAGGACGCGTGTCAGGGGAGGAGTGGCCACGGGGGCTATTTCTAAACAGAGTCCAGATCCATTCCCATTCATTTTTATTAGCATTTAGCCGTTAGCGTCTCCCTAGGCTATGGATGGACGTGACACAAGTCGTTTTGGCAGTCATGAATTGTTGCTGGCGTTTCCCCAGCCCCTAGTGTGGAAAAAAAGCCTCCATCCACTTCCAAGAGTACTCCGTTACCCAGGATGCCTTGGGAGGGGAGCTGCTCGATGTCCTCACTTTGTCTGATGAGAAGAGAAAGTAGAAGTTGCTCCTTAATAGCACTGGTCCAGGGTCAGATTGACACTCCCCTCAAATTGGCGTTATTCACAATATAGCGTCTCTGGAGTTTCACTGAGCAGGCTTCCATTGTTAGCAAAAAATAAATAACAGCGATTGGCGGGCTGTGAGTATATTGCAAGTACCCACCCCCCCCCCCCCCCCCCCAAATAACGGGAGAAACACCAACAGTTTATTGATAATGTAACAGGCCTAAACAATAGAGAGAAAATCCCATTTTGGGGGATTTAAAGAAATGCCCCATTAATAAGTGAGTGGGTATGTCAATCAGATTGTAGACCAGTGATTTAAGGACAAACTTTATCTCAAATACCACACAGGTAGAAGTTATCTTGTTACACAGATCTAGCATCGGTTATGTTCTCCCTGAATCTTAACTCTGATCCCCATGAAAGAGCAGCTTTGTTACAGAACAGTGGTGGGAACTGGAAGCACAGTAACTAAATACATTTACTCAATTACTGTATGTTTATGTTTATTAAAGGATCCCCATTAGAGGCACATGAATGAGCCTCTAGTCTTCCTGGGATCCTGAACAAATACAATACAATACAATAAAGACATACAACTAAAAAATAATCCCCCCAAAAATGTATAGTTTTTACAAAGTTTGAAACATTTCAATACTCTTATCGGCCCTCACAGGATTCAAATTCCAAAATAGCAAAAGTAGCAGATCTACAAGCTCGACACACATCGCTTTACTCTGCCTTTTTGAGCTTGTGGATCTGCTACTTTTGATGCTTTTGTGTGACGCTGAAATATGATCAAGTATAGGGCGTTAATTTACGGGGAAAAAAACACAAAAAGTAGATATGAGGTTTCTGCCCGACAGCAACGATAAATAAAACAAATCCAAGTACTTCTTTCCACCACTGCTCCTCCATGCCAACGTTAGCTCAGCTCTTTAGTAGCTCTTCGGGGTTCAGGTTGGTAGACGTAGCCGATCCCAGATCAAAGGTAAAAAGAACTTTACCTTGGGGATGGATGTCCACAAAGCCATGTGCTTGACGATGGCGCCCCCGAGTGGGTGCATGTTGCGGGTGCATCCTTTTGCGTGTGTGTGGGGTGTGTGTTTGTGTCCTGTGTGTTGTTGTCTCCCCATCATCCCTCTGAATGTGCCTGATGCCAGCCTGCAGGCCATGTTGTATATCTCACACAGAACCGAACGCCATTAATGTTTCAGCGCATGGAAGCCTCTGAGGGAGGGGGCACGGAGGGACCCCCCGGGGGCCCGCAGGGCCTCAACGGCCTCCCCAGTACCCAGCCTGACAACGTCAACAACAGCATGTGAGTGAACCCCCTTTTTTAACTACTCATTATGCCTTAAAGCTGTACTATGTAACTTTCCTCTTCCACTCCGGATTTTATAACCCGTTTTCCTGTGCAAGTGCTGAAATGTTTACCATTGCTAATAGAGCTAATACGACCTGCCTGCTTGCTCAGGGGATGAATTGAATCTTGACCATCGGGTCCAAATTCGTGTCAGATCCTGTGTCTACAGGTGAGACATGACCTTTGACACAATCTCAATGTCTCAATAGAAGAGCAGGGAGTACAAAATACAACCACCCCAATTGTATTAGTTGAAATTGACATTGTAGATAATGCTTGGTGGCCTCTGTTTTCTTTGTCTCTGTGTGTTTCTCAATGACCTTCTTCTCTGTCTTCGCTGTCTTTTCTTGTTGTTCTGTTTCTGCATCTGTTATGTGTAGAAACACCTTTCTGGTTGACCTGGCAGCGAGGGAGATTATAGCCTGTGCAGCTTGTGTACCTGTGCTCGTTCGTGTGTAAACCTCTGATGTTTGTGTGTGTGTGTGTGTGTGTGTGTGTGTGTGTGTGTGTGTGTGTGTGTGTGTGTGTGTGTGTGTGTGCGTGTGCGTGCGTGTGCGTGTGCGTGTGTGTGCGTGCATGACTGCATGTGCGTGCGTGCCCCAGACCTCCAGAGAATGGTGATGGTGGTGGTATGACAGAGAGCCAGTCCTGGGTGACAGCCAAAGCCCAGGAGATGTTTCAGAAGACGGGCAACTGGAGCCCCGACAGACCCTACCCGGACGATCTCCATGACAACCGCCACAACCCCCAGGTACGTGCAAAACACGCAGGCTCACGCACAAACACACGGACACGGACACACACACACACACACACACACACACACACACACACATGACTTCTTTGGCTTGGCATCGCTGCTAGGGGGAGACGGTCCAACCAGACTGTTTCTTTGTAGCTTGCGGCTGAACTGATTCTCTTGAGGAATGTGCCCCCACCCCCACTAACCAATCAAACGCTCTAGTCTTGGTGAAATGGCCCTCAGTGTACTTGGACCGCTTGTTTTTTCCGTTTACACCCCATCACTGTCGCCAAAATTAGCCGATCTACATTAGCTCACAACACGTTGCTGCGACGCGTTGTGTGGGCTTCTAGATCTGCTATGTTTGGCTAGTGTTACCCCCCCCCCCCCCCCCCGCCCAGAATTTCAAATCCACGAACGACAACTATGTTATTATGTGTGCGTTTTTAATCTCTACACCAGTGGTTCTCAAAGTGGGGTCTGGGAGGAGGGCTGTGGATAGTTCAGAAACCCGCCTACCAGTAACGTCATCGATGGGGAATCCAAGCTGATAGAAAATGCAGGCTTTCTATTCCTGGAAAGTTAGCATGCGATAATGAAAGCCATTGTTCTCGCATTAAAACATTTTTTTTATTTTTTTAAACCCTGCTTAACGATGATGTCACTGGTAGGTGGGTTTCTGAACTGTCCACCTCCTATGAGACACAGACCGAGTAGATTTTTTTTTATTACTATATTATCATCAGCTATGTAGATAGCTTAAGTCCTATTACAAGAATAGAGAAAATAGCCAATCTACTACAAGCCCACAGCACGCTGGTCAGAAATTTTCACTGTTTCTTAAATGTTTTTTTATTTTATTTTATAGAATTGTTTGGATATTTAGATTTTTGTAAATCTTTTGAAAAATGTAAACGATTTTTGGAATTCTTTAAATTTATCCCAAAAAATCTTTTAAAATATAACATATTTTTAAATGTAAAAAAGGGGACATTTAGGCTCGCGAGTGATAAAAAATGGTTGCACGACCCGAACGCGGGTCCCGTCCGACCCGCTGTTTTTTGGGAACCACAGAGAATAGTGTGCTTTGCGCGTATTAGCATACAGTACAGCAAGCTCCTACCATACCATACCGCACCGACCGACCATACGTACGTACGGTGTCAGTCAGTCCAGCCGGGGGAGGCTGGGTCTGGATCTACGTCTCTTGTTTTTCATCAATCACCATTCCTGCCCCGACTGTGGCGCAGACGTGACTGATTGATCAATAAATAATGTGACTTTGAACAGTGCCACCGGTCTGCTCCTCTCAGCGAGGGGAGTGATGGAGCTGCTGGAGAGAATACTGGCAACAAGCTGTCCTTTTCATTTCAAACAAGAGGCGGCTCTAATTAGAGGAGAAATCCACATCCTCATTACTGACACCAAGCTGTCAGCTACTGGAGTGGAGACACGCTTCCCGGAGTGTATCTCCAGAGCGAGTTTCCCCCGCGTTGATTTCTTTTTCAGTATGAAGATGTGTAAGAGCTACAGGTGCTGCTGTTGCTCTCTCTCTCTCTCTGTCTCTGTGTCTCTCTGTCTCACTCTCTCTCTCTCCCTACGCCTCGGAACCATTCATGGACTAATTTCTACAGCCTCCTCAGACTCAAACCACTTCCCTAAGCGAGCGAGCGAGCGTGCACACACACACACACACACACACACACACACACACACACACACACACACACACACACACACACACACACACACACACACACACACACACACACACACATACTCTCCATTGGAATGCCCCTGCTCCCTAGCCCCTCGTCTCAATTCAAACGTCAGCTAGTCCCCAACTGCATCTTGCACACACAGTAAAAGATGCACCATGTAAGGTTTGTTTTGGAAGAAAACAGACGTAACGTCATAACCACATGAAACCCTGGCGTCCCTAATACTCGGCATGTCATAATACGTTGGTGAACATTGTCTATCTTTGGCGAAGAGATTTGGTTTGGAGCGGCGATTTCTAACCAATAAAGACAGATTATGATGATGAACCTGTGGGCCACGAGGGTATTGCAAGTGGGCCACCAAATAGTTGGGAATACACTTAAGATAATATAACATTGATATTGAGTGTTCATCGTGATACAGATAAATTAAAACTTAGAGTATACTACGTTAGTTCCATGTTGATCCAAGCCAGAACACAATCGATTGAGGGGGTTCCAGGGGTCCCCATGAAAATGTTATGATAACAACTGCTGCCCTCGCGGGTTTTGAAGTGGTTAACGTGAACAGATATGGCCTCATCTATTGATGTGATCATTCTTGGAATTTGACCGCACCCAGATGCACCCACTGCCCACTTAATTAGTATTCACAATAGAAACCGCACATAGACCAGTGCAACACCACCACCAAACAGTATAAAAATCACATCATTCATAAATTGGTCTACTGCTGCAAACGACAATGGGACCGACAAGAAAGAAGTTCATTCAAAGCAATCTTTTAAAGATGTGCGCCGCAAGGCCACCGTCACCGTAAATCTTCCTGGCTGTAAATGTAATTGGCCACCTCACACCATTATAACTGGGTATATAATTGTATTTCAGTCTTACTGAATGCTCGCAGTTATGTGTGGATGCATGTATTATAGGCCTATAATAATTATAATTATTATTAGTATATTACGCATATATACGTGCGCGCGTATACGCGTGCTCGTATACGCGTGCTCGTATATGCGTGCGCATGGGAGGGAATAATCACAGTCTATGCTCTACAAAAAACTAGACTACGCCACTGCTCATTTATACTGTACTGTGTGAGACAAGCCATGGCTCATAGCTTATAGCTCATAGCACATAGCCCTGGGCATTTACAGTAGAGAGTTATGAGCCATGAGCCATGGTGCATAAATTAGACTTTAAGCTGAAGCAGCCGTGCCCAAGGCTGGATAACGAGGACAGCGACCAATGGCGGCTGTTCATTTTGTTTATCACATACCCATAGCCTTATTTATTCACAAAGACAACCGGAATACAGTATTTGCAATGATAGTTTTCCAAACATAGGGTGCAGAGACCATTTTGCCTAGCAAAACAATAGATCTTGTGCTCTGTTTTAACGCTATCTACAGAGGCTGCCTGTCTTTAGGTGTAATGGGAGTTTGTTCCAAGCCATCGGCCCGCGGAAGCAGAATGCTGCTTCACCGTCTTTTTTAATTCTCCATTTTAGGCACTTTGAGCAGGTCAGCACTAGAAGACCTAAAATGACATGCCTCAAAATAGGGACGCCAGGTTGAAAGTGGTGAGGCATGCAGTGTGGTGACAGATGGTGCAGCACACATTAGCTTGTGACTTCCAGTCAGCTGCTGTATCACCCTCGCACTCCTCTTATCAGCCCCTCACCCAGGACCAATAGAGACACTCCTCTTATCAGCCCCTCACCCAGGACCAATAGAGACACTCCTCTTATCAGCCCCTCACCCAGGACCAATAGAGACACTCCTCTTATCACCCTCTCACCCAGGACCAATAGAGACACTCCTCTTATCAGCCCCTCACCCAGGACCAATAGAGACACTCCTCTTATCAGCCCCTCACCCAGGACCAATAGAGACACTCCTCTTATCAGCCCCTCACCCAGGACCAATAGAGACACTCCTCTTATCAGCCCCTCACCCAGGACCAATAGAGACACTCCTCTTATCAGCCCCTCACCCAGGACCAATAGAGACACTCCTCTTATCAGCCCCTCACCCAGGACCAATAGAGACACTCCTCTTATCAGCCCCTCACCCAGGACCAATAGAGACACTCCTCTTATCAGCCCCTCACCCAGGACCAAGAATTTCAAGAAAGACACTCCTCTTATCACCCCCTCATCCAGGACCAATAGAGACACTTCTCTTATCACCCTCTCACCCAGGACCAATAGAGACACTCCTCTTATCACTCTCTCACCCAGGACCAATAGAGACACTCCTCTTATCAGCCCCTCACAGTGATACATATATCACTGTTGTCGGGCGGAAACCTTGTATGTCCAAAACTGTTGCTTTTCAGGAAAAAAATAAGAATTTGTTTTACCTGTGTTCCAATGGAGTTATCATATATTTAGTCCCAAGCTCTTGTTAATACTTTTCATTGGTTAAATATGTATAAAACCCACAGACAGACTTAACCACTTTCACTTTCAAATTGTTCAAAAAGTATAGCCGCAGTATAAGCTCACAGATTGGCTATTTTCGGGACTTTTGTGCGACATTCTTGTATTACAAAGTAGGGCATTATTTTTTTTTATAATTTCTCCCCGACAGCAAGGATATATATCTCACGTAGACGGTAACACTCCCCCCACACACACCCCTCCCCTGTGTGAGTCACACCCCGCACCACAGACGGACCGTGGTCACGGCCTCGCCTCTCATTGTGTTTTGCAGACGGTAGAAATGAGGGAGATGGGGAGGGACGGGTACTCCGACACGGAGCCCTATCACCCAATGGATGGGCAGGGGCGGACCCTCTCCATGCCCCGCCTCTCGGCAGACAACCAAGTGAGCACCTTCATCCCACCCCTTCACCACCCCCACCCCCTACACTCCACCTCCACCCTCCATCTCCAACCCTGTACCCTGTAGCCTTTTAGCAAAGACAGGACCGCTGACCCGAATTGAAAGAGTCTCGCCTTTGCGTCCAAGTCCTATACGGTCCGTACACAATGCATAATTCCTTTCTGTGCCTTATTCTGGCAACACCCACCCTGAAGGTAGCTGCATACGCCAACAGAACAGCCTAGCTTTCTTTTCCGGCTTCGGGGGGGCTTCCTGACCCACCCCCCAATTTTTTTTTTATAAAATAAAAACCATATGACAGACAAATGTCAATACATAGTTCCACACAACTGTCCTGTGTTCTAAAACGCCAGACCCTGCCCACTCAGTAACCTAATCAATGAATCTGCCTCGTGTGGCTCCGCTCCACCCACTGAAGCACAGCCAGGGGCTGGGAGCTGGGAGCGGTTGTTAAATTTATCACGGAAGGGTACAGGGGATTTGTCATTTAGATGTGTTCATGGGCACAGAGGGGAGTGGAGGAAGGCTGGTGAGACTATATAGTACCTCGGCTTTAACTGCTGGAAGAGTGAAGCTTTCGAATGCGGAAAACTATAACTAAAGATATCGCGCCCCGCCCACCTTGAACGTCTGACCAATTTCTGACAAATCACAGTTAGTTAGCCGAACTACTTTGGCTATAGTCTGAACAACCAAAGAAAGTTCTGAGATCACCCAAAGTTCTGAATGATATCATATTGTGGTTTGTAGCCTGCCAAACCACACTGTTCTGCTGGAGTATGCTTTGTTGTTTTGTCAGCGGTTCCGGTAGGAACCGTTGCCTACCAGTCCGCTGCCTACCGATCCACTGGTCATCAAATTATTGGCTTAGGAATGCGACAACACAAAAAAAAGATATATTCATGAATTCAAGTCTCCATGGGGTGACTAATCGATAGAAGAAAAGTACGTTTTTTGGGTGAACTATCCGTTTAAGGTCTATTTTAGCCAACGTTTTTTTGTGAGATTAAGGTTAGGGTTAGGGTTAGGCATATTGCAAAAGCATAAGTTGGAAGGCAAGGAAGAACAAGGAACAACAGCCAATCACAGCGACTATTGGCCAGTCACAGCGGGTCTTGCCAGAATGAGGGCACAGAAAAGAATAACGCGTACACGATATGCTGACGTATAATTATTATTATTCTTTTTAAACTGATGGCATATGTGGACATGTGTATGTTCAAATATATAAAATATATTTGAATATTTGATTTTTGACAATTACACATTATATCCATGATGGTATTTGTTTTAAAAGCATATTAAAAGATGTTATTGAAACATAATATGCTTTACAACTCTTTCCAGTGTAGTTTTAGTAAAATATTTATGTAAATATATTATAATATTTTAGCATTTTAATGTATTTACAAAGTAAATACATTCAGAAATGGCTGACGGCTGAATTTATAAAGTTGTACATTATGGCATTTTTTCTTAAAGAAGTCTGCATATCGTCTCTGTCGGGTGGAAACCTCGTTCAAAACTGTCACTGTTCAGGATTCAAATTCAAAAGTATAAAAAGTAAGTGACAAAGTGCGATGCCCGCGTTGCGCTTCGAGCTTATGTAGATCTGCTACTTTTGATACTTCTGTGTGACATTGTAGCGTGATCAAGTAGGGTGCTAATTTACGAAAAAAGACAAAAAGTAAAAAAAGATAAGAGGTTTCTGCCCGACAGCAACGATATTAGATTTATAGATTATATAGAGTACTGAGATGTTCAGCTCGTACTTCACAGGAGGCAAGGAGACTTTTGACATTCACTGACCTCTGCATCCATCCCTCCATCCATCCCTCCCTCCCTCCCCTCTATCCATTCCTGAGCCTCTGACCCACCCACCACTTCCTATAAGCCATCTATAGCATGCTAATGTATAGCATGCTAATGCTAACTTCAGATTTATTATGGTTAGCATGTAAACCGTGGGTGAGAGTGCCGTCTGGATATGTCTTGTCTTTTAGATGTGTTGTGTGTGTGTGTGTGTGTGTGTGTGTGTGTGTGTGCGTGTGCGTGTGCGTGTGCGTGTGCGCGTGTGTGACTGCTACATTTTAAAGGAGTAGTTCACCCAAAAAATTACGGGTTTCTATCAATTACACTCCCCATGAAGCCTTGAATTCATGGAGATTTTTTTTTTTGTCGCATTCCTGAGCCAATAATTTAACGACCAAAGAGTCTCCTGCTGAGGCTCCTACTGAGTCTCCTGTTGACCGATGACTCGGTCATCAAATTATTGGCTTAGGAATGCGGAGAAAAAAAAGAAAAAAAAATCTCCATGAATTCAAGACTTCATGGGGTATGTAATTGATAGAAATTAAGTCATTATTTGGGTGAACTGCTCCTTTAACTCCCTGTCATGGTCAACCCCATCCTCCTCCATTGCCATTCAATCCTTGGTGTGTCTGTCCTGTGCTGTGTGTTACTGTGGCCACAGCTACTTCTTGTCTGGTTTTATTGTTTGTCACAACGACGGTGTCGCTTGCTGAAAAGACGCTTGCCGTTTATCGGCGAGCGACCCCGTCTTGCGATGGAAATATGATGAGGTTGAAGCTGAATGCAGCATAGGAAGGGACACAAATACAAACTAATATACTAATATGCTGTGTTATGTTCTGTTATGGTTTGCCAAATTCACTGTTGGCGTGCGTGCGTGCGTGCGTGCATGTTGTTTGTGCGTGCGCGCGCTCGCGCGCGCGTGTGTGTGTGCGCGTGTGTGTGTTGTTTTTGAGTGAGGCGGGAGGAGGGGGGATATCGGCGCGTTCGGGTGGAAACCTTGTTTGTCCGCTTGTCCACTTTCAATTTCACTTCAAGATTAAATAAAAAAGTAAAAATAGCAGATCTACAAGCTCACGACACGTTGTGAGTTTGTAGATCGGTTGTTCTTGCTACTCTTTTGTGTGACACCGTAGTATTATGAAGTAGGGAATTCATTTATGTTCAATGTATTTATATTATCTATTAATTTGGAGATACAATGTTTCTGCCCGACAGCAAACGATATAATGTCATTTCAAAATACAGCAGATGGCCACTAGGTGGTTTAGTGTTCCAATCCCAGTAACCCACTTTCATTAGTTTAAAGACAGAATCAGCAAGAACATTTTAGATTTTCTTCCAACTTTAAAAACACTGAGGGGTAAAAGAGGGCTACATATTATATTACATGATTAATATATTTAAGAGTGGATGTTTTCTCTTTTATAATTTTTTTTACCAACAAACAGCATTTTGAATTGCTTTACTTGAGATTCACTTTGAAGTGCTTTAAGTGAACTGAGTCCAGCCTTGATGCCAGGGCTGTCCAATATGTTCATAAGCAGTCATGTTCATTAGAATAGAGTTAATCATTCAGAAATATGAAAGGCTTGATACGTTTGAAAACTCATCATGTAGTTATCCTGGTCGCTTTAAGTAGGTCATTATTATTGGAAAGAATTCAAAACATGTGTACATGAACGAACAAACGAATGTGTGTGTGAGTGTGTGTGTGTGTGTGTGTGTGTGTGTGTGTGTGTGTGTGTGTGTGTGTGTGTGTGTGTGTGTGTGTGTGTGTGTGTTTCCACACACTTTTACTCACTGTCTTTCTAACACTGCTCTGCCCTACAGAGTGCACACGCTGGCGCGGTAAGTGTGTGCGTGTGTGCGTGTGTGCGACTGTGCGTGCGTGTGTGCGTACGTGCGTACAGTATGTATGTGTGGCTGCGTGTGCACAGGTTCACGTGCGCATGTGTCCATGTTATATATTGTCCTCTGCGTGTCTCGTGTGGCCTCTCTACCCACGTCACTCCTATTTGTGTGCCCTAATAACTGTGTTCTCTCTCTCTCTCCCTCTCTCTCTCTCTACTTCTCTTCTTTTTACACTCGCTTTCCCCCTTCTGTCTCCCCTCCTTCCCCACATCCCACCCCTCCCTCCCTCCTACCTCTCCCTCCTCTTTTCATCTGTCCATCCATCCCTCCCTCCATCTCTCTGTCCACATTCTCCTCATTCCATTCATCTATAATCTCACCTCAATCCTTTTCACATTCCTTCTGTTCATCCATCTCTCTCTCTCTTTCTCTCTCTCTCTCTCTCTCTCTCTCTCTCTCTCTCTCTCTCTCCTTTACGGGACCGGGTGGCTTTGCTGCGCTGGGCCTCCGCTGTGTGTGTTTGCGTGTGTGTGTGTTTTGCTCTTCACTTTTGTATGTGCACTGTGCGTGCGCGTGCCTGTGTGTGTGTGTGTGTGTGTGTGTGTGTGTGTGTGTGTGTGTGTGTGTGTGTGTGTGTGTGTGTGTGTGTGTGTGTGTGTGTGTGTGTGTGTGTGTGTGTGTGTGTGTGTCATGCTACACCACTCTGCTGCACACAATCTGTGTTTGCCTGCTCTGCAGCGGAGAAGACACAGACCTCGTGGAAATAACCTCAGTGTATGTACCTCTCTCTCCCTCTCTCGCGCTCTCTCTCTCTCTATCTCTCTCTCTCTCTCTTTCTCTCTCTGTTTCTGTCCCTGTCGCTCGCTCTGTCTGTCTGTCTCTGTCTGTTTGTCTCTCACTCTTTCTCTCTCTCTGTCTCTATCTCTTTCTCTCTATATGTCTCTCTCTCTCTCTCTCCTTATTAACTCAGACCTATAATAGAGTACTGAAGTCTGACATCAAAACCCTCGCCCCCTGGGTCATGAAGATTTTTTTATCCATTCAGAAATCCCATTTTATTTTATTTTTTTATCACATATAATAAGTCCAAGCATTCTGTCAGGGAGATGGCTCTGTAATATTTCTGTGGCTTTACCCGGAAGTATGGTTGTAAATCTACAATTATCCGGGAGGAAATCACTGTCCCCTCTGAAGCACGTCACGCTCCATCACAAACATTCCTGAGATTCCTTAGATTTAGTGGGTTTGATTGATTATTTACGGCAGTGGCTCCCAAACTGGGGGTCGGGAACCCCAGGGGGGTCCCCAAATTATTATGTGCAACATTGTTTTCTCACTCAATTCCAAGTGCTTGTCAGGGTAGGGGGTCCCCAGTTCAAATATGATTATTTTGGGGGGTTGCGGCCTGAGAGGTTCGGGAACCCTTGATTTACGGTAGCTTTTTTTGATGAAACAAGTGAGAACTGACAACTTTAGCACTCCTACAGAAAGAGAAAATACAATGCAACACTGCCTGTGTGCGCTGGTGGCACCGGATGGCACCCGCATCTGTAAAAGGAGATGTAGTCATTAGGTCATTTTTAAGCCTGAGAATTGTAGTCGTTTTGGATACAATTGTACTTTTTCCACAGTTGATGCTTTGTAATCATTGTGAGTAAAATGGGATTTTTTAAATGGAAAAAAATCTTCATGACACAAGGTCATGATTTTTACATCTGTACTTTGGTACTCTATTCTATATCAATTCGTGCCTTCAGATAAATTCTTGACATTTTGCTTTCTACACCATTAAACTTTTGAATAGTAATTTGATTCTGAAAGTGAACTCTGAAACCCATTTTTACACTCTCAGACTTAAGTAGCACTTTCTGCTCAGTATAGTTCCCATAATGTCCATGATGACATCACCAGGTATATATATGTTACAGGGAAAATGGCATTCCAGGGAAATTGAAAGGGGTACGCTTGTTTTCATGCCCCTCATGCAATTCTGTAGAATCAACGCTAGAGGGCAATGCAAGCCAGACATGAGCCCCACACCACACACGCACGCATGCACAAACCAGCACGCACACACGCATGCGCACACGCGCGCGTGTACACACATACACACACACACACACACACACACACACACACACACACTCTCCAGGGGGCGGGCCTGGCGGGCTATGTTAGTGCAGTGAGTGGCACTTGGGGCAAACGCAGTCCCCACACAACATCATTTACGATTCTGTGCCTATCGGTACATAACTCGGACGGCGCTTAAGTCGACTAGCAGACCATCGGCAGGTCGTCGCGGGCACTCGCGCCTGGAGGCGCTCGGGCGCGACTCCTCTGCCTCAAGGTCTGCTAAGTCGGAGCGCCTTCCGTCATGGTCCAAAACTATACTTTATCAGCGAAAAAAAAGTAGTCCGCGGTTGTTTGAAAAAGTAATGTCCCAAGCTGGAGTCAAACCCCGGCTCCCAGTGGTAGTGGGTGGGGAGTCCAATGATTATCGAAGTGCGCCACTGAGGCTTGTACTAGTGGTGCAAGTAACAAAGTAGATTTACTCAAGTACAATTTTGAGGTATTCGTACTTTACTTGAGTATTTCTCTCATATTATCCATTTTATTTTCAGCGTTTCCCTAGCGTAGCTTCCTGGTTAGTATGTTGTTGTTGTGGTCGTCGTCCTCGCATCAAAGCCCCGCCTCGCAGCACCACCCCGTGCCTATAAAACAAGCGCTCCCCTGTCAATTTCCCTGGAATGCCATTTTCCCTGTGACATATATACTACACGACATATCGTCTCTGTCGGGGTGGAAACCTCATATATCCCAAACTGTGACTTTTCAGGATTCAAATTTAGAAATAGCTAAAGTAGCAGATCGACAAGCTCAAATCGAGCTTGTAGATCTGCTACTTTTGATGCTTTTGTGTGACGCTGTAGTATGATCAAGTAGGGCGTTAATTTTACGAAAGAAAACACAAACAGTTAGAATATGGAGTTAAGAGGTTTCTGTCCCCGACAGCAACGTTATACTAGGCAGGAGAGTAAAATGTCAAGATTTTTGTTTTTACTATTATTCATTAGTAGAGTGCTACAGTGTCTGTTACCTCCACCACACATTTCCAATGGAGGTTTTGCATTGCGTTTTAAATAAACAAAGACAATAGGCTCTATAGCAAACAAAGGCTTGAGGGCGGTCCACATCAAGAACGATAACTATGTATGAAGATAACTATAAACATGTTGTTTAACCACTTAAAGCCTCTGTAGTCTTAGTAAAACAGACCTGAGTTACAACGGTACTTGGACCGCTGTTTTCTGTCAACACCAAATCTCTTTGCCATAAATAGCCAATCTTCGCTAGATCATGCTATTTTTAGCTAATGTTCCCCGCAGAATAGGGATGCTGGGGTTCAAGTGGTTAAAAAACCACACCACAACCTTAAAGACAACGACAGACGGTGGTGAACGATATCTTTGAGATCACTTTCAAAGACATTTTGACTAACTATTCCACAATCTCCGTTCGTCATATCCGTTTACATCTTAAACAGTGTTCATTATGACAGCAAATCCTGATTTAGTCTTAGTCTTAGTCTTTTGAATAACACGCCATTTAGTTTTAGTCCTATTTTAGTCTTCTGAAATTGTTTAGTCTTAGTCTAGTCTTACTCGACTAAATATCAAAAGTTTTGTCTTTTTGTCTTTCAGTCTTAGTTTTAGTCAACAAAATTAACACTGATCTTAAAATATCTTTACATTTTTTTTCATTCCCAATTTTGCTAAGCAGCAAGGTATATATGCTTAGATGATTTTGATTTATATTCGGATACATTTGTAAAGACGAAACGGAAGTGGGGAGGAGGCGTCATGCACATCCGCTTTATCGCTTGATAATTTTGCTAGCTTCCGTGCTCCAGACTGTATGACGGAAGCATTTGAAAATTGTGGGAGGCAACAGTCTGGCTTGCGAGACTAATGAAACAATAGAAACACTGCCAGTCAATCAAAATCCAATCCGAATTTACGTTGGCCACATGGCTCATGTTCAACATGTTTACAGAGCATTATAGCTCATCAGTGTGGACGCTTACATCATAGTTATATCACTCTTGTTGTGGACAGCCCTTTAGGTTTGCAAAACAACCTTGTTTTCTGCATTAAAGCTGCACTATGTAACTTTCCTCTTCTACCCCGGTTTCGTGCGCAAGTGCTGACATTTTTACCATTGAGCTAATAGAGCCTGCCTGCTTGCTCAGGGGATAAGTTGAATCTTGACCATCAGGTTAAAATTCGGGTTTTAGGAATATAAACTGTAGCACTCTATTGTATTTAACAGAGGAGAAATATTATCTATTATTTACTATTTGACCCAGATCTGGTCTAAACATCTTCCTTCTCATCTCACGTCTTGAAACATCATTGACCTGATAAGGGACATGCTTTGTTGCTTATTTTTGGGGAATCAATCACACACATCTAGTTCAAACAGCTCATATACATAATACTATACGGGTTGTTAATATGATATACAAAAACTGTACTGTACATACAGTGAGATCTTATATTTTTCTGGGTAAAGGGCTGGGTGGGTGTCCCTCATTTAAAGAGAAGGTATAGTTGGCAACCCTAGATCAGCCTCTCGCCCAGGCCTGGGTCACATAGTATTTGCAAACACTTTTTTTTAATGACTAATTGCCTTGTTTGCCTGCTTATGTGCTAAAGCAAGCACTTTTTGACCACCGTCTGGTCAAACCACCCCTCTCTCTTTCTCTTTTATATCCTCTCATATCATCCTGATCTTTTCTGTGTGCTGCCCCAACCTCTCTCTCTCTCTCGTTCTCTCTGTCTCTCTCGTTCTCTCTCATTTTCTATTTGTCCCGTGTTTGCCTGTGTTACAGCTGCTCTCCATTTTATGTGTTTTACGAAGAGTTGCCCCAGGGTTTCGCTTGTATGTCGTTTGTGTGCGTGTGCGTGCGTGTGTGCGTGTGCGTGCGTGCGTGTGTGTGCGTGTGCGTGTGTCTGTGTGTGTCTGTGCATACAGTATGTGCTCGTGTGCATTTGTGTGTGTGCCAGTGCGTACGGGTGTATGCTGCATAAATATGTATTTGTGTGTGGGTATGTCTTCTTGGCCTGTTGTATTGCTGATGGGATCAACAGTGAATGATCTATAAGCATGAGCTGTCTGTCGTGAACTGTTGGCGACGCAGTATAGTGAAATACTGGCACCTTGTTGGCATGCCGTTTCTCATGCATGATTGATATTGCAGAGCTTCGACGTGCGATGTGATGAAGAAGTTGTTTTTGTGCTGCCAAGACGGAGCAAGGCTTTAGCCAAACGCTGTTATCCAATACCATGTCCTCTGGTGTGACAGCTTTTTAGTGGCAGCGTACAAAGGGTGTGTGCGTGCCCCCGTGCGTGTGTGTGCCCGCGTGCGTGCCCGCGTGCGTGCGTATGTGCGTGTGCGTGTGCGTGTGCGTGTGTGTGTGTGTGTGTGTGTGTGTGTGTGTGTGTGTGTGTGTGTGTGTGTTTGTGTGTGAGGGGGCACAACACGTGCAATGCTGAGCCGTGGGCTTGGTGAAGGGCATGCATGGCTTGCGTGAGGCTGCCCATCATTTAAGGCGTCTCGATGCTGTAGTGTGGAAGTTCAAGCAGCGAGAGGTTGAACCCCGTCGGGTTTGTCTGAGTCTCCATCTGGCCTGCTGCTTGTAGACTGACCTGTGTGCTTTGTCATATGGGAGAAGTGAGGGTCTATGAGATATTCGGAATGCCAGGAAGCTGCTCTACAGGGATATGGAATGTAGGTGATGCTCTATTAAGCATCATTTATACTCCATGGTACGGCGGTGTTGCTTGCCGGAAAGGCCAGATCTCCGATAGAGTGTATAGTTCATATTCACACGGCGGCCATATTGCTATTAAGTTAATGAAATGCCATCCCCGTTGCCACGGCAAAGGGGGTGGCACTTTCGATGTTAAATTCCAAAATGGCCGCCGTGTGAATATGGTCTATTTTATCACGAAGATCTGTTCTTTGCGACAAGCGTTGCCATCGCGCTACACGTGTATAAATGAGGCTTTGTGTATTGTCTAATAGCCGCCTTGTGCATGTGTGGCATGGTATCTATGCCCCGCCTTCATGCTTGCTTACTCTATATTCCTTTCCTCTCCTTTTCTTCTGGATTTCTCTTTATTCCCCCTCTTTAATCTCTCTCTCTCTCTCTCTCTCTCTCTCTCTCTCTCTCTCTCTCTCTCTGACACTCTCTTGCTCTCGCTCTCTCTGTATGTCTCTCTCCCCGTTTCAGGGGGAAAGCATGGTTAGTAAATGTGCTTGTCAAAGGCTCTGTAGTTCCACATGTGAGCAACTACAGCATTAGGTCTGTGAATGCTAAAGCCGAACTTATGCTAACGTGGGCATCAACACGGTGCATCAACACTTTATTTGTTTGAAAATGTGTTATTTCTGTCAAGCAACACATTGCACAACACGAGGCATACGTCTGGCTTCCAGTGGGCCATAGAGCAGCCATAAGCTGTTATCATTCAGACCTTTGCGCATTTGCAAACACACTTCGTGGTTATTTTAACCTGCTTTGACAATGAGTGCCAGAAAAATCTTGCAAACCCATTTTTTGTAATCGTACCTGCCATTTTGTAATCTCACCTGCCATTACTTGCCTGGATGATGTAAGCCCACCCGTCTGGTGCCACAAGCAGGTTAAAACTAACACAAAGTATTGTAAATGGCAGAATTTCTGACCCCAGTCTGATTATTATGTGTTGGACAAACAGACACACACACACGCACACACACACACACACACACACTCACTCACTCACTCACTCACTCACTCACTCACTCACTCACACACACACAAGCACACACACACACACAATCTGACAAATATCCGTACATAAGCTGCTGTTTATTAATGTGAGTCTTTGCTCATCATGAATAATGGATTTGATGTTTCAGGATGTTTTGAGGACTCACTTCCTTTCTCCCATCTCATCTGTTCCCCCCCACCTTCTCTCACTCTCTCCTCTCATCTTATCTTGTCACTTTCTTTTCTACCTGCTTGCCTCTCTCTCTCTTTCTCTCTCTCTCTCTTTCTCTCTCTCTCTCCCTCTCTCTCCCTCTCTCTCCCTCTCTCTATCCTGCTATCTCACACAGACCATCACAGACACCAGTCCCATGCGTCGCTCCACCTCCAGCCTGGTCCACGGGCGTTCGGGCCGCGGGGTAAGGCTGGACGACTACTCCCTGGAGAGGGTGGTGTCTGAGGACGCCCGGCACGGAGGAGGACGCAGACACCGAGACAGGAGCCACCGCACCTCCCAGCGCTCCCTGACCAGATACACTGACGCAGACACAGGTAGCTCTCTCACTTATACACGCACACACACGTACACACCCACTCAGACGCACACACGCGTGCGCACACATACACGCGTACGCACACACAGGTATGTATATCATCGTTGCTGTATTTCTGTCCACTTTTCATCCTACAGTATATAAACATTTGCTATTGAGAGGGCTGGCCGGCAGACGGACCGTGTCAGACCCCCCTATTGTAATTGTGACCCCCTTTTGAAGACTCTTATCTATTCTGCCATGGTAGAATATTTGGAAAGTGAAAGGTAACCCCCCCAGCATCTTCCCCCCCAGGCCTGGGCACAGACCTCAGCACCACCACCCAGTCGGGAGACCTCCCGCCCAAGGAGCGCGAGCGTGAACGCGGCCGCGCCAAAGACCGCCGTCACCACCATCATCACCACCACCACCACGGCTCCGTGGACAAGGAGCTGCGCTACGGTCCCGAACGCCACGACTACCCCCACCGGCATCCCCACGACCGGGACCGCCAGTGGTCACGCTCGCCCAGCGAGGGGCCCGACGGACCCGGCTACAGACAGGTACACAACCAGACAAACCGAGCAAATATGATGAATTATCAGTGGCAGCTTCTTCGTGCTGAATCAGCCCTTACACAGTAAAATTCCAAGTGTTAAAGGGTATATACGTGAATAAAACTTTTATGAAAACGAATAATGAAAAGAAAATAATTCACCTTTTCAAAAAGTGAGGAATAACTTTTGCATATTTTTTTCGGCCTGACAAAACCAGAATTGTCTCGTAATAATGGTGGCTTACCTAGCCACCATTATCCATGTTTGCTTCTATTTTTTTCCCCTAACTAAATTCTTTGGAGACAGCCATCACGTTACAATGTTGCAAACTACGTGATTGCTGCCTCTTAAACGTGAATCAGGGAAATAACTAACCGTATGCAACAGGGGTGTTGTAAGTGTAATATCTAGTGGTGGAACGGTATCCTAATTTAACAGAGTGTACAAATGTACATTTATATTTGAACACTCTCAGAGTTACAAATGGTGCTCAATATGCATAGATGCATGCCAGGACTGAGCCTCCAAAGCAGGGGCATCAACAGTTTTTTTCCCCTTTTTTCCCCCCTGTTTTGTTTTTAAGGTCTTGATCCTTTTTCTTTCTTTTCTTTTTCATTAAAAGGGGGACTTTAACATTATTTTCTTGAGAAAAGGGGGGGGTGTTAAAATGTCTGTCACAAGGTTGGGGCATTAAAGACATTCAATTTTGAAAAGAATATGTACTTTGCCCCAGAAGGCACTGACAAACCATAATTATTCGCAAATGACTTCAAGTCTATTAGTGGACAACTACATTTTGTCTCAGAAAACTCGCAGATCTGTGTAACCACTTTAACCTTTATTTTATACTTTGGCTATTTCTTTTAGAAAAATTGTGAACATTTTTGCAAATCTTTGAATATATATATTTAAAGCGAACATTTTTAACTCAAATCTTTGCTTCTGGGGATTCTACAAATGTCTTCTAAATCCAAATTAACTTATGTTGCTATATATATATATCAGTGGTTCTCAAACTCTTTCGTTTCAAGGACCACCCAAAATGATATGTATTTTCCCCCCGCCCCCCAGAAGCAAAGATTTTCGTTAAAAGTATATGTATATATATTCAAAGATTTGAACACATTTTCACAATTCATTTTTCAAAAATAGCAGATCTACAAGCTCATAGTGTGGCACTCAGTGCCGCGCTATGAGCTTGTATATCTGCTATTTTTCAATAGCCAAAGAAGTCTTAAAATGACACAGAGGCTTTCCCGGTCTTAATGGGTTAAGTTGTTTCAGCATGAAACACGTTCTCCTCTGGGTCCCAGCATGCATCTTACCTTGACATATAGTAAGTACAATGTGCCAGTCGTGATCATTGGAGCACATGCAGTATCTGAGAAGAATACTTTTATTTATGCTCTACTCAGCCCTCACCCTATTAGACAAGATGTAAAGTCACTGTGAAAGCCATAGATGTGCATCGCTTAGCGTGTGGATTTATACAGTCAGATAACAATAAGCCCAAGAGTTCTGTGTCATTTCACGTACACTTACTTATGGATATCAATCTCTCTTTTTTGTGTTACGCTTTCTTGTTTTTCCTTTGTCACCGTTTCTCTCTCTGTCCATTATTCCTCAATGTGACGTGACGTGTGGCTTCTTGGTGTTAATATTTTGCCTCATCGCTGTGTTTTATGGATGGTTCAATTGTGTTTATCTCTTCTATATCTATTTTCTCCATTATCTCTTGTTCTATCTATATTCCTCTTCTTCTCTCCTATTCTATCTTTCTATCTCTCCTGGTCTCTGTGGTGCTTGTTGTTGTTGTTGTTGTTGTTGTGGTGGTGCGGTTTGATTTTCCTTGTTTACATTTTGCTGTAGGGCAGTAGTTCGGTGAGCGGCAGCCCCGTCCCCTCCACCTCGGGGACCAGCACCCCGCGGAGAGGACGTCGCCAGCTGCCCCCGACCCCCGCCGTCCCCCGTCCGCACGTCACCTACTCCCCCACGGTCCGCAAGCCCAGCTACGGCCCCCCGGGGCCCGGACGCCTCCGCTCGCCCTCCCCGCGACACTTCTCCCCACCGGACCTCGACCGGGGCTACCACGGCCATCGGCCCCCGTCGCGCCACGGCTCCCCTCAGCACCACGGGGGGTCCTCGTCCAGACACGGCTCCCCACGCTCCCCCAGGCACCAGTCCCCGCGCTCGCCCTCCCGCCACGGCTCCCCCAGGTCCCCTCACAGAGGCCGCTGGAGCGGCCCGCCGCCTGGCGACAGCCTGGAGGGGGACGGCCCCTTCTACGAGCATGACTACGAGTACGAGCGCCACCACGAGCCGCCCGCCTACGAGCAGAGCCTCTCCCACGGCAACCCGCACCCGCACGGGGGGAACCCCCACCCTCACCCCCACCCCCGCTCCCCCAGGACTGCCCGACACGGCCCCCCTCCGCCCCCACACCCGCACCCACGGAGGGTCCCCAATGGGTACCGCTCAAACTCGCCCTCGCCGCACCGGCACGGCCCGCCCCCCGGCGGACCCCCCCATCCGCACCACCAGAGGGCCCCGCACGCCCGAGGGCCCCGCAAGGGCCTGCACGAACCTTACAGCGAGACGGACGAGGACGACTGGTGCTAGCAAACCCACGAGGAGCGATAGACGAGGAGACGAGACGAGGGGAGAGGAGAGGAGTAGCGGCCTCCCATCCTCTGGCCTTGGATTCTAGACTTTTGTTGACAAAATGAAGGGGGTGGAGGAGGAGGTTTGTCCCTCCTCTAATCCCTCTACCTCCACCCCTCTGACTCTAAGATGTGGGGGGGGGGGTTCGAATGGAGGGGTTCGGAGGGGGGCTGAGTGGTGGCGCTGCTAACCTTTCACACACTGCATGAAAGTGTGTGTGTGTATGTGTGTGTGTGTGTGTGTGTGTATGTGTGGGACTCTAAAACGACTCACTGACAGAGCAACACACAAACATGAAGAACAGAGACAGACAACATAGCCCCCCCCCCAAGCCCTTCTCTCTCTCTCTGCTTCAGAACTACAGTACCCAGTATTCTTTGCTTGACCAGCAAGGCCAGGCTGTAGAAGGAAAGGGAAGGGGTGGAACATGTCAATGTAAAGTGGCCAGGGCTGATTCGTTAAGCCTCCGAAAGCGCCTCTCCCCGGCTGTCGTGTAACTGGCCAGTCATGTCAGACCTGTGGCGGCCCATCGCCAGCCCGATCTTCTACTGTAAACGTCTGTTGATGTGTTTCGGAACCCCCAGAGGAGAGAGGTTAGAGTTCAAACTCGGCTCTCCTCCCTTTACAGGCCTGTTAAAAGAGAAAAGAATAAATGAAAATCTAAAGCCAGGACCCCCTATCCTTACACGCCAAGCTATGCCTCCAGAAAATCAAACTTGAACTCTGAAGAACAAAATGAAACTTTACACGAAAACTCTGACAAGAAATAAAAGGGAGAACAACCACTTCAACTTTAAAACCTTTTCCTTTCCAAGGGACAGAACCAGGAAGCTCCGCCTATACTGCAAAAACCAGCCAATCACAGCGCTGGCTGATATTTGATGAGTTTTATCATCTCTGTTTACTGTTAAAGACTCACCTAATGCTGACGGAACTGGTGTGACTTCACTTCCTATGTGTGTGTGTGGTGGGGGGGGCACAGTGTGGCCTCGCTTCTTGTATAAGTGTGCTGGCGGGTGAGGCCATATATTTGGGGGGGAGTCGGACACTTATTTACGGCCCCTCCCCTATGGTGGTTTGACCCGTGCACTTCAAAGGATAGAACGACAGGGAATGACATCACATGTTTGAAATGGGCGGAGGAGAGGAATGGAGGGATGGGGTTAAAAAAAATGGACTAATTTCTTCAGTATTTCTTCTATCGATTACTTCTCCTTCTTGTTCTTCTTCGGACATTGGAGCTTGGTTCTTCTGTTGCATTCGCTCAGCCTCCTTTGATCTTTTTCAGAGTCGAAAATTTGATGGAAATCTGCATGATTGATTAAATACATACTAGAGAGGAATTCTAAATGGCGCGGGTGGGACCTAGGGGCTTTATAGAACACTCTACAATTTAGGTTTACAAAGAAGTTCTCTTTTCTCCTTCTCTCTCTCTCTCTCTCTCTCTCTCTCTTTCTCTCTCTCTCTGTTTTACATCTTGCCGTAGTCAGAACATTTTTGGATTCTGTTGACCTGAAACAGTGGTGATAATAGACATTTCGTTTTAAAGCGACATTTTTGACAACCTGATTTGGGAACACAGTATTGGTTCATTTCAACGCTTCCCCTTATGCATGGCCGAGTAACGAGAGAGAGAGCCGAGAGGAGAGAACTGACTTTAACTATTGTTAATAATGATAGTCTTACGAATAATGACATCAATGTCAATGCAAAATGATGAAGACAATGATGATGATGATGATGATGACGATGATGATTGACTAATGGAATTGTTGCTGTAGATTTGTTTCACTTTTGTTTTTTATTTCAGTAATTAATCTGTGTCCATCTTGTTCCCATTAATTTATTTTAGTTTTTTCTTGTGAGTTCTGTTCCAACAACTGGGGTCCCAAAAAGCCTAGATGCAACGTTTCTGGGTGACTGCGATATTGACAGAAAAAAAAGCGTTGCGTGTTGTAGCACAACTCTTAAGCTCTGACACTACACTCTTCAAAATGTAAGGGGGAGTGAGGGGTTTGTACAACAGCTGCAAAGCCAGAGAGATGTTATGTAGAGACTGTTTGATTCAGTGTTTGGGTGTCTTTCTCAAAACAAATCCAGAAGTTCACAGTCAGCGAGGGGCAGGATTTTTATTTATTTTTACAGAGTCTTAGAAGAGATTTGTCTGTGTTTATAGTCACTGAAAATGGACTAACACCAAGTGTGAAGATTTTTCCTCTGTTTCCATGCTTGTGTTTTCAGACAGGCATGTTTCACAGGAAGGAAAACAACGGTCTCTGAATGCCAAGGGATTCTGCAGGGGTGACTGAATTCTTAGAATCTTCTCCA
>NC_137604.1:53209723-53214723 GCF_963280865.1 Gymnoscopelus braueri | reverse complement strand
GTGGGGCAGTGTGGCAGTGCGTAGGAAGATACTTCTGCATTACAGTTTGTATACGTGTGTGTGTGTGTGTGTATGTGTGTGTGTGAGTGTGCGTTTGTATGTGTGTGTGTGTGTGTGTGTGTGTGTGCGTGTGCGTTTGTATGTGTATGTGTATGTGTGTGTGTGCATGTGATGGATGCAGAGTCAGACGCACTCTGCAGCGATTTTAATTGATTCCCGAGAGATGCAGAGAATTGTCTCGTGCTGTCGCCATAGCAACCCTCAAGGCTCCTCTCCCTCCATTGCCTCCCATCCTCATCCTCATCATCATCCTCATCATCATCATCATCATCATCATCATCATCATCATGACCACAAAGGAGTCGGTTGCTTCCAGACCGTCTGTCCTGCAGGCTCTCATCAGCACCAGTGGTGGGTGAAGTACTCTCTGATTTGTATCTTCTACTCAACCACTTAAAGCCCATGTGAGACATCAAATATCTTAGCTGAAAATAGCCGATCAACAAGCTCACAACGCGACGCAGCCGCAACGCTTTGTGAGCTTTTAGATCTGCTGTTTTCTGCGAAGGTTTTCACCCAGAATTCGGATGCTTGGGGTTTAGGTGGTTAAGTAAAAAGTAGCAATACCACAATATGAAAAATACTCTGTTACAAGCTAAATTTTACTTGAGTAAAAGTACAAAAGTGTTCAAAAATATAATTATTTTCTAATCTTTTCGAAAATATCATAAATCTATAATCTTGCGATATGAGCTTGTAGATCGGCTATTTTTTAAATAGCCAATGTATGAAACAAGTCTTAATTGATTCATGTATTGTAATAATAATCTAAATCTGAAATTCAAATAATTGTAGTGGGGAGTAAAAAAACACCATATTTGCCTCTGAGGTGTAGCCTAGTGGAGACGAAGTAAAACGTTTTATTTTTATTTTATGAAATACTCGAGACAAGTAAAAGTACCTAAAAATGTTACGTAAGTAGGCCTACAGTACTAGAGTAAATGTACTTAGTTACTTCCCACCACTGAGCAGTACTCTACACGCCCCTCCTCCTAATGCTCAGGATCAGCAGCATCCTGGAGGCGGCTGTGGGTGGGCTCCCCCAAATCATCTCCTTGTATCACAGGTGTGATTTATTTGCTATCCAATCTCTTAAACATCAGATTGTGTATATATTATGCTCTGTCTCGTGCACATGGAGAGAGTGCATGATACTTTTTTCTTTTTTGTAAAACCCAAGATTTTTCTCAAGACCAGACGCCACGATTTTATGCTTAGTTGCGGGTGTCTGTGTCGGAAAATAGAAGATGTACAAGCTCAAGTCATAATAACACATTGTGTGTGAGAGCAGCTAAGTATAAAATCAGGATTGAGATGCTTTGAGGAAGCCCCCATCATACAACATGACCCCCCCCCCTTTGACCTCTGAGAAGCAACTGGACCGGCCATTGCTCCCATGCCAACCATGAGTCACATCTCCACGTAGAACCCGTACCAGTGCCACAGTAGAAAACCATACAGGACTCACTTAGCAAGATTGGGGGGTGGAAAAAAAGAGGAAAAAAATAAAATAAAATACAACATACATGGCAATTTAAGATAAAAGAGAAGTATTTAATTACAGATTTGCATGTGCAATGTGCATGCCACTATGTGGGGTAAGTCAACTTCAGGAATAAAAAAAGAAAAAAAACTAAAACAAAAAGAATATAAAGAAAAAAGTATATATATGTAAAAATATATATATAGATAGATGTTTTTAAGAGCAATGTGTTTCTTTTTTCTTCTATTTTTAAAAACAAAAAATGTAAAAAAATCTGACAAAAAAAAAAAAAAAACAGCTGACAAAAATGACTTTGGGGATGAAATCAAAGAATGTTTGTTTGTTATATTGCCAGTTATTTCACAGGGAACCTGTTGGGATGAGGATAGATAACACTTTATCTAATGTTACAAAAAAAAAAGTTAAAAAAGAAAAATGGGAGAAGGAATATTAACTTTTTCCTTTGATGAAAAACAATCTATTTGAGAGGATGAACTGCCTGACCCTGAATCTGGTGATGTTATTCCCGTTTATTCTGGCTATGAAATCCCTCTCTCTCTCTCTCTCTCTCTCTCTCTCTCTCTCTCTCTCTTTCTGTCTCCCCCTCTCTCTCTTTCTCTCCCTCACTCTATCTCTATCTCTGCTGTTTCTACCAGTGCATTTTGTAACTCCAAACGGATCTCTTCCTAAGAACGTGAATAAAACCAGAGAGAATGCATTCTACCCATCCTTGAAGTGTCCTTTCTTTCTTGATTCTGCACTGCACACTGTTATTAATAGTTTTGACCTTTTCTAGGACCCTCGGTTTGATATGCAATAGCCCATACAATCAGTGGTGGAAAGTAAGTAAAAGTATCAATACTGCAATGTAGAAATACTCTGTTACAAATGTACTTGAGTAAAAGTACAAACGTATTGGTATCAAAATGTCCTTAAAGTACCAAAAGTAGAAAGTAGTCATTATGCAGAATGTCCCATTTCACAAGTTGTCCAAATGTATAAAAAATCTTTTGAAAATAGACGATTTACAAGCTTGTAGATCGGCTATTTTCAAATGGCCGAATTGTATATAGGGCTGAAGTGGCTAATGTATGTTTTGTAATAGTATCTACAAAGTAACTAACTAAAGTTTTCAAATAATTGTAGTGGAGTATAAGTTCAATATTTGCCTCTGAGCAGTGGAGTAGAAGTAAAAGTACAGAAAATTGGAATTGCTCCAGTAAAGTAAAATACCTTAAAATTGTACTTAAGTACAGGACTTGAGTAAATAAATGTAGCCTAGTTAGTTACTTTACACCACTGCTGGGACACCTACTGTAAAATCCCCAGTGTTGGAGTGTACAAATGGAACCAAATGAGGGTGCATTCCCAGAGTTGCAGACCAGTTTAGTTCCTAACTATCAATCATTTAGCTAGGGACTCCCTGGGACTCTTGGTGACTCACCAAAACATGGGGAATGATGATGATTGTGTGTAATATCTTTTTATCTGATCAAAACTGAACAAAAAAGTAATGTAACAATCAGAAATCACATTGTGGAGTGAGTGAGTGAGTGAGTGAGTGAGTGAGTGAGTGAGTGAGTTGCTACTAGTGAGTTTACTGTCAGACCATCATTGACTTTCATTAGGCCATTGTCCTAGAGACACTGGTTTAGATGTTCTGGCTTACATATTTTCAATTTCTCCAAGAACTCTTTCAGAAGAAAAAAAGGTTAGATATTCAGTGGTCATTAATTATCACTGTTCAGTGGTGGTACAGAAGATATGTAAGTGTACTTGTAATAAATATCTTCAGCCCCTCTGAGGTGTGCCATAAATAGTGCCCAATAAACATTCACATGTTGGTATATTTTGACTCTGTATCCAGCTTTACTTTATTGAGAGCAACAGAGATTTGCTGCTGCTATGTTGCTTACATTATACAATAAGGTCAGTCTTATGCATCCTGCCATGTGTTTACCCTGCTGTACTTCTTTTTACCTACTGTACGGTTTCAGCCCACTTTAAGGAAAAGTAACTTCCAGTTTTTGCCACAAGAGGGCGATACCCCATAGTGAGACAGGAGGTTCTATGTAGGTCGAGAGGTCAGGTGAACTCAGTCTTCAGGAAGGAGAGCAGAACAACTAACCTGCATCTGTCTCATTCTGAGTCATTCTATCACAGTTTATTCAGGTTAGTAATGTTAAGAACACATGTGCATTATGCTGTAAAGTGATGTTCCTGTGCTCATCCCAGCAGACTGTAAGTATACTGTTAGTTTGGTTTACTGTATGTAATGAAGTCTAGGGGTTTAACCATTGAGGTGACAGGTCAAGCTAGCTCGTCACAGCTCTTTTCTTTTACTTTCTTTGTGGCATTTTTATTTTAGGGATCCAAGGACTTTATTGGCCAACCAACCATTAACATGCACATTTCTATCTTAAAATATTCTGCTTGATAATGAAGGGAACATCAGCCTTTTTTGTAGTCGACTTGACAGTCACATGATCGCACATGCATGCATGCAACCCAATGCTTGAAGCTATAGCCTAAGTAAACTATGAGTCCCATTATGTCCTATTGCAAAAATAAATCAGCCAATCAACCACAAGTTGCAACAACCATAATAGGCCTATCCGTAACCAACCAACTAAATAAAATTCACTTAATTAAGATTATGTAAATCAAATGTAGAAACTTTATCTAATCACGTTTGAGTCCCTAAACAATTTGAAAATATTGAGATTTCCACTGAAAATATAAGGATTATTTTGACACATAATAGGTATTTGGGGGTGTGACCGAGGCCACCATTGCCTTGTAGGTGCAAACATCACAGGTATCACCATTAGGAGTAATAGACGGAATGTATACAGTGTTAAATGTAGATGGTTTTTTTCTGTCCTAACGCAAAGCTATGGTTAAAGTATTGTAATGCAGGTACCTGGAAAATTAAGACGGGATGTCTAAATAATATTAGTTTCTCAAGCTCTCATGTTCCAAGACTCAAAAAGGGGCCAAACCCACGGAAGAAGCACTTTTGTTTGCACCTTCCCCTAGGCTATTTGCCTGTACTTGGGTGTGACTTCACTGTAGCTAACAGAATTGTCCATCTTTTTGGTTCATTCTTGTCTTTTATTGTTTTATCGTTTTTTCTTCTTCATTTTGAAATACAAGACAAGACATGAACACATGAAAACAACAGCAACAATACAACAAAACAAACTTTAAATCTTCCCACACACTCACCCTCACCCAGGCCCTTGAGGGGAGTAGAATAGATTTGGTAAAACAAATTTAAGAGGGGGATATTAATCCAAGCTTATGTCAATTACAGTTAAATAATTCATATTAAAAAAGAAAGGGATCCCAGGTTCTGTAAAAGATTATCAAGGAACCTCTAACTGTAAATGTATGTTTTTTCTGAATGGAGAAAGGATGACAGGCCTTTTAAACAGGATGACGCACTCAGGTCAGC
>NC_137604.1:53197223-53204723 GCF_963280865.1 Gymnoscopelus braueri | reverse complement strand
CTTTTAACAGGTCGTTCATGAAAGTCCTTGCGGTCTTGTTTCCAATGAGAACCTGTGAGCAATTAGGGGTTAAGAGTCTTGCTCAGGGACAAATTTCATATCATCGGCACATATGCTGGGATAGCCTGGAATCGAACCTGGGGCAACCAGGGCCAGCTGGTTCCCTAGGCGGGCTCACTAACCACTCAGCTATGGCCGCCCCGACAACCTGTGGGTCGGGGCCCCCAGGGGGGACCCACAGGATTTTTTGGGGGTCCCCAGATGACAGTGAAGTGACAATTTAAGGACTTTTATAAGACCTTTTTAATACCTAAGAAAAAGAAAAAGCCCATTACTGCATCAAAAGTAATCGACAAACTATACTATAAAAACTGGTCAAACGTCTGCCAAATTGTCAAATAATATAAGACAGAGGCAAAAAAACGCCTCGCAACCAAATTTCAAGGGCCTCCGTAATTCTGAGGGTGTCCAAATGAAGACAAATGGACCCGTGCAAGGGGGACCTGTGTAAGGGTCCATTTGTCTCCATTTGTACACTCTCAGAGTTACAGAACAGCAAGGGTCCATTTGGAACCCCCTCAAGAAACCCTGAGGATCCCCCTGGACCCCACTTTGAGAACCGACCGCTGACATTATAATTCTATTTGTTAAACACTACTGATCTATAATATTTTGGGACAGACACATTTCGTACATAGTCAAAACAAAACAATAAAACAGACAATGGACTTCTACAGTTGTTTATAGAGTATATTTTGTGGAAGAACCGTTTGTGCTATAATTGTAAAAAGGCTGTATAGCGCCTACCCTGCTGTTGCCGTGCTGTTATCGTCATCTGTAAATAGCCACGGTAATTGCAGCTTGTACACAAGGACCATATATTCTACAGTATGTCAGTTTTGAATTTATGCAGCATGATAGTACAATTGCATTTATCCAAGTCAATGTGAATTTCGTTTTTATTGATTTTAATCCTTAGTTTTAGCCTTTTCTTAGTGTTTTTTCCCCTAATAAAGTTTTCTTTGGAGTTTTCTCATGCCCCCCATGTAAAGTCTTTGGGTACTTAGAAAAGCACCATATAGATTTGAGATATTATTATTAATAACTTGGTGTGAAAATGTGATACATCACCCCAGAGCACAAAAAGAACAAAAATATTTCACCGACTGCTTTACACCTGTAAGACTGTGATGTGACAAATAAAACTGATTCAGAGAGTTCACATAATCTCCTGTCTGAAACTACGAATGTACACACCACAGCAATCTGCACTCTTTCAATAATGACATTTGGTGAAATTACTGGTGTGTACCTACCTATATTATTTGTCTGCCGAGTTCTATTTCAAAACGAGACTCGGAAAAAGTAGCCATAACTCTGATAATAATGAAATATAATTGAAATCTAATAACCAAATCAAATGTTACTTTGGGTAATAGATAAGTGACAAATACACAAATGTTCACTGTCTTGTTATATTTTATAAATATTGAATGATGATCTAAAATGATGATCTAGAAATGTAGGCTATGTATTTAACTGATTCTAGATGCAAAAATAAACAAGCATGTTATGTCATGGACAAATACATCTGAAATAACTGTATGACCCAATTCTTTTGTTATAAGTAACCGCTGGACTGCTGTGCCGTAATAACAGATGTTATATGTTATGGCTAAATAATATGATAAATAAATCAGAACTTTGACCCAGTTCTTTTGTCATAAGTAACCCCTGGACTGCTGTAATAGCCTACATATGGGTCATATAAAGGTTAGAACTGCGATGTGGGGGCTTATGTGTACATTTGGCTTATTATGTGGTGAGGATTATAGGGAGTTAAGCCTCTGGTATACTTCATGGTGAGACTGTATATGGTGTGTTACTCCTGCTTAGCCTACATATACATATAGCCTATAGTGAGAGGCTGGCGCTTTGAAGCATGGTAAGCTGAAGACACTTCCAAGGTGTTATGATTTATAAGTGATAGTAGTTATGATTAAGTCAATGACGATGGCAAAACAAATATATGATAAAGGATAGCGCTGACGATGTCAAGAACCTTCAACAGCTACAGTGATGACAATCATTATCGTCATAAACACACCATCTATGGTGTTTATGGTGATTATATAAACACCATCTATGCTGTTTATAGTAATTATTATAGGCTAAACATTGGTTGCATCATTAAGCGGGTTATTTCATGTCAGTCATGTGGATGTGGGTGCATGACATTTATTAATTCAGACAAGTATGTAAATTCAAAAACATTGTACTACTTGTGTTGCTATTACAGACCTAAATTGGCATCGTGCTCTGAATCAGTTATCCGGTCGTGCTGGGAAGGAAATGATTCATACTTCCATCATAATCCACCGGAAATGTTTCAACTGCTGGAACTGTGTGTGAGTGTGTCAGTGGCACTGTGTGTGTGTGTGTGTGTGTTCGCACCAGTCTCAAAGTGCATGAGATCATGAGATTAAAGCCAGACTGACTCTAGAAGAATGTAGGCTAACCTCCCTCAGGAAGGATTTTACGTCTGGAAGCTCGCCTGTGTTTATCAACATCATTCCACAAACCTTAGAACAAAGTCAACATGACAATGGAATCCATCTTTCAATAACATTTATTATGTTCTTACACACCATGATTTGAGATAATACAAACATATAGCAGCTTTGAATGTGAGGTAACAAGTGGGATTATACATGTATATCATTGTCACAGGTCAGACATTACAAAAGTCTTGTATTCAGTGCTGTGGTAACATGATGGATCCCATCAAGGCAGGAGACTTTCTGAGCTTTGCTTTGAGTTTAAAGCAGCACATTTTAGCCTCCATGTCGTGATTTATCAGTCCAGAGTAGCTATTGTTCATCAGTGTTGCCATGTCCACTTTTTTTTGTTTTTTAAAAACTTTTCCCCCAAGATTTGTTTGAAAATAGCAGATCTACAAGCTTGTAGGTCGGCTATTTTCAAATAGCTGATGAATATAGATGTAAAATTGCTCACGTGGTCTAAGTCACAAGTTTCTTTTGGGCTTGTTCTCGTAGACCTGGCTCAGGCTGGTTGCTTATTCATCTTGCAGAACCTGGCAACAGTATTGTTCATCCGTGAGTAATGGAGTGTAATGGAGTGAGCCACAAAACATGTCCCTTCTTTCTGTTTGTCTGGTCTTGTATGCGATGACTTAATTTCCCAGTAGCTACAACAAGCAGGAACTTCCCTGAACTCCATGTTTTAGTCTCACGCACTTTTTTCTGAGTCACTTCACTTAGTCATTTCATGAAAAAGAAACCCGTTGAACGGGCCAGTGAACCACAGGATCAGGGGGGAGAATCTCCCTCCTCCCCCCGCCGTCTCTTTGGCTCCTTCCTCAAACTTTTTCTGGCGACGACCAACTTCGTCGCGGACATTTTCTTTCTTGTCCACAGAGAGAGCCCTGCTGGCGGGTTAATGGTAACGACACGACCTCAGATCGGCTGAGAGGTCGCCGCTTGGCTCCAGTAATCCCATTGTCTCCCCCCACCCCCACCGGGTGGGGGGCACCGCCGCCGATTTCTAGGCCAGCTCTTTCTTGGCTCCCTGTCTGTCGGGTCCTAGCGAGGGATCAGCTCGACCCTCCTCCGGTTGGTTTTTTAGACATTCTTTATATCAAAGGCCCCTGTTCATGGGGCCACAGTGCACATAGTTCAGAATGCAGGGATTATTCTGTTGAGCGATAGCGTGGCCAGGGACTCTCCGCCGCGACAGTGCCCGAGGCCGATGGCCCCCGACGATCCCCCCAGGGCCAGGGTGTTCCCCGATGATCCACCGCCCCCCAGGCTCAGCGGCACGGCGTGTCTCTCCTCCCCGGGCTCTAGTCTCGCCCTCTTGCTGGGTAGGAAGTCCGGCGCCTCGGACGCCTTGCCCCGGCGTTTCCTGGGGCTTATGACCGGGCTCATGTTCTCTTTATCCTCTTTATCCGTCTCTTCGTCGCCGCTCATTTCTGCGTCGTCGTCGTCACACGACTCCTCCGTGGCCGCGCAGTGTGTCTCCTCCGGGGCATTAATGGGGGAGGGTGGCGGGGCCACCATGGTGTAGCCGGTGGTGTCCATCGACTCCTCGGCGGCCGCCTGACGCGCGCATTCCTCCTCCTCCTCCTCCTGGGCCAGGAGGCAGGCGGAGTGGTAGATGTCCCGGGCCGATCTCATGACCAGGGACAGCAGGAGGCTCCGGTGGAGCCTCAGACCCCCTCGCTGGCTCCGGGAGGCGTACAGCTTGCTGATGGACACGGCCAGGATCCGCTTGGCTTCGATGTTCACGTCCAGCGCGCTGCTCGCCGCCGTCGCTGTTGTTGTTGTTGTATTCATCTTTGCGTAATTGCGCACGGTTGGTACTTCCATAAAAATGACTTAGGAAGTCGACGAGCTGGTAGAAGTATTTACTACTTTGTTGTTCTTCTCGGTTCCTTGTGGACTATAGTTCCTCTCAGTCGGCGCGTTGTGTCACCGGCTGTTGTTCACACTGTAATGGGAATTAGTGAGCAACAGGGCGGTATTATATTTCCACTGTGACGTCATAGGTGGACTTCATTCCTAACAACAGACCCCGCCCAGACCCAGAGCTCTAGCAAAACAAGACCTCAAACATAATGTGTGATTTCATTTAACCCTGAGAGTGTAGCCTACTAATGCACTGAGATACAACATATCTTTCAAATATTTCTATTGTGAAGCATAGGATAAAGATACACATTTTCAATAAGTGCTTCCCTATTTCCAAAAACAAACAGACATACACACAAAATAAACAGGTACAATGAAAAGAATACAATGTCAAAATGTACACATGGGTTGAATTCTTATTTTGGCGCGTTCGAAAATTACGCACCGGAGCACACTCGCCTATTAGTTTGTATTGGCCAGTGCGCTCAGTGCTGTATTTTCGAACGCACCCATAGTTATAACTGTTCACAACCAAGGCTGCTTTTATATTTCCAAAGTGTACGTGATACAACATATGACCAAAATGAATGAATGAATGTATTTAATGCAGACTCATGGTCCATGGAAAAACAAACAAATTACATATTCCCCTTTTTGTTTTACATCTTTATAATTACATTATTATTATTGATATTCCTGCTCTTGTTACAATGTGGCCCTTTTGGTTAGAATAGTTTGATAATATTTCAATCTAGTACAATTATTATTATTGCATTATTACATATTCCTGCTCTTATTGCAAGGTAGCCCTTTTGGTTAGATTTAGTTTGATATCATTTCATGAGGTTTAGTTTGAGGTCTTCATTTGAAATATGTGACAGTGGAGTGGTGCTAACAAAATAAAACGTAGTCTAATTAAATCAATCAAAACGCACAATAGGCCCTTCCAACCCCTTTTAAATGAATCAGGATTTTTAAGCTGCCTCTATGGAACAGGAAACATTGTTATTATATTCAAATGAGCACCGATTAGAGACCATTTGTTTGCAGTATTATGCTAATAACATCATTAGGCTATTATGCTTGATCAAGTAGAGTTCGGTCTAGCCTACAGTTCTGTCCACCATCAAAAGAAGAGTGGTGAAAAAGTAGCCGACTAAAATGTTTTACTTAAAGGTAGGGTAAGGGTAAGTGATATTTTTGGGTTACTTGCCACCCATTGTGAGCTTGTAGATCTGCTATTTTCAAATGGCCAAAATATATGGCTGAAGTGGTTAGTGTGTTTTGTAATAATAATCTAAATCTACAAAGTAGCCTAGCAATAGTAACTAAAGTTTTAATATAGTGGAGTGGAGTAGAAGTAAAAGTAGCCTACTGAACATTGGAAATACTCCAGTAAAGTAAAAAAAAAATACTATAAATTGTACTTAAGTATAGTACTTGAGTAAATATACTTAGTTACTTTCCACCACTGCAAAAGAATATCACTATAGTGTTTACTATGTTAAAAAGCACTCAGCGTTTCAGAGAATTTACGGAGGCGGAAATGTCTCCAGTTTCCAGGGAGTTTCTGCTCTATTTTTTCTCTCTCTCTCTCTCTCTCTCTCTCTCTCTCTCTCTCTCTCTCTCTGTCTCTCTCTGTGTCTGTGTCTGTCTCTCTCTCTCTCTCTCTCTCTCTCTCTCTCTCTCTCTCTCTCTCACTCACTCACTCACTCACACACACACACACACACACACACACACACACACACACACACACACACACACACACACACACACACACACACACACACACACACACACACACACACACACACACACACACACACACACACACACACACACACGCACGTGTGAGAGAGTGTATGCGCGCGCATACATACACGATACACACGAACACGCGTCACATTCCATCGCCATATATGGCTCATCCGGCAGCAGGAAGTCCCCGGGGAACGCGCGCAGTGGAAAAGCCATGACACGAACGCGCTTAACCGCAGCTCACTTCCCCCCATGCTGGCCCCGCCCCCATGCTGGCCCCGCGCGAGCGAGAGAGAGAGAGACAGGCACACACACAGAGATAGAGAGAGAGAGAGACAGGCACACAGAGAGAGAGAGACAGGCACACAGAGAGATAGAGAGAGAGAGAGAGAGAGAGAGAGAGAGAGAGAGAGAGAGAGAGAGAGAGAGAGAGAGAGAGAGAGAGAGAGAGAGAGAGACACACAGACAGACACACAGAGAGAGAGACAGGCACACACACACAGAGAGAGAGAGAGAAAGAGAGAGAGCTAGGCGCCTCCACAGCCCGCCTGGCGTGCACACTGCACAGCGCAGCGGTGACGTCATTGCAACGCCAAATAAGGACCTGTCACCGGTCCAAGGGGTTACCAAGGCAGTGGCATGATTGAGGTCAAACGGTAGAGGCAGCTGTCACTCTCCAGCACCGCCGAGAGAGGGCCATTATAGATCTATTTTTAGCATCTCTCTCCACATCATTCATGGATTCAGACTGAATCATTGTTGACTCCCCTCCCACTCCCAGTCCCAATCAATGCTCTTTTGTAATAGTAAAGATAACTAGGCCTACTTGGCTCAGAATAATTGGCATTAAATGGATTTGAAATCCAAATTCCATCTGGTCTACAGTATAGATATGCATGCATTCAGATTAGCAAATACTTTTGTGAGCACTGGGACTGTGGTTAAATGGGCAAAATCATTGTTTTAGTTGCCTTAAGGCTGTAATAACACCACACACTACTTAAAACAAGTGGCCATGTCTGTGTATGTTGATGCTGTCTGTGTCTCTTTTTTGCACACCCATAAGGTTATTTATACATTTCTACACTTTACATCACGCACAGCTCAGAGGCAAATATTGTACTTTTACTCCACTACAATTATTTGAAAACTTAAGTTACTGTTACTTTGCAGATATAAATCATTATATTATAAAACACACCACTTTAGCCCTATTTTATACATAGGCTATTTGAAAATAGCCGATCTACAAGCTCACAATGCGTTGCATCGCGACGCATTGTGAGCTTGTAGATCAGCTATTTTCAAA
>NC_137604.1:53072223-53192223 GCF_963280865.1 Gymnoscopelus braueri | reverse complement strand
TATGTATAATTTGAGGACTCATAACAATATTGGTACTGCCATTGGTCCTGCCACAGAATAGATCATTATGTTCATATATTATCTTCAGATCATGTTTAAAAAATATTTAAGACCAAAACATATCTATATCTATGTAGACACATGCAAATAGATATTTGTATTTTTTATTTATTTTTTTACTATTGCTGCCATTCTTTATTTATTTGTTATTGTTTATTATAATGTCAAGGAACCAAATTATTTTACTTTTGTGTATGTATTGATGTTAAACAATACAATCTTACAATCTTAAAAATGTTTTATGTTCAATAAAAATATTATACAAATAAATACGTGCAATATTTGTTTTGGCAGAGGCAGTGATTGGAAACGCAACTCTCACCCCACGTGCTACCACCCTCAACCCATGCGTCATTACGTCATCATGTGGGTAACGCGCATGCGTGGACACAGAAGTTAGAGCCTCAGAGATCAACATGTCGCTGGAAGACCCGTTCTTCGTTGTTAAAGGGTGAGAAGATGATGAGCTTTATTATAGAAGACAGCTGCTTTTAGTCAATGTGGAGAAGGCGAGCGTTTCATGTTGCCATTAGCAACCACCGTCTGTCTCCATAGCGTTCAGTTACATTGTAGGCTAGCTGTTAGCTAGCATCAGATGCTATAGTTTAGTAATAACGGGGGTGGGTACGTGGGGTGGTGTCGTCCTCTGTGTAAACTCCACAGCAGTGGTTCTCAAACCTTTTCATGCTAAAGGACCCCCAAATTGATATGTATTTGGCCGCGGACCCCCTTCTGAAAAGGTTTTGTGCCAGAGACCCCCAGAAGAGTAGCCTGATTATCTGACTGGGAGCCAGGCCATCAAAAGGGAAGATCTGTGTTTAAAAAATGGAAAATTCTTCAAACACTTTCAAGATTAAAAAAGAAAAAAATTTAAAATAGCAGATCTACAAGCTCGCAGCGAGCTTGTATTTCTGCTATTTTTGAATAGCCAACATATGAAAAGGGGATAAAGAAGAGGTTAAATGTATTGACACATTTTGCTGGGGACCCCCTGAAACCCCCCCAAGGAGGACCCCACTTTGAGAACCACTGCTCTACAGTCTCGACAGTTTTGGATTCAAGCTTTTACAGTCTTTACACTATAACGGTCTTGGTTGTAAACTTTACGAGGCTTTACGATTATATAAAGGTTTACGTTGTATCAGTATGGTATGTATGGTATGGGGGCCCCTACAACATACACCAGGGGCTCTACAGTAGTAGGGCGGCCCCTGTCATTGCAGTCAGTTAACCAGTTCACAGAGGGTTGTGAGATTGCGGAAGAGGGTGTGAAATGTACTCAGATTTGTATTGGTTAAATGGGTGGCATTGCTGCTGTTGTGGAGACCACCAACACCAGGTGACTTCAGTTTGGTCGTAATCACCTTCTTCAAGATGTTGCTTTTACTTCCTTTTTAAGTGACAATGTTTTGACATTGCCTGTGTGTGTGTGTGTGTGTGTTGTAACTTGTGTGTGTGTGTGTGTGTGTCCAGGGAGGTGCAGAAAGCCCTGTCCCGAGCAAGGGGTCTGTATAATCGCTGGGAGGAGCTGTTGCAGGAGGGGCCACAGGTGAGTTGTGGTGGTGGGAAGCTGTGAAACCCCTGTAATCCCAATAAATTGTTGGTTGTCATTCAGGCACGACAACTAAACAAGTGTTTGTTGATCACACACACACACTGCCAAATACAAGTTGAGAGAGAAGCTGATAAACAGCTAAAAGACATGCATAGGGCTGTCACGATTACAAATTTTAGTTGACAATTAATTGTGACTCAAATAATTGCGATTAACGATTTAATTGTGTTTTTTGGCATTGCACATTGGAACATTATGAAGCCTTTTAGGCTGCGTAAATCAAAAATTGCAAAGGGCAGATATGACAAATAACTGAAATATTCAAAGAAATGATTGACATATTTATTAATTTTATACATGTAAGCTCACAACGCGTCACAAACAAAGTGACGCATTGTAATCGTGTAGATCTGCTATTTCTGCTTTTTTTAATATATTTGAAAATGTGTGAAAAAAAAATTATGCAAAAATAATTGCCATTATCTCAAATAATTGCGATTTGACGATTATGTAATAATTGTGACAGGCCTAGACATGCACATCCCAGACCTACTGTACTAGGCTGGGTGCTGGAAAAACAGTAACAGATAGTATATAAAGAATACAAAATCCGCACACCAGTATTGCTGCTCCCAAATGCAAGTTTACTTTGGTAACGTTTCCAGCCACCAGGCTCTTCCTCAGACCATCTGAGGAAGAGCCTGGTGGCTTGAAACGTCACATAAGTAAACTTGCATTTGGTAGCAGCAATACGGGTGTGTGTGTGATTTTTTTTTATTCTTATATACGTGCCAAATACAGTCATTACAAAACACGCGTCAACCCCATAATAACCACATTCTTTCACACATAATAACAACAATAAGCACAATGAACAACAATGACATGGGCATGCTGGGGCACGCTGGGAATCCCTCCTCAGCCAGTTAACACCCCGGAATGCTACAATTATACACAATGGTTTACTTTAAGGCACAGAGAGTCCAGACTGACTGTTGAGACTGTTTGGCAGTCCTACTAACTCAGACTAAGGCTGTCAACGAATATTCCATATTTGAATACTACTTTGAATATTACAAATATTTTAATTAAAATGAATCTGCCGCTCAAGTTCTCGCATGTAACCTTAAACGGCAGCTGGTCTCGCGAGATCACAGATCCGTCAGTCTGAGAGGCAAAAGGGAGAAGTCGTGAAGTCTCCCCTCAAGACTTTACTTCATCGTATTGCCACGTCGTGCGTGAACGCAAGCCGATCTACAAGTCACAATGTAGAGTCACAATGCATCGCTGACGCAACGCGTTGTGGCCTTGTAGATTACCTGTGTTTGCCACGTGACACCGTCATACGACAAAGGGTAAATCAGCTGCCTCGCTATAAACGCACAGACTTCACATGACACACACACACACACACACACACACACACACACACACACACACACACACACACACACACACACACACACACACACACAGTAACCAGACTGACTTGCTCGGTAGTCGGTACTAGAAAGCACACACGTTTAATCATCACACAACGTCACTTTAATTGATTCAAAATAATAACCGGTCAAACTGGAACGGGTGATTCATTTGGTTGTGATTGCAGACCGTTTACAGAGACTCGACTGAAAAAGCGATGTAAAAAAAACATTTCTCTTGTAGCCTACCTTAATTTGATTTAAACCAAAAACAAATAGATTGTTTTCATTATAATTTCCCGTTTCATTTGGAGGTAAAGATCACAGCACAATGAGCACATCCTTGGAGCGATGCGAAGCGATTCTCCAGATAAGTCCGGGCTTTTATCTTAACCATACTGCTTTATTAAAATGATCTACAAATTAACAATGCATCGCAACGCATTGTGAACTTGTAAATCAGCCTCTTTCCCCCCGCTGAATGTTGTTCACCTATTATGACATGCCCAGAGAAGAGATGCTAGGGTTCAAGTTGTTAAACAGAAATGTATGTATACTCATGATCTGACTTAGCTATTCCGTTTTAAATGAAACTTAAGGTGAGCTGCTATATAGAAATGTACAAGGGATGTAAGAACAAAGGTGGACCGTGGAAGGAAGGGTTAGACTGCCAACCCCAACCTCCTGGGATCAAATCCCGCTGCCGGTACTATTTTCCAAACAACCGCAGACCTCTTTTTCGCCGATAAAGTATAGTTTTTGACCGCGGCAGAGGCACGCCGTCTCAGGCGAACTTGAGCCACGAGAGGCACCACTGAGCGAGCTAAAGCGAGTGAGTCTCCGTGCCGAACGTTGCGAAGTTAGCTTGAGCCGTCTCAGCGCCGTTCAAGTTATGTACCGAGGCAGAGAATCGTAAATCATGTTTTTGGGTGAGTGTTTGCCCCAACTGAACCTCAAAGTGACTTCTGGCCAATCACAGCGCGTCTTTTTCGGGACTTTCCCAACTCCTGTGCACTCAAATAGCTTGCCACTGGTAGCTACAAAGAAACAGTCTACCATTCATTTTCAATGAAGGCCAGCGACATGAAGATACAAAGATACATCCGACGTTTGTAGCTGCTACAAAAGCTACAACGGCTCCAAAAAAGTAGAGCTGGTTTCAACTTCAGTTACAAAGTTACAAATACGCTGTGTAGCTTTGTATCTGTTGTATCTGCCAGTGTGAATGCAGCATAACATTTGGCTTCTGGTGAGATAATCGGCAGTTGCTGTTATGTGTTCACAGGTGAGTCAGGATGAATTGGACTGGAGCACCAATGAGCTGAGGAACTGTCTACGAGCCATAGACTGGGACCTGGAGGACCTCAGCGAGACTATTAGTATCCTTTTATATCTCAAGTATATCGCTGTTGTCAGGGAAAAAAACTCTTATCTCTGTATTGAAACTTTTTGTGTTTTTTTTCGTAAATTAACGCCCTACTTGATCACAATACGGCGTCACACAATAGCATCAAAAGTAACAGATCTGCAAGCTCGAAACATGGCGCGAAGCCACGCGTTTTGAGCTTGTAGATCTGCTTCTTTTGCTAGTTTTGAATTTGAATCCTGAAAAGTAACTGTTATGGACATATGAGGTTTCCACCCGACAGAGACGATATACAAAAATGATCTCAAACATACGATACCACACCCAGGTAGTATCGCACAGGGAAAATAGACGATCTACAAGCTTGCACACGTGTTGAGCTTTTAGACCTGCTATTTGTAGATCTTGTTATATCTGCTATTTTTTTTAAACGTTCACCTGTAATGACATGTGCGAAATAGGGGCGCCCGTAAGGTAGTAACCTGCCCTGGACCAGAGCTACTGTATGAGGTCAACCTTTGTTTTCGTTCTGTTGTGTGCACACAGCATAAGACTGGTTCCTTCCAGTTTCTTACACATTGAGTATGAGTCATAGAGCTGGAGGAAGTAGACTCAGTGACCTTGTGCTTGTTTACACAAATAACAAAAGCAAAGTGTGCGAGACCCATAAACAGTTAAAATCCTTGGTGTTACTTGAATAGAGTAGAAATCAAGTGAAGACTGAGGAGTTTGCTGTGTTATACTGCAGTAATGGCAACAGTCAACATATCTGAAGAGACTGAAGCTTGTTTCAATTAAGAACAAGAAAATACATAAATCAGACAAACCCAGTATTTCTTTTTGCAAGATACGTAGATTGCTGAACAGTTAACCTCAATGAAAGCTTGTTTGACAGACATACTGTACTTTCTCGTCCTTGTGGTACAGCGCAGTGATTAAACAAGATTTAGGGTTATGTCACAGGGAAAGTCATGATGAGTCATGATGTCAAGTACCTAATATTTTACTTTGCTGATGCATGGTGTGATCAGTCTGCTCAGTTAAATATATAGCACATTTGTTATAAACAAACCACCTTCATTTTCATTTGCTTTTTTAAAATATCTATCTATTTCATTTGTTTGTATGTGTTATTTATGGTTTGCTTTGCATTCAGTAACATTTAGTTTTCAGAGATGTGTCAGATAAAGTATTATGGTTGCGTATGGAGCCCTTGACTGTGCCAGGTATCGTGGAGTCCAACCCTGGGAAGTTCCGACTGGGGGAGAATGAACTGCAGGAGAGGAGAGCCTTTGTGGAGATGACCAGACAAGCTGTACAGGTAAGCTTGTGTGTCTGCAAACTGATTATAGTGACTTAACCCATTAAGACCTGATGCCGATAGTACATATGTCTTCTAAATCCTAACAGTTTTCTGAAACACTTATATGTTGCTATGATATCAGTGGTTCTCAAACCTTTTCATGTCAAGGATTGTCAAAATTATATGTATTTAGCCGTGGACCCCTATCTCAAAATATTGAGTTCCAGGGACCCCCAGAAGCAAAGATTTGAGTTACAAATGTTCGCTTTAAAATTATATGTATTCAAAGATTTGATTGCTTTCCCGGTCTTAATGGGTTAATGTAACTCTCCGGGTTAAATGAACACGGGCATTTTGCTCAGTGCTATCGGAACCATTGAGGAGTGTGAGCTGTCAACGATTCCGTTTCTTATTTTTCTTTTTTTTAATAGGAGATGAAGGAACAGTTGGCCAGCCCTTCTGTTGTGGCTCTGGCTGAAAAGAAGAACAAACAGGTACACACACGCACAACAGTTTACAGTTAACACTTGGTTAGTCATAACAATTTCTGCGAACGCTGGCTGACGCATAGAACCCCCTCCCATCTCTCCTCTGTGTGTGTCCAGGCTCTGTTTGCTTCATCAGGCCAGCAGGACAGCTCCTCCACAGGTATGGAGGCTCACCTGGTGTCTGCCAACTCCAAGTACGTCCAGGAGCAGCAGGAACAGCAACAGGTGAGCTCATCACGTAGGCCTGTCACAATTACTACATAATCACCTAATCGCAATTATTTGAGATAATCGATTTTTTTTTTTGCATAATCATCATCGTTTCCATAGAAAAAAGTTCATTCATTTTCAAACAATTCCCAAAAATAGCAGAAATGGCAGATCTGCAAGCTTACAACACGTCACTTTGTGACGTGTTGTAAGCTTGTAGATCAGCTATTTCTGCTATTTTTACATAGTATTTCATGTATAATATTATTAATAATAGTAATTTATTTGTATATTTAAGTTATTGGTTATATATGCCCTGTGCAACTTGTGATTATGAAGCCTAAAAAAACAACGGAAATACAAATTGTATTCATATGTTCCCATGTTCAATGCCAGAAAATCGCAATTATTTGTGTGACAATTAATCGTCAACTTAAATTAGTAATTGTGACAGCCCTAAGCTCATGGTGCTTATATTATTATCGTACTCTTCCAAGTATTCAGTTAAAATAGGTCACACTGCATAAATAATAATATTTACCAGACAAAAATGAAAACCAAGACTTTGGCCTGTAGTTAGAGGGCAGTGTCGTTAATGTTTATTGGCAGCACAATTGATGGGTTTGGAAGTTTGACAAAAAGCGCCAATGGATGAAATATGTGGAGGCTAATGAGAGGGGACAGCCCACCGCAAGAATGATGGCTTTTTATTGCATTTATTTTTTGCCATTTTATCGTCAAGTCTGTGAGTCCCTCCCTACCCAGTCAATGTGATTCTCTAACTGAAGGGGAAAGGGATTGTAAATATTTGTGGGTCATTTCGGTTGTCAATTGTCAGCCTTGGGGAATATTGCTGATGCAGCCAGTTAAGGCTCACAATACTTCTCTCTACGCTTGTAAGAGATGTAATTAGAGCCTGCATGGTACTCTGAGAAAACACAGAGTACACTTGTTTACCAACCTCAAACTGGCCTTTGTTTCATTAGCCACGTGAATGAACCCTAGTGTCCCGATCCTGGGCATGTCATATAATAGTCGAACATTCGGCAAAAATACATGTACAAAAAGCCGATATTTTCGCTATTGACGTACACCCATATATGGTTTAAGTTGTTACCATTATGAATGAAGAAATTGGGTCCCATTTTTTAGAGTCTGGTATGACCCGGCCGGGGATCGAACCCCGACCTCCCTGTCTCAGGGCGGACACTCTAACCACAAGGCTACTGAACTGCCCTGATCTGCTTAGCACTCAGTATCAAGGGTTGGATTGGCGTAAGTCCCTGCGATATACTAGCGTCATGTCAAGGGGGTGTACTTGTACATCAAGCTGCCTCACACTAAGGAAACAGGAGATGCCCTAGGGCCTCGGGGCTCGGCAAGGCTTACTTATTGTGAAGAAACCTTCAACGGGCACAAATGAAACGTTTGACCTAAATTTAAACCTTATTTTTCTCAAATGGGATTCAATGTCATTCGACTGATTGCACGTCACGTCTTGAAAAATGAGGAGATGGGTTATACTAATCTTTAATAATTTTCATGTCAGATTTCTAAACAGTATTTCCAAGTCCTTTACAAGTGGTCTGGGCACCCCCAGGTGTCCTTGAGGAAATTCCAGGGGTTCCTCAGCAAATTGGTTGTATTGGTTATATACCATCAAAATATGTTCATCCACTTTAAGCCTATTTTATACTTTGGCTATTCAAAAATAGCTGATCTGAGCTCGCAACACGTCGCAATGTGACACGTTGTGACTTGTGAGCTTGTACGTAGATCTGCTCTTTTAAATGGGGTTCCCTGGCACAAAATCTTTTAAGGCGGCGGTCTGTGACCTTAAAACATATCCATTTGGGGGTCCTTGACATGAAAGTGTCATGAGCAAAAATTAGCAAATTCTATCGGTTTTAAAAAACCTTTACGCTCTAAAAAAGAAATTATGTGTGTGTGTAGCTTATTGTGCAGGAACAGGATGAGCAGCTGGAGTTGGTCTCTGGCAGTATCCGAGTCCTTAAAGACATGTCCGGACGCATCGGGGATGAGCTTGATGAGCAGTCAGTGTGAGTACTGAGTATGGAGCGTACACATGCATACACACAAATCCAGGGCAGTAAGTTAACCTTTTCATTCACCAAACATCGCAAAATTCTAGTCTGATTTGAATTCTAGCCTGATTTGAATTCTAGCACACAATTGAGATTGACTGTGGTCAATCTCGATTGTTTTAACCCATTAAAACCTGAGGCGATTCTTTAAAAAAATCTAAATCCTAACAGTTATTTTTTTTAAATATAAAAAAAAAACAATCACGATTTTTCAAAAATAGCAGATCTACAAGCTCGTAGCGCGGCACTCGGTGCCGCGCTATGAGCTTGTATATCTGCTATTTTTGAATAGCCAAAGGCATCTAAAGTGACACAGAAGCGTTCCAGGTATCAATGGGTTAAATGTGCTCTATAAATAAAGCTTGATTTGATTTATCAATCAAAAATATATATTTTAAATAGAAGTGACTCTTGACTGTTGTTGGCTTTGTGTCAAAGTGACTGGCAGGGTAATGAAACTTGCAAATTGTGCATTTCTATAGCTTCTTTCTCCAAAGCACTTTACAATGTGCATTACATTCACATTCACGCACTATTCACACAAACGACGGTGGAGGAAACCATGCAATGCTCATTGGGAGCAGTTAGGGATTCAGTGTCTTGCTCAAGGACACTTAGACACACAGCCAGGGTGGGGGGGGGGTGCTGGGTATTGAACCAGGAAAGCAGGGCTTTAATTTACGAAAAACACAAAAAGTTGAAATATGGAGATATAAGGTTTCTGCCCGACAGCGACGATAATGAAAATTGTTAAGCACTCTTATGAACCAGTTTAACTTCCTGTGTAAGTTGAACCTTTATTGATTGCCGGAGGGAAATTCAGGGCGTGTGTGTCAGCTGGAAGGTTGGTACACTGGCTGAGTGAGTGAATAAATGATACCTTATTTTCCTGTCTTGTCTTACAACCTTTCCCTTAGGGGATTATAAGACACCAACAACAGTTCTATACAGTCACGTCTCAATAACCCGATAAGCTGCGTGACACACAGTTTACAAACAGAGAGAAAAAGTAATCGTTAATAATTGATTTGTATCGCATGAACCAAAATAGATGTCAGATGTAACAGGTATGTTCTCTTTGTTTGCTTATTGTTGTATATGTTGTACTGAAATAGTGGGCAAATGTTCAAGGATAACTTGAAGAGAGAAGCAAGCACTCATCAGACGAGTAGTTCACAATTGTCACGTGTGTCGGGTGCACGGTTCTGGCAGAAATAGTCTCTTTGAAAGGAATACCAGCACTCACTTAGATCCTTTTTAGGATGTATTGTTTATTTAAATCATAAGCCCCAGCAGCAGATCAAACACGACGGACGTTTTGGCCCGCAGGCCTTCCTCAGAGTGAATCACGCTGAGGTTTAAAAGCAAAGGCCAGTAAAACGCAAATTTCGATTCACTTCTCAATTATAGTCAGTTTTGCTATCTCACAGTAATTGCAAAACCGTTAACCCCCCCCCCCCATTACTAATAGCCATTCTCAAGGTGGAGGGATCAAAATCTGGTCTAAATGCTTTAGATGGAAGGAGACCGGCGTTGCTTATTTTACAGTGAGTGAATGCGTTCACTCACTGTCATTCGCTGCTTGAATGGTGTATGAGGTGCTGTTTTGGGTATTGTTTAGGATGTTGGGGGAGTTTGGAGACGAGATGGACCAAACTTCAACCCGCATGGACTCTGTCCTTAAGAAGCTGGAGAAGGTCTCCCATATGACCAGCAGTAAGTTACCCGGCTGATACATTGACACACACGACAAATGAAAATGAGAATGATTCCACATTATCTTTCTTTAGTTCGTTAGGGCGACAACATGTACGTATGTTTGTATTAAGACATGGCAGCGGTGCACGGGTCAGCTCTGATTTAAATCAAAGCCACCATCTTTTTGATTTTCTCTTTGCGATATCACGTTAAAAAAGGATAAATATAAACTTGCATCCGCATGAACCCGCATTTAAACCAGAGAAAAATATCGTCTTTGAAATAGTCTGTCGGGTGGAAACCTCATATGTCCAAAACCGTTACTTTTCAGGATTCAAATTCAAAAATATCAAAAATAGCAGATCGACAAGCTCGAAACGCGTCGCTTCGCGCCGCGTTTCGAGCTAGTAGATCTGCTATTTTTGATACTTCTGTATGACGTTGTATCAAGTAAGGGCATTCATTTACAAAAAACAAGTTTCTTTGCTCAAAACGCCGCGTTTCGCGCCGCATTTCGAGCTAGTAGATCTGCTATTTTTGATACTTCTGTGTGACGTTGGATCAAGAAGGGCATTCATTTACAAAAAAACACGATTTATTTTTATATGGAGATGAGAGGTTTCTGCCCGACAGCAATGAAATAATACCAAGTATATTGCACACCTGACTAGCCTTGATGCAGCTGCGGTGGAGGGAAATGGTGCATTGGAGACTCAAGTCTCTAAGCTCTCCTAATTTAGCCAAGAACATTGAGATGTCCTTAAGAATACATATGATCTCATCTACCCACACCTGCGTGTGATTTATTCAGAGAGTTGTTTTCTTTCTAACCGAAATACTGACAAAGGACCCAGGGGTCAGACACACTCACACACACCATTTTGACCCCAACATAATGTACATGTACCTGCTACTACAAATGCTATCTGTATTTCTACGTACAGTAGTATATACCTTTTGATTAGATTTTTTACCTATGTTTTTCTGCTCTTACTCCTACTCTACCTCTATCCTCTCTCTTCTCAACGAAACCTACAAAATGATGGAGTGCGCACAAAAAGATAGATAGATAGATAGATACTTTATTAATCCCGAAGGAAATTTGCTTTGCTCAACAGCTCCAGTGCAATACATTCATACAGATGTCAATAAAAAATAAGCGTGGTGAACATTTAAAAAACATTACACCAATGGGAATGAATGCGATAATAAAACTATCGGTTATAATATAAGCAGTTAAAAACCTAGGTAAAAAAATGTTAAAAAGAGAACACAGCTAAAACAAATAAATATAGATTAGCTGGTCAACCCCCTCCCCCTCCCCCTCCCTCCTCTCTCCCCTAGTGCGTCATTGTACAGCCTAATGGCCCAGAACTCATTTCACCCGCTTCTTTTACACCTGTAAACCTTTGGTGTGGCAATGAAAGTTGATGGTGATTCTCTGTGTGTGTGTGATTCAGGTCGGAGACAGTGGTGTGCCATCGGTATCCTGGTGGCTGTCATGATGGTCGTCCTCATCCTGCTGTTTGCTCTCTGATTGCTGCTGCTGGTGCGTCTCCTCCACACCTGGCCCTCCATCTCTCCCCGGGGAGCCAGGGGGGGGAGAATGGAAATGATCAATGGACAGATGCACAGAAATATAACGGATTAACGAAGAATGCACCTCACCACTCCCACACCCGCCCCCCCCCCAAAATCCCTTTCTCTAATCGCACAGTGTGAAATGTTTGGTTTTCTTCCTTGGTTTCTTTCAGTGATTCTAATGTACGTACGCCACAGCCTTTATCGTTAATATGGAGGGGAGGGCTGAACAATCGGGGAGAGATGACACTTCAGTTATTTCACACGCACGCGTTTTCTTCTAACTGTCTGGGAATAATGGTTGTCATTGGCACGTTAACACAGACAAAGAGGGAGATGCAGAGAACACGAGAGGGGGAGGGGGGGGGAGCGTCAGTGTTGCCTTAAGTATATTTTTCTACCTTTGGTGTAAAGTGCAGTATGTCGCGTGCCTACATCTTTGTATTGTGATCGGGGGTGGGTGGGGTTTTGGGAGAGTAACTCCAGCCAAGCTGCCTCATGCTGGTAAATCGTGGCTGTTCTGCTTGTGCTCTCGGCTTGTCAGCCAGTAGACAAATGAGTTGATGTCCCTCCCTAATTATGATAGCATTCGATCAGGTCAGGTTACCGTCTACTCTGTGTTCAGAATGATGCGGTAACCCCCCCAGGCCCCCACCCCACCTCCAAACTGGTTTATGCACAGCAATGGCCGAGGTTTTCTGAACCAGTTAGACAGTTAGTGATATCCTTGACCTTGAGCGAGTGTCTCTGATTGAATGGGTTTTGTCTAATGTGACTGATGCAAGGAGGAGACGGTTGCTAGGCAGGACGTTGAAGCCTTTACTGTTGATTTGGGTTCCAAGCTCCCTCTGGTGGAGTGTGCAGGTCATGCATTTAATTGTGTCAGGTAAACATTGCTCATACCAGTGTGTTGCAAGATTGTGTAAATAGGACTATTTTTCTTTTACTTTGAATTTATTGCATAAATTGATTTTATGCTTATACTAAGGCTGTGCTTTTATCAGAAACTAGAAAGGTGCGCTCGGTTGAACACGTATCTCCGCCAGGCCGGGTGGAACTCCATATTTGGACAAGTCTGTGACGGCAGTCAGCTATATGAAACATATCGACATATCTATGAAATATGACTCCATAGTTCGACAAGGGTTCAGCCGATTTACGACCACCATTGCCCTTAGATGTCCGGGGCTGCACACATGCACTTCCATTATAAAATGAACGTTAAATATCTCAAAAGAATACACAATATATGAAAAAGGTACTTCCTTGGCCTACTGGCAGTGTCCACAAGAAATGTGGGACTGATGGGTTAAGTGGTTTGTGAGATTAGCCCCAGACAGACGGTGAAAACATTATCTCCATCCTTGTCTTAGGCCTGGAGGAGAGATGACTAAAAAAATATATATTTTTATCCCAATTCTTAGCAGTTTATTGCTGGTTTCTTGTGTTACATGATTCACCACATTATTGAACAAGCAGCCTTAAAGGCAGGTGGACACTTTGACAGGTCGAATGCATCACCTAGACCCTAGGGATGGTCTCTAACCAGGCCTAGTACATTGTGATGGATGCTTTAACCTATGAAAGTGTTTGGATCTGTGACTCGTCAGGATGAACAGATTTAGTCTGGATTTCTGTGGGGTCTAATGTTTCCTTGGGGTAGTTAGGACGTGTCCAGTTGGAGCTTTCATAATGAAAGCCCTCCCATCACTATTGCAGTTCGCTCTTGTGGTCATTTGTGCGGTTTCTGTATGCTTTCCTCTGCATATATTAACACCTAATTTTGCCAAATTATGCTTAAGAGAATGTTACAGCTAACGCACGGTTTTAAGTTACATTTTAGTTCTCAGTGTCAGATACATTCAGTCTCATAAAAAGATTCAAATTTGCTTTGATGTAGCCTAAATGGTCTGGCAGTCATTGTATGGTGAAAGGATTATTTGCCATTACTATATTTAGTATTTAACACTGGTGTGCGTGGCCTGGAAACCCTAAAACAAAGGTAAATTGGTTAATTTTGTTTCCTTCATATTGCTTAGATCTCAGGCCTGCCTACAATCAACTGAACTTGGTTTCCCCTTTATGATATAGCTATGGGCATCAATTAAGATGGTGACATTCTGTGACAAATCTGGTTGAGTCTGGTTTATTCTAGCCATTAGGTAGAGAACTGCAGCTTTAATGGTTGGCTCTCATGCACTCCAGTGCCAATGATCAGTATTTGTATTTATACAGTACAGACTGGAGTTGGAAGTTAATTGTCACCACTAGAGATGAATCATGTACGAGTGTATTATGCAGTGTGGAAAAGTAATGCTATCTACTAGCCAAATTATGGGAAATGTCTCTCCTACCGGCCAGCTACACAGGTACTGTAAGTAACTACCACAAAAATCTACCTGGTTAGTAAAACATGGAAGGAAAATAGTAGGATTCGGAATGTACCAGCTACTGTATTCTACTAAAACTTTTCCTGCCCAGAATGAACGGTGTAAATATAAATTATTCTTTATCCTTTTGTACAATTTTAACCCAACATGAATACAATATCCTGGCCATGATTACATTGCTGTTGCACAACTCGCACCAGATTCTGTCTGTATAATGCTCTGCCTTTTTTGTAAATGTTATACTCTAAATACTGTAATATAATGAAGTGGTTGCCTTTTATTGGACTTTTCTTGGGGGAAATCCAATTGTTAATAAATCTCATTACACTTTTACAATGACTGACTGAAGTTCCTGTTTATATTTGGGTGAGTGCAGCGCGTTGGGTCTTGCGTGAGCTCTGTGGGGTTTATAAAAACGAACAATGTGGGTGGGGTCATAGGGTTCACTTCACTCCAGACTAGAGCTGTGTCTCAATGTGGAGTCCCGGGACCCTTCAGTGAGTTCCAGGGGTTTCCCGAAGATGTAAATACAACTAGAGGGGAGCATGATCTTATTAGAACTATTAGTCATTGAAAGTAAAGGATCATTAAAGCTCTTAATATAATTAAATTGACGAATCAACTGATTGGTGTAACCATCATTCAAGGCGTCATTTTGTATATTGTGCAAGAAGACCATGTTACGTCCGAAACAACATACTACACATCATACTATGCTTTTTTTCAGCCTACTACTGTAGTTAGTATCTACCAAGCAGTGAGTAGGGTTTCACTTCGGGTATACTATAGTATGTGATTTTTGGGGATGCAGCAGGCCCTGTCCGAAATCATACTAAAATACTATTTAGTTTAGTATGCCAAATTACTTTTTCATATGTCCGAAGTGAAACCCTACTGCTTAGTAGATACTAAATAGTAGGCTGAAAATAGCATAAACATACTGTAAAATACTGTATGTGGTTTCGTACGCACCACACGTGACAGGAAATTATATCAAGAGAGAAGAGCTAATGAAACTTGCTGCTGCATGCTAGCATTAGTATCTCTTTAAAAAGTTCATAATGTCCAAAACTGTTACTTTTCAGGATTCAAATTCAAAAACAGCAAAAGTAACAGATCGACGAGCTCAAAAGCTTGTAGATCTGCTACTTTTGTGTGACGCTGTAGTATGATCAAGTTCAAGTTCATTTACGAAAAAAAAAACACAAAAAGTTAGAATATGAGATAAGAGGTTTCTGCCCGACAGCAACGTTGAGTTTTATTTTTTAATATTACCTTCTCGTTATATTGTAGTGTTAGAACAGTCTCTGTGGAACATGGTTCACCAACACTTCGCTGCTTTGCAACTGTAAGAGTAAAGGCCAGTCCACACCAATGCAACTCCTTGCAACTGCTATTTGGGATAACGGTCGCAAGTAGTTGCACGTTGCAAGCAGTGGTGTGGACTGGCCTTTAGTGACAAATAAATCCCTCTTGATTTACAGAGAGAGAGTGAGAGAATGAAACAGCCATACAACAGTTTTTGTTACAAACCTTTTATTAAGATATTCAGATTTTTTTTTCTTCTTCTCATTTTCAGTCTGTTTTCTTTTTTCTTTACAGTAGTTAATGTGCAATTATCTTTATTACCGGGTCACAGTTAGGATTTCACAAAGTTATTGGCACTTGGAACACATGGGGGAACACTGGCATGTACATGGGCAGGGATGTGTGGAGGGAAGGGGGTCAAGGGTCAACCACTTAAACCCTCTAGTCTCAGAGAAACCGACCGAGTTACAACTGCACTCGGGCCGCTTTTTTTCCCGTCTACACCAAATGTCTTCGGCCAAAAATAACCGATCTACAAGCGTCTCAAGCTTGTAGATCTGCTATTTTTTGGCGAATGTTCCCCCCAGAATAGGCATGCTGGGGTTCAAGTGGTTAAGGGGGGGGCGGGGCGGGGGCAAGGGGGAAACACGACAGGGTTTGGGAGGGGTGGATATTTTCTTTGACATCAGTAGACGCTACTGCATTGGGGGCGGGTATGGGGGGGATGTCTTTCCAAAAGCTGTGTTTCTGTTTTTTTTTAAATTCTTTCTGTTTTTCTGGGATATGAAGAATAATAATCATAAGAATAATACCTCATGCTGCGAGTGCACATCTAACAATCAAACTTCGATAGTGCTTCTATGTAATAATGTACAGTTTATATATTTATATATTTATAGTGGGGGGGGGGGAAAACAATAGTTCTGCAGAGTATCTTTTTACCCTACGACACCAGAGACAAGAGAGAGAGAAAAAAAAAAGGTATAGTCATTCACGGTTGCTATATGGTAATATGTAAGCCCCGCCCCTCCTTTCATATATGATTTCTGAGGTAAAAGTGTCTTTGACATTGACTCTCGTCTTCCGTCCTTTTTGCTAAATACCCTGCAGTATACATACACTGTTTGGAGCGAAACTCTGCTGAGCTCGTCCGTTTTTTTGTTCCTGAAGAAAAAATGGTACCTGCTTAAAAACATCAGCCACACCAGCCTAAAAGCCCTTCTTCTTCAAACCGCACTAGCCACCGACAGCAGGTATGCGTGGGGTTAGGGTCTGCTATGGCTGACAGCTCCCGAGGTAACTGGTAAGGTTTTAAAACTGCATCAGTGACACACACACCGGGGTGCAAAGCGTCGGCCGCAGGGCGGGCGAGCGAGTGCCCCAGCCCCAGTGTGCGTTTATCTCAGAGGTTTTGCGTGTGTTCATGTTAATGTGTCGTGTGTGTGTGTGTTTGTGGTTTTTTTTGTCTTTTTTTTTTTTTGTCTCTGGTGCGTGGGGCCTTTTTGAAAAGAGCTGAGGAGTACTAGAAGTAAATGTTTCTGGATAGAAAGACTACAAGGCTTGCTGCCTTTCAGCGGCATGCACAGAACGCACAGAAATCCGGGGAGCACGGGAAATAAAAAAAAACACGTCGAGTTAAAAGTTTAGGCCGCAGCGCAGAAGACAACGATGACCCGGGGCAAGGTGGCGGAGGAGGAGGGCAAGGAGGAGGAGGAGGAGGAGGTGGGATGGGGTGGGGGTGAGGGGGGTTTGTCTGAGAGAAGACAAGAGGAGAGGAAAGCTGAGCACGGATGCAGAGTGATAGCTTATATGATAAAGATAAGACACGCTTTCTCCAGGGGACTGTAGATAATAATAATAGACACATCCAACCCTCAGCTTGTCCTCGGAGCCCTCGCCTCCTCTGTTCTTCGAGTACACGGTAAAAAATCCTCAGTGTTCATTTAATCCAAAGAGTGTAAAAACATTAAAACACGACCCGGGTTCCCTTTTCTTTTTTTTTTACACTCTCAAGAGTTAAATCAACGCTATGGAGGACTTTACATACATGGATGTTAACTGCTGATATAGCTGTCCTCGGTTTTTTCCAACAGGGTTCCTGCTCATTTTCAACCATTTCAATCAGTTTCTTTTCTCTCCCAGACTTTAACTTCTGGACTTGACTTTGAAGAGCATGGTTAGGGTGTGTGTGTGTGTGTGTGCTGAACAATGTGTGAGTCAACTGAGTAATAAATATTGTTCTACAGCACCGGTTCCTTCCCAACCTTCTCTGGATCAGGGCCCACTTTCAAAAGTGTCTTGTGTGCATTTTCAGGGAATGTTTACATTAATGATCAATCATTGGATTGTGTTCCGGCTTGGAGCAAGGGAACTAACATAGTATGCTTTAAGTTCTTATTTATTGGCATCACTATGAAAACTCATTTCAAGGTTTTAAAGAAAAAATACCATGTTTTTTTAGTCTTAGTGTTTTGCCAATACTTTAGAGGCCCATGGCCCACAGGTTGGGAATGCCTGTTCTACAGTAACAAATTATGTCAAATCATCTGTGGAAACTGAACATGCTTTTTGTATCGAAAAGGGTTGTTGCCTGTGCGGGAACCCTGTTTGAATGGACTTATCCTTCCTTTTGCCCCATTGATACCCCCCCCCCCTCATCTGAACCCTTCTTCAGCCCCCCCCCCCCCCCATGCAGAAGAGTTTGTACAGTCTCCACTCCCAGTTCCTGCCTGGGGGGGGGGGGAAGGGGGGCCCACGGGCACATCAACAGTTTACAATAAAATTATATTTTTCTTTCTTTTTTTTTTCAAATGCCAAAGAGTGTGAGCAAATAAAAACACCAAATAAAAAGAGGAATAATAGTACAAAAAAAAGATAAACAACAAAAAAAACAAAAAGTAAAACTACAAAAAAGAACCCTCACATTTAGAACTACGTTCCCCAAAGTTCCTCCCCCCTCCCCAAATCCCACTGTTGACACCGGCGTCCATAAACCGCAGACATGAAGTGACCTAGGGAGCGTGCTCAGAAAGGTGCAGAGGCTCTGGCTCGTGGCGTCTCCACAGCATGGGACTTGGCGAGCACTCACCCAAAAGGTGCTTTTTGTTTCGTTTAGAAAGATTATCCCACCCTCCCCCGTTGTCACTTCTTCTGCCTGTGGGAATGGCAGCCAAAACGGTGGTCAACAGCGAGATCAGCAGACAGACAGACGGATGGATGGAAGAGGCAAAGCACAGAACGACTGCAGTGCCCTCTCTTTAGGAAGTTTCCGGTCAGTAGTTTCAATCAACTGACCGCTTTTATTTGGCGTATATATTTAGATCAGACAGCCTTTGCTGGCAAATGTATGGATTCTTTGTCTGGTGTCAGATGGGTAAAATCAGGAGCAGTGCCCTCTTTCGGCCTGATCCTAAGGTGCTTGGATTAATACAGTGATCGAGACTCAGAATTTACAATCTTAGACCGTCTGAGATCACCGCTTCTTGGTCTTTTGTGCCCTCTGTTGGCCATGTGCAGTTACTGCAGCTGCGGAGTGGGTGCGCCCTCCTCTCGCACAAGCCATAGTAGCTTCATTTCGCCACCAGATGGCGACCCACCCAGTCACATTGTGACCATGGAGTCAACCCTCTAGTAGCTTATTATGTATGGAAAAGCTGGCATGGAAGCCAGGTCAAGTAAACTTCTAACTCTTTGCGTTTGATTTCCAATGGAAGATGAGTAAAAGCCTAGGTTAAAAAATACAAATAAAAAAAGAATCTCCACAAGACAGCGTACATGGATAGTCACACTTTGCCCGGTAAGAATGTTTTGGACAGACATTCAGGCATATAGCCTTAAATGAAGTGAGCCTGACAGTGTTCCTCTTGCCTGGACATTCCATCATCTGTCTGAGTTCTATAGTTCACCCCCCCCCCCCTCCCTCCCCATAAACAGTACAGTAATCCACACTCTGGTCCAGCAACAGAACTGCTCCCCCGCCCATCCCCCAGCACCTCATCCATACACAATCACAATGCAAAAATATGTGGTTCTCTTTCTCTTTCTCTAAACTAGTTTACAGCTCCTCGTTTCTCAATTTTCTGGTTTCTTCTATTTTTTTTTCTTTTTTTCTTTTTTATACATAACTTGGCAACTCTTGGTACACATATTAATGTTGAATTATTAGTAGCATCTCTTTTAAAAAATAACTTTCAACAACTACAGTACATTAGTTCAATTGTAGAAAAAAAGAATACAAAATAAAACAAAAGCCCACCAGCAACATAAAAAGGACATGGTTAAGTAACAAAAACAAGTCTGTAGATATAAGTTTTTTCTGAAATGTCTACAAAGCTCTTTCTAGAAGCATCATCTAGCTCGTATCGTTTGAAAAACTCCTTCTCTGACCCTCCCGATCCTCCCACAGCGTTAAGTCATAAAACTGCATACTCAAATTGTTGCACATCTTCTCTCACAGTTCAGTAGCACTGTGCTTTTCTGGTCTTCACTCAAAAATGTAAAAGAGAGAGAAAAAAAGATGACGAAGAGGTCTTTAACCACTTTCAACAATTAAAAAAGTTTTCCTAATAAAAATAGCAAAAACAACAGAACTACAAGCTCACAATGCGTCGCGAATGATGCCACAAATTGTGAGTCTGGGTTTTCGCTATTTGTCATACGATGATACCGTCTGTAGGGCTAACTAAAGTGGTTAAAGAAAGAATGGTTTGTTTGGCAGAGTAGCCTCCCGCGTTCAACACTTATATCCAGCCAATGAATGCAACCTCGGGAGAACACAGGCCTTTAAGAACAGAAAAGCTAGACTGAGGACGTGAACCTTTCAAGTCTGAAACAAGCATAGCACAGTTTCTGGGACCGTAATCTTTTTTCGGCTAGAGATAAACATGTCAGTCGGTGTTATTAAAAATCAACAGAGGGTTTTGGGAAGCCAAGCAAGGAAGGAAGCATCTGAGGATTTCAAGAGAGCATCACTACAACAAAACTCCCTCCAGTTCATATTCCTCCTCACATCCCCCTCCACGCTACATAAACAAACACCCACATATTTATCTGGATGGCAAAGGTCCAGGGAGAGACCGCCCGTCCTGTCATTTCTTTTCTTCCCCCCACGCTGCCTCCTCTCTCTGCCTCTTTGTCTGGATTGCGGCTTCGCTCATGTGACAACAGTGCCGCAATGCCTCATCTGTCCTGGGAGATTCTTAACAAGCAGCTCTCCTCTTTGGAAAGAGGAGAACAGCCCCTCCCCTCCCCTCCCCTCCCGTCTCCTCTCCTTCCCTCCATCGTTAACCCCCACCCTCCACCCTCCACCCCACCTACCCAAGACCTAGCATAATTACGATATAGATATATATTTAAAAAAGGATTATAATTAGATTTTTTAAGTTGGTTCAACAGTCTCATATTCAAGTTGTGATTGGCTAGGCTACTCTGGACCGGACAATTATGATTTCTGATTCATCAGCCGCGGCATGCAGGCCAGAGGGGGGAATCTAGAGATTGGAACGTTACGTTATCATAATCATCATCAGCATTATTATCGTTATCTATGATCGTCTGTATCTGATTATTTAAAAAGGTGCAGAACACACTTAGAGCCAGAGCATTGTCTCCCTGGGGTGTGTGTGGACCGCACGCAATCCATCTCTCTCTCTCTCACACACACACACACACACACACACACAAACTGACTCATATATTTGCATTCTCATGAGGCACAATCACAGATGTGCATTGTGATATGCATGCATGCACACTGACACACTAATACTTGCAGGAAGGCACACAGACACACAGACACACACACACACACACACACACACACACACACACACACCATGGTCCCATCTGTTGTTTAACACAGTAACCACACTTTAGTAAACAAACACCCGAAATGTAGGCGCACAATAACACTCTCGCCCACACACACACACACACACACACACCTGCATGGCCTCAACTTCACTTTCACAAGGTCGGGGAGAGGAGGGGGGGGTGGGGTGGGGTGAGGCAGACGTTCTGCAGAGATTTGGGACCTAAAGGAAAAACGGAGTCAGTCAAACCCCCCCCCCCCCCCCCCATAACAGTGAGGGCTGCCCAACAATGAGATTGAATGGGATTTGATGGGTTTGTTTAGCGAAGGCGTGACTGCGTGATGATGACTGTCTGGACACTGTCTACCTCTCAGCCAGCGAGCTGTGTGTGTGTGTGTGTGTGTGTGTGTGTGTGTGTGTGTGTGTGTGTGTGTGTGTGTGTGTGTGTGTGTGTGTGTGTGTGTGTGTGAGTGGTAGAGAGACCAGACACACACAGGGAAGGGAGAGGGAGAGAGAGACAGACACTGTTTTTTATTTAAAGCACTTTCACCCTGGGGTCCTTCTTCTGGGCATGTCATTATGGGTGAAAATATTTCAAAGTGTTTTGATAATAGCCGGTCTACAAGCTCACCACGTGCCGCGCACGAGCTTGTAGACCGGCTATTTTCGAATATCCAAGGTATATTGTAGGGCTTAAGTGGTTAAAGTGAGGAGAATGAAAAAGATGGGAAATGCAAGACAGTGTGAGGTATAGAAAGGGAAACGTGTGTGTGTGTGTGTGGGGGGGGGGGGGGGGGGGGTTAGACAGAGATATTCTTTCTTCCAGTGTGCCATCCAAGGGGTCTTTGGTGCCGTAATGATTGCCACAGTACACGCGTGTGCTTGTCTAGAGAACATTGTGGACGTGCAAGGGAAGAGATGATTGAAGCACAAACCCATTGACCTATGTTTTTTTTTACATGCTTGTAGCGTGACTAGTGTCACCCGATGTACCCGATGACTCTGCCATGCGTTCATGCAGTTTAAAACCGGCTTATATGTGTATGTACAGTATGCATGTGTATGCTGCTAAAATGGTAGCACTCTAGCCTCGCCGTGGTTTAACTCCGCAATATGGCTGTCGACTGAAAGCGCATATGCATGCAGTTTTGATATGCCACAGATGTACGGGGCTGCATACAATGGATATGTGACTCTGCAGATGACTGTGTGTGTATGTGTGCGTGCGCGCGCGAGCGTGTGCATGTGTGCGTGGTATGTCTATGTCTCTCTCTCTCTCTCTCTCTCTCTCAGAGGCAGACAAAAACAAACAACCGCTTCTCATTTCAACATCCACCCACATACCACCCACTCATACACACACACTGATTGAAATACACACACATGCATGTTGCATGCACACACTCACACGCGTATACACGCGCACGTGTGCGCACACACACACACACACACACACACACACACACACACACACACACACACACACACAGCATAGCTGTGCAGAGATGAACACTGAAACACCCACACACACAGTGACAGGCATGCGCAGTCGGGTCGTTGGAGCCAGACACACACACACGTATACAGCACATACATCCAGACGCAGAGTCAGCCTGGCATAGACATGCGCATTAAACACACACACAGACAAACACACACACACTCCCTCTTGTGCTCCCATCAAAAGCTCTTCATGTGAGGAAGCAAACATTAACACGCATGACTCCATAAATGGCAATGGAGGGAAGATGGTGCTGGGGGAGGGGGGGCGGACACATTATACATACCACACGCACACATGTGTGCACATTTATATATGCCTGCACAGACACACACACACACACACACACACAGCAACGAAGCAAAGACACACACCAGTACGCATGCATGCATTCACACCGAATCATCCAAGCGTCCCGTCCACACCCCCCCGCCCCCCTCCCTCCCTCGCTCTCGCTTGTTCTTCCCTCCTCCCCGGGGAGACTGTAACTGTCCTCTCTCTCTCTCTCTCTCTCTTGCTCAGGCACAGACTCTAAGCTCTTTTCTCTTTTAAGGCGGCAGTTTTTAAACAACGTGTAAAAAAACCAATTCAACAATATGTGCAAATTTCTCCTCCTTGCTTCACCGCTTCACCTCTTTCTCTCTATCTCTCTCTCCACTGCGTCCTTCTCTCCCTCTCTCTCTCTCTCTCTGTCCTCAGTGATCTCCAATCAAAGTGTCTCCATTGAACCGTCGTCGTACCACATGGTCAGCTAAAGCCAGCCGGTTCTCAAAGTGGGGTCCGGGGACAACCCAGGGGTCCTCGAGGGGATTCCAGAGGGGTCCCCGCCGGCTATGGTTGGTTTCTAAATGGATACCTAACTCTTAGGTCCATGAAATTAAAAAAGTATGAGAACTACCGAGCTACAAGCTGACGGGGGGGGGGGGGTGGGGTGGGGGGTTAACTAAGGAGAGAAACAAAGCATGCCCACACCCACTAACCCCCCCCCCCCCTGTCTACAGTCCACTCTGCCACGCTCTAGTCTAGTGCTTATACTGTCGGTGCTTTCCTCGGGATCAGCACTCTTTGACCCTTTGATATTATTAATAAAATTCAAAAAAAAAAGCCTTGATAATGATATATATACGTGTATAGAAAAAAACATTTACGTAAACAATTTTGCCTTCTCTTGAAAGCATGGCCCCAATAAAGCCAACAATTTTAATAACACTGGTCAAAAAACAAAAACAAAGAAACAAACAAAAAACGCTCAATCAACACAGATAATTGGTTAGAAAACATCTTGATGGCTTTCTCTTTTGGTTAATTGCCGGGGAGAGTTACAACGATAATTTCACATCTCTGCTGTTCCTGTGTTTAGCTTAAGAGATCCAGAGAGGGGTTTTATGACTGACTTCCACCCCTCACGTGTGTGTGTGTGTGTGTGTGTGTGTGTGTGTGTGTGTGTGTGTGTGTGTGTGTGTGTGTGTGTGTGTGTGTGTGTGTGACATTCTGTCCTAAACACACAGGCATCTGGCAATCCAAGCATCAATATAAACCTACAGTGACGCTGAGCAGGCCAACTCCAACATGCACACACACACACACACACACACACACCCTAAGCACTCCTGAAGCCATGTCCACTTTATTGTGCCTCTGGACTTAAGTCAAGGTGTGGGGGGGGGGGGGGGGGTGCTACTCTGGGCTCTTTTGGTTCATCAGACCTTCATGGATCAGGAGTAAGACTATAGATAGAGTCAGGAAATGGCTAGCGTTTTCTTTGAGTTTATCTCAAAGAAATGTAATCTCTTTATTACATTTTGTCTTTATTGGATTTAGTTTTTTAATTCTATGCTTGTCATATTATATATATATATTTTTTTATCATTGTTGTGTCTGTGTAATAAAGGGTAGATTTCTACTCATCAATTATAATATTTATATCTTTCGGTAAATAATGTAGTTTTTAAGACCATAATGTGTGTGCTTTTTTCGGCATTGCAAGGCTATTAATCTTGCCATAAAAATGTATGACTAAAATGATCGTCGATGTCTATGCCAAATTTACGCTCCATCGCACGATAAGTGTTGCACGCTGAAAATAGCCGATCTACCAGATCACAACGTGTTGTGAGCTTGTAGATCCGTTACGTCTAGCATGCGACACCGTCATACAACAAAGTATAAATCAAGCTTAAACCTCTCATCACAGCCCCCACACATGCTGGACGTAAACAAGACAATTCTATTACACAATTCCAGACTCATCAGTATTCAAGTTTCTCAGCTGGACTTTGGCCATTTTTCAAAACAACATATGCCCATCATGGCTGTTTGTAACAGTCATATATTAAGACGGCAGCTCTCCGTTTAGTCGTATGTATCATGGGGACAGCACCACAATATTTTCCACGCATCTATCTCTCTCTCTCTATCTTTATCCGTTGTGGTTTCCCATAGCATCCACCTACACGTAAGCACTTGAGATCCGACACAAACACAGAAAGGCCCCTTCGCAACGACTCGGTATAGTTCACAGTGTTTTCAGCTGCATTGTGGGAAGGCGTTGGTGTCATGGGATGGGATGTTCACTCCAGCCATAAGAACAGGTGAGACAAAATCACTCCATAACTGATACAAGATCAATTTCTATGTTCTGGTCCCCTTTCTAAAAGGCCATGCCTTCTATAGACTTGAGCACTAACTAAAGTTTTGTCACAGCCTGGTTACTGTAGTGTATAGCCCATTCGCTCCACATGAGTCTGCTTGCGTGCAGTGGTGGAAAGTAACTAAGTACATTTACTCAAGTACTGTACTTAAGTACAATTTTGAGGTTTTTAACTTTACTGGAGTATTTCCAATTTTCAGTACTTTTACTTCAACTCCAGTACATCTCAGAGGTAAATATTGTACTTTTACTCCACTAAAATTTACTTAAAAGTTACTTTGTAGATTTTGATTATTATTACAAAACGTACGTTGACCACTTCAGCCCTATATATATTTCGGTCATTTGAAAATAGCCGATCTACAAGCTCACAATGCGTCGCGATGTGAGCTTGTAGATCTGCTATTTTCAAAAGATATTTATACATTTGAAAACTTGAAATGGGACATTCTGCATAATGAGAACTTTTACTTTTTGTACTTTAAGTATATTTTGATACCAATACTTTTGTACTTTTACTCAAGTACATTTTTAATTCCGGGCTTTTACTTGGAACAGAGTACTTCTACATTGCAGTATCGATACTTTTACTTAAGTAAAAAAAATGAGTACTTTTTCCACCACTGCTTGCGTGTGTGTGCCTGACTGTGTGTATACATCGACGGATGAATAATCTGGCCAAGCGTGTGTGTGTGACAACAATAAAACCGTCTGGCCTAGCTCTCCCCATTCTCTCTTTTTCTGCCGCAGCACACGTGACGATGACTTATACACGCAAGCCATTAGGCTGTCCGTACACACAGATGCACACAAACACTGCTGTGATCCATGCCTTGCACCAACGGGTGAATTAGCACCTTTGTCCATGCCAGGCAAAGCAAACATACATCCAAAGAGCAGAGCCTTTTGAGAGGGTGCTTCTGCTTCTCCTGGATAATGGCAAAGAATATGTACTCTCAGGGAGAAAAATGCACACATGGGCGCAGCGAAAACATTAAATGTCACTGTCCGCACGCGCACACACACACACACACACACACACACACACACACACACACACTTTGATGCCAACAGGCAGAAACATATTTGGACATTTTGTAACTCCTTCAGATTATATTTTAAAAAAAGGGTGATGGATATCAATTGGATTTCAGCAAGGTTTTTTCTCCTCGTTTTCCTCATTTCTAACAACCTATCTCGCCCACTCTTCTCTTTCTGATACAAAACGTGATTCGATTGTACTCATACCGCATGTAATAACAACAGTGCATTTATCCGCAAACACCACACATCTCTCGCTACCTCTGACAATCATTGGTAACAAAGTCCCTCTCACGCGGACGCCTTGGCAAATCAAACACAAGAAAAGAAACTCATGGGGGGGGGGAAAGCATACAAAGAACACAAACTGACTTTTTTGTTGAAAAGAATCAAATGTGTTTTGGGGGGGTGGGGTGCGTATAAATGAAAAAAAAAGGTGCTCAGCAGGGCAGGGAACAATCTATTTTCAACATCTAAAATCACAGTGGCTGATACATCCACTCCAATGGCCAGTTTTACCATCCAAAAACAGATTTTTCTAAACGGAACGGGGCCTCTGAACAGTGGTGGGTCACCTAGTTGGTTGCCACCCTGATGCTTGGGGGGTACAAAAAAAGGGGAGTGGCGATTTAGAAACCGTGCAAATATACATCATTTATTATACATCAATATTACATAATTCCAACCCTTCGACCCCCCCTCTGCTCCCTCAACGGGGCTGACTGAATGACTTCCAGCGTCTTGGTAAAACCCACTCCATACAATCTGACGTCTGGTTGACTCTCACGCTGCGGTCCAGACGCTTCAGCACGCATACATTCAATATCAAAACGACAGTGTTATCGGACTTTTTTTTGGGGGTCAAAAACCCGCTTTCCCCAAAATGTTAATACTCCCCCCCCCACCCCCCCCGAACCTACCCCCCCCCCCCCACCCCCATCCCATCCCCAAGGGAATGTGTGTGACTCGATATAGAAAAAGAAAAAGGGCCTCAAGCGATGTAGACACAAATAAACTTTGACACAAAGGAGTCAAAAAAAAAAAAGGTGAGAGGAGAGAGCAGGGTGAGAGAGACAACATCATCATCATGACTGTCAACCCACCCCCTTTTCTCTCATCCTCTCTATCCATCCATCTCTCTCCATTTCTTTCAGATAAGAGAGAGAAACGGATGGATGAACAACGGAATAAAAAATGGTAAATGAAAGCAAAAGGAAGGAAAAAAAAGTGTAAGTGAAATAAAGGGGGGGAAACGTTCCCCACACACATAATTGTTATGGGGGAGGAGTGATGACCCAACGATGTGGACGTGAGGCCACTCAACGCTCTCTCTTTCCCCCTCAACCCGCCCACCCTCCCTCACCTCTGTCCTTCCTTCCATCCATCCACCTGTCCGTCCATCATCCACTCACTCAAAACAAAGTGCTGCCGTCTCCTCCTCCTCCCGCCGCTTGGAGGCCGTCCTGTGGCGTGGCTCCACCTCCTCCCGCCGCCGCCTCGTTGTTCGCAGCCGCCGCCGCCTCCAGGGTGTGGGCGGGGTCGAAGGCGTGCTCCGCCCCCAGGGCGTCGGCCTCCATCTTGACGCTGTCGGCGAGGAAGGCGGAGTAGGCGTCGCCCTCCGCCATCAGCAGCTTCAGCTTGGGGATCCAGCTCTTGCGGACGACGCGCCGCGCGTTCGTGCACATGTCCGCCGCGATGGCGTTCATCTCGCTCTCCTTGAAGCTAGGCGCAAAGTTCTGGCAGTAGACTAGAGAGGGGAGAGAGAGGAGAGAGCTGTTGAGCACTTTTGTTTGAAGCTTGAAGTGCACATCTATTAAACCATTAAGACTAGGAACGCATCTGTGTCATTTTCTGATTTCTTAGGGCTATTCAAAAATAGCAGATCTACAAGCTCATAGCGCGGCACCGAGCTATGAGCTTGTAGATCTGCATTTTTGTTTTAATCGTGAAGGTTTTTGTAAATCTTTGAATATACAGTATATATACATTTTAACTCAAATCTTTGCTTCAGGGGGTCCCTGGAACAAAATATTTTGAGATGGGGGTCCACGGACAAAGGGTGGTCCTTGACATGAAACAAATTTGAGAACCACTGATATTATAGCAACATACGTTTTTTTTTTTACTGTAGAATCCCCAGAAGCAAAGATTTGAGTAAAAAAAAGTTTTACAAAGTTTCACGATTTTCCTAAACAAATTGTAGACCTACAAGCTCTATGAGCTTGTAGATCTGCTATTTTTGAATAGCCCAAAGTATAAAATAATGGTTATCCTATACGCACCTGCCCCAGTAGGTGTGCAAAATAAAAATTCTCTACAAAATATGTATAAACATACCATGTTATTGTGCATTGTGCCTCCATTTATCTGTTTGCTATGAATTCATGTTATGTTTAAAGACAATTTGACATTTTGGGGGAAAAACAGAAAAAAAAGTTTTTGTTTTTTCAAACAAAAATATTGTTTAATCAAACAACAATTTCGCGGACCCCCTGCAGTACCTCCGCGGACCCCCTAGGGGTCGCAGACCCCCTGTTGAAGACCTCTGTTCTAGACTATGGCTTGGTGTCAGCGGGACTCACACTTCACTGCATGCAGTACTCTGTTGTCCAAGGGTTTGCGACTGGGGTCGTTGGTGGAGGAGCGGATCCCTGTTCCGCAGCTGTTGGCCAGGGTGCTCCTGAGAGAGACAAGAGCGCAGTTTTAAATCTATACAGGACAGTCTACAGTCTGTGTAGGATTATCAAAGACCCTAACCACTCCAGCCATGGACTTCTGATGCCAACTTTCTGGCAAGCGGTTCTGCATTCACAAGGCCAAGGGCAGTGGGTTCCTAAAAAGCTACTTGCCCCAGGCAATCAGGTTTATAAATGAGACTGAGACACACACACAGTTGAACATCCCATACACAGGTACAGTATATGCAGTATTCAGAAACCATGCACGCAGCACCTCTTAGGTGTGCTAGGATGAATGTACATACTTAGCTATTCTTACATTTACCCCTACTCGTTTATTTAATTATTTCCTTTGTTCCTTTGTTATTATTGCTGCTGCTATTGTTATTGCTTCTACCATGTTAAGGAACCGAAACCAAATACAGTAATTACTTGCACTCCTAGACGAGATAAAAAAAAAAAAAAAGAAATCTTGAATCTTGAATATTTTATAACCGGATGGATCGGATGACAATATATACTATTATTAGTATATCTATAAATGGTATATAAAGTAATGTGTTGTACATACACACATATACAGCACCAGGTTTGACGTACAGTAGCTGATAACACTATGCCCTAATGATGATCTTCATATTGTTTTCCCATAAATTGTGTTAAATAGTTGAAGAAGAGGATGGAATGAATTTGTATGTCTTGTATGTGTGTTCAGCTGACTACCATGTACTGGTCCACTTTTACATCTCCTTAAGAGGGACATTGTGTGGGGTTATGGAAGGGGGGCCGTCTTGTGACTTGAGGGTGTTATTCATCCATGGTCTTATAGTATGGTCCAACAATATGAATATTGTACACTCCAGACGAGACGCCAACACTTCATTTTGACCTGGTACGTGTGACATTAATTGAGATAATTACAGCTTGTGGCTATAACATAAGGTTCCCCTATTTGTATAAATATATGGTTTGATCTCTCTTTCAAGGGAGAACTACATGACCACTGCCCTCAGCGCCTGATGTACTCATACAATAAACTTCTAACACTCAAGTGTCTCTGACTCAAAATAAAAACCACAGAGACCAACCGGGCACTCACAGGAGATAAAAATGTCTGAAAAAGTGTATTGCAGCGGGAGAGGAAGTAATATTAAAACAAACGTTATTCTATAAAAATTGCCAACATGTTTCGACCAGTCTTCATCAGGGCGAGAACTGTCTCGGACTCCACTTTCCTAAACATCGACTGCTCCGGAACGCCACGACAGTTGCTCAATGAGGATCACTGAGTGCAGGTTATAGTTTACCCACCTTTTCATTAGCCACCACTGAGCAAATTGGTACCAATACCACAATATGAAATTAACTGACCCCCCCCAACTCTGACTTACACAATTCAGCACTAGAACCAGACCAGTATACCGGCCATCATTTGACCTTTTCAGTATCGGCAATTATGCAGCCTATGTGTTCCGATTGTAACCATTTTCAATCTGGCATTTAGGGCATTTTTCAAACGTTTTCAGAAGTATGGCAAAATAGCAGAGCTCACATCGTGGTGCGTTGTGAGCATGTAGATCAGCTATTTTAGATTTTTTTGAAAAACATATAAGTAAAAGGATCGGTAATCGGTTGTCTAGGACTCTCCAAAATTGGGATCAGCGTTGGACCCATTAAATCTGCAATCGGTTGGGCTCTGTTCAGCACCATCCATCCAAAACTCAGTCAACCCCCCCCATACCCTCCTCATCCTCTCGCCTCACCTGTCGAAGAAGGCGGCCAGCAGGCGTCTGAGCAGCACTTTATGGCGCGTGCCGGCGCTGACGTGGCAGTTCATGAGCTGGGCGCGGGAGATGAAGACGCAGGTGCCCGTCACCAGCTCCAGCTTTTCGGCCGGGTCGCCCTCCTCGTACAGCTTGGGGTGGCAGCGGTTGCCAATCTGGCTGATGAGCTCGGCGGGCAGCGATGCCAGCTCCTGCCGCGAGCGGCCGCCCCTGCCCCGACCCCCGCCGCCGCCTGACTCTGCTGCCAGGTCCGGCAGGGACTCCACGCGCTCCCCCGTCACTGGAAGGGAAGAGAGAGAGAGAGGAGAGAGGAGAGAGAGAGGATTGACATTAACACAGTGGGACGCATCCTGCAGGGATACCCTTGGTGCTATGTACAGGGTTTCTGCAGGTTAGGCAAGTAAGATTTTTTTAATTCCACTCAGAATTTTATTTAAACACTTGAACCTTATAGCATCCTTATTCTGGGGGGGCACTTTGCCTAAAATAGCTGATCTACAAGCTCACAACATGTTGCAACGTGATGTGTTGTTGTGACTGGCGTTGTGATCTTGTAAATCAGCTATTTTCGGAGAAGAGATTTAGTGTAGAAATAATACATTCGCAAAAATAACATTGTTTCTGGCTTTGAACTAACCAAGTACAGGTATATACGTAGGGTTTAGGCCTTATTTTTTCAGATGCCTGAAGAAGGTCTATGTGACGTTGCTTAAATAATAAAAGTGTTCCTATTGTTCAAGTGCAGACGGTGAGCGGGTCATTTTATTTTATTCTCATACGTATATCCCCGCCTACGCACCTGTCTCTGAGCCGATCAGGTGTGCATAAGACTTTGTTTCCTCCAAGGCCTTTTTTTTTTAAATAAATGAATTCATGACTTTTTAATTACTTTTCAAAGATCCACAGAAGTGGCCAAATACAGGGTAGCCTTTCTTTTTTACCTTTAATTACTCAGAGGAGGTTGGCTGAGCATGAGTGCTCTTTTTCAGCATCGCCCTGCTTCACTTTCACACAGACACGCAAACATTGAAACCTGGGAACTGCCCAGTACAACCACAGTCTTATACTGTTGGCCACTGAGCAGCTCCCCTTGAGCGGTTCAGTGTCTTGCTCAAGGGCACTTCAGCGGTGTTGGGGGAAAGGGGTAAGAGGTGGCCATTCACTTCCCCGACCCTATTTTTCCTCCCGGTCCGGGGCATCGAACCGGGAACCTTTCGGTTCACTGACGCATTCCTCTAAACTTTTAGCAGCTTACATGAATTAAAGCTAAATAAAATCTCACGACTGAAATGTTTTGTATGGCCAGCAAGTCCTAACATGTGACTTGTGAAACAGTGTGAATGGAGCCTCCCCACACTAGCACTGTTTGCTAAACAATTAACAGAATAATATGAAAATGTATGATGTTTTACCTGCTGTTCTACATACTGCCAACCAGGTGAAGAAATAAGATTGAGGCTTTAACCTTTGCCTTCATAAAATATCCGAGACCATTAGGGTTTTATGGAAGATAATTCTGAACACAATTTGCTAGTTTTGACCACTTTAACACATTACCCGCCTTGATATTAAACATCGTTTTCTATCCCCTTGCCAGCGTAATTACCTTAAATAGACGATCGTTCAAACGCTGTGGGATCCACGTTGTGTACAAAAAAATAAGTCCCCGTGGCTAGGCGGAGGGATCCGTGTGTCCACTGGGACAATAACATTCCAACCGCGAGCAGCCATTTTGGGGCTATGGCCCGTTGAAAACGGGTGGTTTTCAATGCAAAAAAAGAAACTGAGATAGGAGTGTTTTTCAAAGAATGCCATAATCAGGGTGTTTGGCTTCCTGTTTTGGGGGAATGACGTCACATCGGACTACCGTACTTCTTCTCTGAGTGACGATCAATAATTCCAAAGCTGTGTTAGGGTGCCCCTTGTCAAAACAATAATAATTTGATCATCTTGGCGGGCAACTGCACTAATTAAATAGAACGCAGATCTGCGTCTTTGGCGGGTAATGTGTTAAATGCCCTAATCTTAACCTAATAATCAAAATAATCTACAAGCTCTCAATGCATCTGTGACATATTGACAACTTGTAGATAGGCTACTTTCTCTGCGCAACATGCTACCATAGAAAATATGGAATCCAAATGACTGAAATCGTAGCGACTGAGAACTTGAATCCACCAGCTTACCTGCAGCCCCTACGTTGAGCATGCTGTACATGGTGTACATGTTGCAGATCTGTCTGTACTGCTCCTCGGCGCTGTCGTCCGTCAGGTCGTCCTCCTCCTCGTCGTCGTGGTAACTGATGGGCGAGTCGCTGGTGTACATGCTCAGCGTGCCGGGGCTCGTGCCCTCGGGCGTCCCGCCGTTGTTGTTGTTGTTGTTGTGGTTGTGGTTGCTGTTGGAGACGTTGCCGGCCGAGCCCCGGCCGGAGGTGACGTCCTGCTGGGTGGCCTGGGCGGCGGCGATGGAGGAGTAGCGCGCCGCCTTCCTCATCCCGCCCCCGGCGGTGTCGCCGCGGTTGCCTCCGTCCCATAGCCGCTTGGCCATGGGCGTGCACACCACCGAGTACGGGGAGGCCTCCGGCTGTGGAGGGTCAAGACATACTGGTTATTTAACCACATGGAAGCACATTTCATTGAAATGTGCGTGAAATCATTTCAACTGACTTCTACTTCTACACTGTTTATAAAATTACAACGGCACCAGGCCTGGAATTTTAGGGGCAAGGCCACTTGGCCTTTGGTATTGTCCATTATTTTGAGGGCACATTAAGGCCAAATGCCAGGGCAGGAAGGCCATCAAATAAAACAAGATTTTAGTCCATTGAAAGAATTAATTGCATTTAAGGGTTACGGATGATTTTAAATTGGATATGCTAGACTATCTGCAGTGAAATAAATATATTATGGTATTTACAATCTGATCCATGCTCAGCCCTGCACCAATCAAAGTCACTGGATTGGTTTAAAGATTCAGGGGACTCAGGGGAGTTAATAATTCAGAATCTCAACAAAAGACACTGGTGTCAACTGTCTACATGATAAGAAAGAGACACTGGTGTCTACATATTGACAAGAAAGAGACACTGGTGTCTACATATTGGCAAGAAAGAGACACTGGTGTCTACATATTGGCAAGAAAGAGACACTGGTGTCTACATATTGGCAAGAAAGAGACACTGGTGTCTACATATTGACAAGAAAGAGACACTGGTGTGTACATATTGACAAGAAAGAGACACTGGTGTCTACATATTGGCAAGAAAAAGACAGAGGAGAAAGTGGTACAGTCAGCTGGGGCATTAAGGCCACTGTGGCCTCAGGGCATGCCATTTTTTGAGGGGCACAAGGCCAAACTGAGGGGCAACGACGGCCAGGGCCTTCGTGGCCTCCCTGAATGTCCTGCCCTGAAAGGCACAAATGTACGATTAATAGTACAGGTTGTTAAGTAAGGTATAAAGAGCAGCGACGTGGTCGTTGTTGAAATGTAAACCATGACAAGATGATACAGTAATCACCATCTTGAAGTAGTGTATTTCTCATTTAATACCGCCTCTCTGTTCCATTAACCCGCTTATTACAAAGCTACTTAGTAAAGAAATCAATAATTTGGCACAAAATATGACAAAAAGATTGTATTGGTTTAAAAAGGATTTACTTGCTGCCACTAAAGAAAATAGTCTGTTAGATTCTGCATTTGCTATAGGTGTTGCGAATTAGCCGATTACTATAGCAACAGAATTGACAAGACTTTCTGTGGATTAATATGATCCAGGTGCTGAGTCTATTGATCAGAACTATGCCCATAGCAACGGTCTGTTATTCAAGGCATGGAGAAACAATAGACCACAGAATGCTGCGATTGACCAATCACAATCGAGCATTCAACCAAGCCGTGTAATAATAATAAAATAATCGATATATAGTGTTTTAGAAACACTATATATGTCCAGTTAGTGGGCAAATAAATGAATCTATGCTGTAGCTGTAATGTCAACATTCCTTAAAAATCTATACAGACACTGAGCCATTAGGCACATGCATTGTGCAGTGCTGGGTGAGTCTACCTGCTGTGACTGTGGTGTGAGTGAGTCTACCTGCCGTTTTGGGAGGTTTGAAGCAGCGCGTTTTGCTGTCTAGCATCATGACGCTATAAGGAAAAGCGTGAACCGCTCGTTTACCTAGACATTGCATTGAAACTCAAAGCTAGTCTTTTGGCGTGACGCTTTTCGGTCTGAACCGGGGCATTGGGCCTGTCACAAATCATTACACAATTGCCTGAATTGCCAAAATGCATCACGATGAGACAGTTGTGAGCTTTTAGATCGGCTAGTTCCACAATAAATAAATACATTAAAAATACATAAATATGGCCTATTTTGCCCATAGTACATTATTTATTGTGATTATTGGTACCGGTCATTGTAATTTTTCTTTACAAAGCCTAAAAGGCAATCAGATATGTAAATGTTGTAATGTTCCAATGTTCAATGACGAAAAAAACCCCGCTTAAATCGTTAAACGCAATAATTTGTACGCAACTAATCGTCAACTAAGATTCTGTGATGGTGACTGACAGCCCTACCTGCTATAGTCTCTAGAGAGCTTATGCTAAAAAAGAGAAATACAAGTAACAATGCAAGCATTCACTGAAATAACACGTCAAGGATAAGAAGACACAATAAAGTCAGAGACTTATTTCCATTGTGGTCCTTGGTCTGAATGGTCTCGTACAAACAGACATATGGAACAACAAAGAACAGACATTGATCCGTAAGCCCACTCTAAAATCTATACTCTATGAACTACAAAACTCTCTGATGAAGGCTCTAAGCCAAAGCGCGTGAGCGTTCATATATTGGTGTGTGCTAATAAAAAAATGTAAATGTGAGTACTTTGTCCTCCATTGATTTGAACTTTAGGATGTGCTACCTTCTGGGGATTTTTTCAATTCCTATTTTTGATATGTATACTGGATTTTGGGTCTGGCACTCCACTGAGAAAACCCATTGTTGATGTGCAGCAGTGCAACCTTTTTTCTTTATCTATAAAACTAAGATCTTATTAACAGCATAGATAAATAAATTAAACAGACAGCTGAAACACTATGTAGGTGTGGTAGCATGTTCCAATTAACTGAAGGAGCATTTGCCCATATGAGTTCTGCACTTGGGCAGGTACAGATCTGCAATGGAAGCACTGAAAATTCGATGGGAGTAAAGCGGATGCCCCGTCTCCCCCCCACGTCGCAAGGCGCTGCGCTGTGAGCTTGTATGTCTGCTATTTTCGATACGCAGCAACACCGTCATAGGGCAAAGCACAAATCAAGCTGTACACAGATCCTCCTAATCAGCGCCGAGTACGGGTCTGGTTCGCTCAGGTGTTATGATAACAGACCCGGGGTCCCGAGGTAATATAATCTGAACCAAGCAGGGCCCAATTGACGATAATAAAAGAGGGACCCGAACTCGTATGGGTCGTAGATACGTATACAAGCAAGCACAGTGACTGTCTGTCCACAATGGATAAAGTGGGGAAAGTTGCAGAACGTTGGTGACACACATACATTGCAGGCAAGTAATCAACCTGCCTTGCGCCATCATTCATGATGACATAATTAACAAACAAAACAAAAGCTGCTGCTGTAGGTTTTGCATAATAAAGGTTGAATGAGATGTAAAGCCCAAAACATATATTAATTTGTTTATGCTGTGCGACAGAGTCGCGCAAGCAGTTCACTCACGCCCTCCTGACTTTATTCAGTTATATTTTTGGCAAGCAACACCTGCATGATGGAGTAGGCTAGTAGATTCATCACAAATTTGTGATAAAGTGGAAAGAAGAGCAGCGCTAACGAAACAAGGTGTAATTATCAGCACGTCTGCAAACACGCATGTGACGTTAATTATAATATGGCCGATTAATTTATTTCTTGGACGGTAAAAAAAGAATCCTGTTGGTCAAGGTGGCCGGTCCAAAGATTGCCTCGCGGAAACCCTGAGTTACAGACTCTATGTCAGTGGTTCTCAACCTTTTCAGGCTGTGACCCCCCAAAATAATCATATTTGAACTGGGGACCCCCTAAAATAATCATATTTGAACTGGGGACCCCCTAAAATAATCATAATTGAACTGGGGACCCCCAAAAATAATCATATTTGAACTGGGGACCCCCCACCCTGACAAGCACTTGAAATTGTAGGAGTTGAAGCATTACATTTTCTTTGACTTGGTTCCACAGATACATTTGTGAAAATAGCTGATCTACAAGCTCACAACGCCTAGCAATGCGAGGCGTTGTGAGCTTGTAGATCGGCTATTTTCACAACGTTCGCCTCTTTCTTATATTATTTGACAATTTGGCCAATGTTTCACCTTAAATTGTCACTTCACTGTCATCTGGGGACCCCCTCAAAAATCAGTGGGGACCCCCCTGGGGGTCCCAACCCACAGGTTGAGAACCGCTGCTCTATGTAGCGTTCAGAGATCGTGGAATAATTGTCCGGCTTAAGAGACCATATTACCTGCTGTGGCTGTGGGGGCGTCTGTGGGGTCTGTGGAGTGGTCGCCGTCGCTTCCGTCTTCACCTTGGACACCAGGGGGAGGGGCGTCTGGCAGGAGGTGGGTCTACCTGAGCCCACCACCCCAACTCCGCCCCCTCCTGTTTGAGTGACGGGGCTTTGGGGCTCGGAGGGAGGGGTCTCCTCGGTGTGGAGCCCCTGGGAATCACAGCTCGGAGACGAAACCTGGAGATATGGTAAATCATGTCATAAAGTGAACTCGCTTACAAAGAATGTATGCGTGTATAATATCCTAGAACGCTTCAATCATACTTTGATGCTTGATTATGCAGCTTCAAAAGATGTTTTCCATTCTCCATCCTGTACTACAGTAAATCCCCAAATAGGTTAGTGATGACTTTCGTCTGACTGTCCATCCATCCTTCCATCCATGCATCATTTTACCAGTGCTGTAAACCAGTGGTTCTCAAACTTTTTCATGTCAAGGACCCCCAAATTGACACTTATTAGCTGCGGAGCCCCTTTTGAAAAGACATGCCAGGGACCCCCCATAAGAGAAGATTTTTACAGCTCTAGCAGTCAATTCTCGACCATTTTAATTCAAGGACCCCCAGTTTGACATTAGGCTACGGACCCCCATTTTATGGCATTTCTATCTCTGGGACCCCAATTTATATTGTAAAATCAATGTTAATTTAACTCAGAGTGTACAAATGGTTCCATTTGTACGCTCTCAGAGTTACAGGCCCATAAGGGTCCATTTGGTTCCAACTATCCATCATTTAGCTGGGGACCCCTGGAACTCCCTCAAGGACCCCTAGTTCACTTTGAGAAAACAATGCTGTAAACTACCTATTTCATATCTAATTTTTTTATCCCGCGATTTTTGTAACCCATTTTTTTTTCACCCGGTGCCAATTTCCTAAGTGATCCTGGGCGCTACACCAGCCCTACACCAGTCCCCCACAGTAGGGAGGCCAGGGCCGAGCTCATGCTTCCTTCAGGCATGAGAGCCAACTGACCTTCTTGTCACCCGACAGGGGGGAGTTTCCCTGGTTGGACGTAGCGCGTGGAAGGAACACGTTATTCCAACCAGTTCCCTTCCCCTCCATCAGGCGCCCCGGCTGTCATGGGGGAGGCTGTCATGGGGGAGGCGGTAAAAAACTACCTATTTCAACCCAACTGTTACATTGGCTGGTGCTTTCCAAACTTCCCCGGCTCGGCGGCGGCTTCCATCACTATTTTACAAGCCATATCGGCTTTGAGCATCCAAAGAAACTTCCCTAAACTGTCCCTAAAGTAACTAAACTACCTCACCAGCCAAAGCAATTTAGATATTTAGTACATTTGGCTGTAGTGACTGAAGTCTTACCTAACCTTGATCCTAATCAAAGCTTGAGCATCAAAATCGATCGCCGTGCAAACTTACCTTGAGGAAGAACTCTGTGCCTTTCTCCATGATCTGCTGGATCTGGAGAAAGCCGGCGGTGTACATGAGCAGGAACTGGTCGCCCACGTTCATGCTGAGGCGTCCCGTGTAGCAGAAGGCCAGGATCTGCTGGAAGCTCTGTGGCTGCACCGCCGGCGGCAGCTCCACCACCGAACTCTTCCCTCCGGCATTGAACAAGTCCCGGAAATATGAGCTGCTGGCCGCTAGTACTGCACGGTGGGCCTGGGGGGGAAGAGTGGAGGGCTTGATTAAATGGCTAAAGATTAAACAACTTCATCTTTTGGACTGCACATCTAGTCTTACATGCCCCTCGGCTTCACTGGGTCATGACGGGGCCTAATTACAGGCTTAATTGAGCAGAGGAGGAACAGTGCTTACTCATTTCATAAAATACTTTAATAAAGAAGCGTTTGTTGTACTATAATTGAATAATTGAATGATGACCAAATACATCTCATTTTATTATTGCATGGTTACGTATTTTTTCTTTCCATTTGAAGGGTAGCAGCACTGGTTAAGATGTCTATCTGTCGATGTGTCTCTGAAACCCCTTACTGCTCCCCAAGGGCTGTACTAATAGCGCTCACTGCTCCTAAATTAGGATGGGGTTAAATCCAGAGGACAAATTTCATGTATGTGCAAATATACAGTGACAAAACATACCCCATGGGGACCAAATTATTAATATTATTATTATTATGTTTAAGTAGTGGTTCTTATAACATTCCAAATAAAAATGTATTTGAATAGGTGTTGGCTGGTACCATTTATTATGTACAGTACAGTATGCTTAAGCTGCAGATCAAAACGTATTATTTTCTCTTGTTTAAAAAAAAAGCTATAAAACCTAAACAATCTTGGCAGGTAAGGTGATTAAAGGTAGGGTAAGTGATTTTCTTTAGTTAAGAGCTGTAGAGCAACTGAACAAACACTCAGAATATAGTGCTTTAACCTTTTCACAAGGCATTTAACCCATAACGCCACCAGTTCAACCGTTCAGTGGCCATGAATGCACATGACTGCATTAATATGATAGAGAGAAACAGCACTGGGGGGGAAGAAATAGGGCATATGTGCTCAACAACCTTGGATAAATAAAAGGCAAACATATCTTCTCTGTCCGGAGGAAACCTCATAATGTCCAATGTACTTTTCAGGATTCAAATAAAGAAAAATACCAAAAGTAGCAGATCTGGCGAGCTTGCGGATCTGCTAACTTTTTTATGCTTTTGTGTGATACTGTAGTACGATCAAGTAGGGCGTTAATTTACGGCCCAGGAAAAGTTTAAATATGGAGATGAGAGGTTTCTCCCCCGACGACAGCAACGATATGTATATATTATTGGATACCTTGAAGGCGTGGCCCTTGACGACCACCGACACGTCACAGTAGAGGCCTTGAAGCCGCTGCTCGTTGAGACATTCCAGGACGTTGTTGCCAAAGTTGGGGATCGCCATCTGCAGGGTCTGAGCCATTACGCTCCACCCAGCGCCAAACAATCTGCACACAACGGGAGGAGACAAGAGAGCATGGAGTTAGTTAATATTGGGGAGAGGGGAGGTGTGATGATGGACGGATGGAGAAAAGGAGGGTAGAATGGAGGGGGGCCAGACATTATGGCAGGGGTCTTCAACGTTTTTTCAGGCCAAGGACCCCTTAGCTGAGGGATAGCGATGAAGCAGGGACCCCCACTATATTGTAGATTAAAGATCAAACAGATTTAATATAAAGCTTCGTAGACTTGCTTGACAGCTCTATCATTGTGTAGCATTGTGTTGGGTTTGTGTTAATGTGTATTAATTAAACCCTCAAAACGTCCACTTGGTCTCCTCTTTTTTCCCCACAAGCTACACCATAGCTCTTTGCCAAAAATAGCTGATCTACATGATCACATCCGAGCTTGTAGATCGGCTAATGTTCCCCTCATGCTAGGGTTCAAGTGGTTAATGTGAAAAAAATGTTCCTATTACACAAAGATTTGGCGACCCCCCTGTAGTAAATCTGAGGACCCCCTGTTGAAGAACCCTGCATTAGAGGCTACTATAGGCTGGATGGAAGTGTGGCTGCATTGGAAGGCAAGGGTGAAACGATAAGGGAGTTGGTGGAGGAGGAAAGATGGAAGACTTAGGGTCAGCAGTAGCACTAGCAGGTGAAGGAGGGCTGGGTGGATGAGGGTGGATGAGGGCGGAACAGTCAGGTTTCAAGGTTGGCGGGGGGAGCAGAGGAAAGGAGGAAGATGAAAGGCAAAAGGAGTGACGGGAGTTGGCGGGAGAAGAAGAGGGGAGAGAGATGGATAGAGATGACAAAGAGGAATGGACAGAAGGATGAAAGGAGTGTACTGCGACAAACAGAAAGCGTGATTTTAGAGGTTTGTTATGAAACTGGGAAGGGCGAATGAAATTTGAGAATGAGAGAGAGAGAGAGAGAGAGAGGTCAATAAGAGAGGGCAAGTGAAATGTGTGATTAATTAATTAAGTATTTAACTAACAGTTTTAATGAATGATCTATGTACCAAATCAAAGACTTTTTGGGCCACCAAAGGTAGTTATATAAGCCTCCTTTGGTCCTTTCTAGTGTCTACCTCATTTCATTGGGTCTAATTCACTGTTAATAGGCACTTTTGTGGCTTTTGTCCTACTTTGCTGTATTCTTTCTCTCCTATCTGATTTAGTTTTTAAATGCTTATATAACGCTCCTATTTTGTGTCTTCATCACCATTCGCCAAAAAATAAAAAAAAACTGTGATCAAAAGGGGAGAAGCTGTCAAACTTGCCAAAGGGAAAATACAAGGAAAGCTTTACATTTTTTTCTCTCTCTCTCCTCTGGAATCAACACATCAAATCAGCATGCGGTCTTTCATGTTTGTTTGTAATCAGTTGCAAATATAAACTGCATTCTATTCTATGTGGTCCAACATGCACAAAGGAAAACTAGCTTTGTTGTCCAAACGGCTACAGTGGCTAGTACATCACAGTTTTTTTCATACAACAGAATAACAGTACCAAGCAATGTTTGGTTATCTGCCAAAAAAGCTGATGACAGACGAATACAGCAGCCAACTACATACAAAGATTTAGCAGCATTTGGCTGGTAACTAGTGGTAATTTCCTAGACTGGCTGGAGTCCAAGGGGGGACACAGATAGGAAACAATATGACAGTAATTAGACTGGTGTGCTGAGTGAGGACTCTGGAGGCTGAATGAATGAGAAAAATACTCCTAAACTCAACTTTGTAACCTGTAAAAGAGCCTGAGGCTCACAGTCCTTCCACACAAACACTAGGAAAGTGAGGAAAGTTGCTGAATTATTCGAGTGTATTCCTCCAACACAGAAACCACACTTGGTTTGAATACTACAATCCCATTGAGCCATCTTCATTCATTTCAAATCAATGAAGTTTGCTTCTTTAGTTTATGACAACTCATTAATTTAATGATGGTTATATGCAGATTAATGTAAGCCACCGAGCTGGACAAATTCCAGTTAGACAGCTGTAAAGCCTATATAGACTTGAATTTCATTTCCAACACATTTTATTACCAATAACTGAATTTAATTTCACATAAAATTTTAAACTGTGGCAAAGCCTGTAACATTCCGAGTTCCACACAGCTGTATTGACCTGATATATATTCACATCAGATCGATTCAAAACATTAAACTTAAAGTCCCCAACTGGATTGTATAATATACTGAAAATACACTGTCGGTACACTGCATATTTGTGGTGCAGTTACACTTTGCATGTCTTGTGTTTATATCCAATGTTGTACTGAAATAGGTTATGAGTGAATGTCAGAGCATTTGAATATGTATTGAAGTATACTCCAACTGTGGGGCTATAAAAGGAACTTAATTTGATTAGGAAAACATGAACAAGGTTCCAGGTTTGCAATACTCTTTTCAGCTGGTTCAATCGAATATTTTTTTTGGTATAACCAAGTCGTTCATTTGCAGCCAGAGTGCCGTGACAATTCATTTTACAGTAAATAAATTGCAATAAATGTCATTAACTTCATTCTGCTTCTGCCAAGTGGTAGGGTGGCAATTTCATAAGGTTTCACCATGTTGAACTCAGTCCAACATTAATCTGCATATATTAGCACTACATAACTAAAATGTAAACAAGAATTAAGCAATAATAATTCTCCCTGCCATGGATAATCATGCCTCGCCTAAATATATCATAGCTCTCGAAAAAGGTTTAGAATTAATGGCGTGAGCTGGGAGTGGCAGTAGCATAGCAGTTGAAGTGGTAACTTTAAAGGTTGCTGGTGCAAATCTCCCCATAGACGGAGAGAGGCATTCAAAGTGAATGAGTAATGTTCTCTGCTCTCTCAACAGCTACCCTTGTGGTGCCCTTAATCAGAAAACCCAGCAATTGCTGCAGTGGCTTGCTCAGCGGTAAACAATGCAAGACTGTGACTGTAACGCTAACTCTCCCACTTGTGAATGCATATACATTAACTAGCAGCAGCGTAGAGACAGAAAATCAAGTAAACCTTCCCTCAAGTAAACACAGAGTACACAGTCAAATGAAAACTGGCAACAGGCGAGAGTTTCAAGTTGACACTCATGATGACTGTGAAATGAATAATACCTCAAAAGTTATCTAAAGTCTACTTAAATTTCCTACTGGGATGTCACTAAACACCACACAAGCATAAACACGGAGTACCATTTCCTATAAAGGTCACAGGGTTCAAAACAACTTCCAGGCAACAGAAAGGCAGTTAATTTCCCCCCACTTGACCTTTAGCCTTTTGTCCCCATGTGCCCCATTATGTTCTGACATGAAACAACAATGCCAGCCTATGTGTCAGAGTGGATAACATTTCAGTGACATCTTGTTCTTCTCTAGTAGTCTGCCTGGAAGCCTACAGAGCTAGAGCAGTTTATGAAATGTAATCTCATTCGAATCCACACACTCAATTTTAACTTGGCGTAACTAACACTTTGTGGAAACAGGTGTTTAATATTTAAGCATAATCAATAGTATATCAGTGTCTCCTATAAATAAATTATATATATTTATATCTGTGTAACCACTTTATCCATATTTTATACTTTGGCTATTCAAAAATATCAGATATACAAGCTCATAGCGCATCACTTCGTGCCGCACTATGAGCTTGTAGATCTGCTATTTATGAAAAATCTTGAACATTTGTGCAAATATTTGAATATATATGTATTTTTTGATATCTAATATATTTTTATATTTTTTATCTAATTTAAGTATATATATATATCTGTCTAATCACTGTCTGATATTCAATTTCCTGGTTTAGGGAGGTTAAAGGTAGCCTGTTAGCAAGTAGCAGGCTAAAGCTAAGGCTAAAAGGGACATTCGTGAAGTACTAACCTATACATTTTATCAATAGTATTAAATGCACACCTCCTCCTCCAAGGACAACCACAACTTTATAAACATAACAAGTTAAGTATTTTCGCGACTTCATATTGAAGCGAGACATTGACCAATACATATTATGTAGCTATAATTTAGCCTCCCTTGAGCACGATTAAAAACTAAAACTTCAAACGGAATATATTAATGACACATTAATTAATTAATCTCACATGGAAGTCTATAACAGAGCCGAGCCGACGTCTCGCCGGTAGCCGCCTCCAGAGAGAGAGGAGGCAGCGGGAGGAACAGTCTCGTCAGAGCGGGCAGACAGAGCTCCGTGCCCCGCTGTGTGCCAGCCTAATGCCCGCTAGGATTTGGAAGTCCTGGACTGGCACGGGCCGGGGGAGAGGGGGTGGGCGGGGGGGGTAATGATAGCTACTGTACTGTATGCATGCCACTGGATTTCCACTGTCTTTGCAGGGACACCAGGGCACGAAATGTGCCACAAAAATAGTCGAGCAAATAAAATATTCAGTAGTTCACAGTCACACCCCCCCCCCCCTTCCTCCCTCTGTGCCAGTGCGATGTGATGTCGGGTCGGGTAGCTTGAGTTACCTCCTCCTCCCCCGGCCTAGCAGACACACACTGTACCCTAGCAGCCACCGACACACACTGTACCCTAGCAGCCACCGACACACACTGTCCCCTAGCAGCCACCGACACACACTGTCCCCTAGCAGCCACCAACACACACTGTCCCCTAGCAGCCACCGACACACACTGTCCCCTAGCAGCCACCGACACACACTGTCCCCTAGCAGCCACCGACACACACTGTCCCCTAGCAGCCACCGACACACACTGTACCCTAGCAGCCACCGACAAAGACACACACTGTACCCTAGCACTAGCAGCCACCGACACACACTGTACCCTAGCAGCCACCGACACACACTGTACCCTAGCAGCCACCGACAAAGACACACACTGTACCCTAGCAGCCACCAACACAGACACACACACTGTACCCTAGCAGCCACAGACACACTGTACCCTAGCAGCCACAGACACACTGTACCCTAGCAGCCACAGACAAACACAGACACACTGTACCCTAGCAGCCACAGACACACTGTACCCTAGCAGCCACAGACACACTGTACCCTAGCAGCCACAGACACACTGTACCCTAGCAGCCACAGACACACTGTACCCTAGCAGCCACAGACACAGACAAACACAGACACACTGTACCCTAGCAGCCACAGACACAGACAAACACAGACACACTGTACCCTAGCAGCCACAGACACAGACAAACACAGACACACTGTACCCTAGCAGCCACCGATACAGACACACTGTACCCTAGCAGCCACAGACGCACACTGTACCCTTACAGACACACTGTACCCTAGCAGCCACCAACACGGGACAGAAGGGACACACACTGTACCCAAAAAACACTTCCATCGCGGCATCGCCTGATGTCTCTTCTATGTTCTATCACAGCAATGTATGTATTTATTTAACACATTCCCCCTTCAAAACACATCTATCTATCTACACGGAATAATAACAATGCACATTCATAGTTCACAATGTGTTATTATAGTGTTCTTTCACTGTGGAGAGGGGGGTCTATACTCTAGTCTAGCAGCGGTAGCGGTGGTGGGCTGTAATCCCTCCTCGCTCACACCGACATCAACAGGTCATCCCGGGACACAAATGCTCTGCAACTGTGGGCGAGACAGACGGATGGATGGATCCATCCAGCATGGCGAGGATAGAGAGAGAGAGAGAGGCTCACATCTTAACCCGTTTAACGACAGCACGCAATCATATCATATGATATGCATCCATCAAACTCAATTAACCAATCCGGCATTTATTGATCGTCCGCGTTAAAAGGGAAATCAAATATTTAACAATGCAAAAAAAAAACGTTCACCTTGTTTTTTTAATGTTCTTTTTTTTTTAAGTTCAGGAATGCAGAGAGGGGGGAAAGAGCGTAAAAACTCAGTAGTCACTCACCGAGAGAAAAAGCCAGCCCGCGGCGATGACGGCGGTGAAGAGTCAGCGAAGTGGTTAAAGTTTTGTTGGTGCCGTCCCTACGAGCCCATCCCCCACAGCACACCTTCCCAAAAAAACAATAGCTCACCCCCCCTCCACTCACTCCAAAAATTCACCGATCCTCCCGATTCAATCCGGTAAACCACCACCGACCCGCTTCACACACCGGGGGGGCTCTCAGCCGCGCCGACGTAGACCCAGACGACCGCTCCTCTCCCCCGGAACGCTTGTCCTCCGTGACCCCGCTAGACTGAAGTGAACCCGGGCAGCAACTCAACTCACCCCTCGCTGTATTCCGTCTAGAGGAGAGTGTGTGTTTCAATGGAGGACGCGTTCTCTTCTCTCTCTCTCCCTCTCTCACTCTCTCTCTCCCTCCGCCTCGCTACAGGCAGCCATTCATTGTGATGTGAATGTGTGCTGTGCACACACAGAGACACACACAGAGAGAGACACACGCACGCACACGCACAACAGAGCACACACAGAAAGAGAGACGAGCAGGCGAGACACACGGAGCGCAGAGCTGATCGAGGGGGCGCAAAGCGGTTTTTTGGTTTTTCCCGAAAGGGCTGCAGACTAGATCACAGAGCCACCGATCAGTGGAGACAGACAAGACAGACAGACAGACAGACAGCGTCCCCGGCCGACCCGTCTGTCAACCCACCCACCCCACCCTGTACACCCACCCACCCCTCTTATTACACTACTTCACTCACCCGGGTGTAGTCTGTGTTTTCTGCCCGCCTGCCCGGTATTATTACCCGCGTGGACAGTGGAGTTGAAGGCAGTCAGAGCCGTGGTTGTTGTGCTGAAAGTGGGCTATTAGTGTGAGTCTAGACTTGGGCAGGTGAACCCTCAGGGGTCTATAGATAGCGGCGCGCATAGAATACTAAATAGGATGTGACTGCATTCAAGCACGATAGGAGGGGGGGGGGGGGGTGCTCTCCCTCCTCTCCCTCCTCTCCTCTGTCATGCCAAATGCTATTAACTCTATAATTCTCCAATGTCAAATGTATGGTGTGATGATGCTGATGCTCCTGTTGGCATCTTTGTTATAGCGCCCCCTACAGATGATGGAATGTATATGTGGAAATAGATTTTTTAATAGGCTTCATAAAACAGGGGTATACAATGATGGACAATAGACATCCATTACAAATATGATTGCAATATTATCTGTTGCAAACAATCTTAAATGAAGCAGTGTTGTGTAAAAAAACAAAAACCTCATTCAGATATAATATATATTGCATAATTGTACTATGAGATAATTAATAGTTTAATTGTACGGGTCATTCGTTTGTGATGGACAAATGATATGTCTTTGACATAGGTTACTCAGTTCTACCTCAAAATCCGTGCATAAAAGGCCTGTGATAATTAGAACACTATTGTCCATAGCCATATAATAATGGGCCATTATTAATGGCCCAAGTCCATACATTGTCCATAGCCAGCCAGCCAGGCAATAACTAAAGGCATCATAATAATTACACAAAGAGGAGATCAGATGAAATTAGATTATGTTATAAATGTTAACATTGTTTTGGTTCTGGCACGTTCTGCGCACTAAAAGTAGGCCAGAGTGCGCGTGTGTGTGTGTGTGCGTGCGGGGTAACAGTGTTGAATGAATGACCCCCTCTGTCCTGGTGTCCTTACATTACACCAGTTGCATTACCTTACGCTGCGTCGCCCAGAGGGGCGTTCTCTAAAGAAAGGGCGATTGCATACTAGCGTTGCCATGTCCGCTTATTATAAGCGACTTTGGGCTTGTTTTTCTGTAAAGTTGCTTGTAAATATTGGGTTTTTTTTGGGGCTTGTTTCTAAAGTGTAGTTGTTGCTTATTTTGGGCTTGCATGTGTAATGTTGTTTAAAACCAGTTGTTTGTATCAGTGGTTCTCAAATATTGGAAACAAGCCATAGGCTTTCTTGGGTTTAAAATCCTCTTAGCAGACCTTGAACTGTACTTTCCTGTGCTTTTTTGCAAACTGATTATAAAGTATTCAATCAATCAATTCAATCAATCAAAGGCAAGGACCCCCAAATTAATATGTATTTGTCAACTCAGCGGACTCCCCCATCTGAAAGTATTTTGTACCAGATTTGTGTTGTTAAAGGAGTAGTTTACCCAAAAAAATACTTATTTTCTATCAATTACACACCCCATGAAGCCTTGAATAAAATTCATGGTTTTTTTTGTCACATTCCTGAGCCAATAATGTTGTTTAAAACCAGTTGTTTGTATCAGTGGTTCTCAAATATTGGAAACAAGCCATAGGCTTTCTTGCGTTTAAAATCCTCTTAGCAGACCTTGAACTGTACTTTCCTGTGCTTTTTTGCAAACTGATTATAAAGTATTCAATCAATCAATTCAATCAATCAAAGGCAAGGACCCCCAAATTAATATGTATTTGTCAACTCAGCGGACTCCCCCATCTGAAAGTATTTTGTACCAGATTTGTGTTGTTAAAGGAGTAGTTTACCCAAAAAAATACTTATTTTCTATCAATTACACACCCCATGAAGCCTTGAATAAAATTCATGGTTTTTTTTGTCACATTCCTGAGCCAATAATTTGATGACCAGACTAAATTGAGTCTCCTACTGAGCAGCCACCCGGTCATCAAATTATTGGCTCAGGAATGCGACAAAAACTAAAACATCTCCATGAATTCAAGGCTTCATGGGGTCTGTAATTGATAGAAAAGAAGTAATTTTTGGGGTGAACTACTCCTTTAAAATGTTTCAAAAAATATTCCGCATTTGTCACTTGTTTTCCAAGATTTTATTTGAAAATAGCAGATCTACAATTTGTGAGCTTGTGGATCGGCCTTTTTCAAATAGCCAATGTATGTAAAGGTTTAAAAGTGCTCAATGTGGCCTATCATTAGCCCCTTCTTTTGGGCTTGTATTGTTTTCATAGACCTGGTTGCTTAATTCTCTCACAGAAACTGGCAACGCTGTTCCATACTGTGTTTCATTTGGGACTTCGTCGGCTTCCGTAGTTGTGGTCCAACCGTCATGTCTGCCTCCATGTGCTAACGTGTGTGAGCAGCACAGTAAACATTCACACCTTAACACCTGTCGCTTTTTAGACAAGAAAATAAAAGAATAAACACCAGAATACGCGTGTCCATCTGGGAGAAAGAACCGCAGGTATTTATCTGATCTGATGTATCCTAGTTAGCGAGTTAGCTAACTTTATATAATGCAACTGAAGTACTTTGTGTATCTGGACTGTAGGCTATACCTTGTGACTGTTAACACCTAAATCAACCGTTTGATAAAAGCTAGAGCAAGACCTCTTTAGTGAAAGCGTAAAGTCATTCTATTTCATAATGTCACCATGATGATAGTGCTTATTGTGGGTCGCTTCTGTCACATTCTTTCGCTCAAGATGCAGCAACAGTTTTCCATGCAGATGTTTGCATCTGCTTGTCATTTATCTCCTGCAATCACAGCCTTGGATCAAGACTATCATAGATGTAGTTTATCGATTCTGACTCAAGTCAGACTCGATAAAATGTACATCACTGTGATAGTCTTGATCCAAGACTACTGCAATGACAATCACATGAACTCTTGAATCACCAAATGATGTGACTTGATCAGGCTGACGTTTGTCTTGTGTTTGTTTATAGGAACCTCCATCCTTTATGCTGGTGGTGCGAACAGCCCAACTATTGCCCCATTTCATTGGCCATAATTGGAGACAGTCCTGCAGACGTACTATCTTCCAGCAGAGACATAGGTGGACCGTTGGCATTGTTGCTGCCAACAGGGGACTGAGATCCATGGAGCCCCTACGAGCCATTCAGGACCCTCAGGATCCAAACACCACCGTGGCTGGGGAGGACACAAAGCCTCGGTCCCCTACCATATTATTAGCACCACATGGGGAAGAAGGGCAGAGTCTGACAGACAATGACGGGGAAGGACCCCAAACTGGACTGTTGCCCGGAGAGAAGGTGGTCAGAGAGGGCAAGGCAGCGATCTTGTTTCCCAGTGCCAATGAAGTCTTTTATAACCCGGTCCAGGAGTTTAACAGAGATTTGACGTAAGTTAACACTGATTCAGCACTTGTCTAAGTGGGTTCTGCTTGTCAGCTCACTCACGTGTACCTTATGTAGCATTTAATTATGTTTAGCCACATTTTCTCTATCTTTGTTGACATTACACACTCTGTAGGCAGGGTCTTAAGTTTTTCAATCCCATTGAGAAGGGAAAGGGAATGGGATTTTCAATCCCATTTAGAAGGGAAAAATATATACTATTGACAAAGTCAATAGTATATATTTATAGAAAAAAAGAGAAGCCCTTGGACTTACTCAAGGCCCACTCATGTGGAGCCAAGGATATAGATTAGTTAAACGCCTTTATTGTTTAAGGCAAAATGTTGAAAAATTAATGAAAAGGCATGTAAGGAGAATGCCGACCGATTTTGACCCGTCTGGGTCTTCCTCGGTGTGTGGCTCGAAAGAATAGTCCACCTAGTTTCAGTGATTCAGTCCTCTCTGAAGTAATTTGTTGAGATGATCACCACCTCTAATAGGTTGCAGCCTCCACATGTTCGATACGCACCACTTTCAAAAGTCTATGGAAATGGCATGCCATAGATAGAGTAATCTACATTATTGGTTCTTATTTATGGCATATTTATTCATGTTCTGGCACCCTTTCAACTCTTTCTTGCTACGCTCTAAGTAAAACATGAGCCGGTGAGGTGCCGCTGTATCTGTGGAGGTACAATTGATAAAATGTTTCCATTTATATATCTCCTTTTGCCTTGAGAAGATCTACTAACTCCTGTTTATATACAGGTAAACTACACAAGGTTTCTTGAGCCAGTGGCCTTGCCCTCTGATTGGAAGATAACCTTGTGAAAGCCTGTCCTTTATGGAGGGGCCTTGTTTATACATTAGCATAAAAAAATGAGCATTGTTGCACTCTGTCATGCATTAATCACATAAAACCTAGTGAACTGTGTGTCCCGACTCCCTTAGTTGGAGGCTCTGCCAGCGGTTAAATCTGGGTCTTCCTCTGTCTTCTATGCCCTCTCCAGGTGTGCTGTGGTCACAGAGTTTGCGAGGGAGCAGATGGCTCGGAGAGGAGTGAAAGTGGTGGTTCCAGGAGAGAAAGAGAGGGTGGTGGTTACTCTGTCAAAGGAAAACAAGGAAACGGACAAGCAAACCGAGCCAGAGGAAGACAGGGAGACGGACGAGAAAAATGGAAGACAGCCACTTGTGACCGCAAATGTGGGGGAGAAATGTGAGGTACAGGACTGGATACAGGGTGTAGAATCGGCCCTAAAACGGCTTATATTCCTGCCTTACTTACTTATATGTATTCCATATGAAACTATAGAACGCTCAAAACCGTTTCTGTGGGGATTCACCTCTGCTGCATTCTAATTTGTCAACAGGATGGCATTCACAGCAGCACTAAACATTATGTAAACCTTCAATGAGTGTATGTGTCACAGTACGTTTGGAGAACCAGTACGATTGAAGACAGAGCGCTCGTTTTTAGGCACGGGGCTCCTTCGGGGCGAGGCGGGGCTTTTCGAGACAGGGTTTATTAGCGAGGCTCGCGAGGAGGAGGAGGAGGACGGCGCTGCGAGGCGGGGGGTTATTACGCGAGGCTCGCGAGGAAGAGGAGCCTCCTCCTCCTCCTCCTCCTCGCGTTTTAAACCGTCCCGTCCTCTCCTTCTCTCCTTCTCCTCCTCCGAGGAGGAGGAGAAGGAGAGCGCGGAGAGGCGGGGCTTTGATGCGCCGACGGAGACCTGTCTTTTGTTGTTCCCCCCCACATAGCAACCAGGAAGCTACGCTAGGGGAACCATAATATCTATGAGGGGAACGCTGAACACACGTTCACACGCACGGCGCGCCGACTTAGTGGAGCTTGAGGCCGAGGAAGCGCGCCCTCGCGCCTCCAGGCGCGAGTGCCCACGGTGACCGGCCGACGCTCCACTAGTCGACTCAGCGCCGTTTGATTTGTAAACCGATAGGGACAGAATAGTTCTTTTCATGGATCACTGTGTGTGTGTGTGTGTGTGTGTGTGTGTGTGTGTGTGTGTGTGTGTGTGTGTGTGTGTGTGTGTGTGTGTGTGTGTGTGTGTGTGTGTGTGTGTGTGTGTGTGTCAGGGAGAAAGTGAAACAAAAGCCAGAACACAATAAAAGTATCTAAACAGTCCTGCTTTCAATAAACCAAAAAAAGCATGAGCGCGTGTGTGTGCGCGTGTGTGTTTGTGTGTGTGTGACTGTGTGTGTGTGTGTGTGTGTGTGGCCATATATGTTTGTGCACAAGCCTGGCTTGTGGCTCCCTCTAGTGCTGGGTGGGTGGTAAAAACGAGCGCGCATTCTTCAATCGTACTGGTTCTCCAATCATACTGTAACATATGTACGTAATCACAAATTGCCAGGTGCGTTGGCATGGCAACCCCAGTATAGGCTGGAGCAGAGCTGAGCTCATCGATTACTGTTTTTAGTGCTGCTGCTGTAAATGTTATCTCATCACGTACAAAGAATGTAGTCTGTGTGAATCTCATGGAAACTTTTCCTGAATATATATATATATATATATATATATATATATATATATATATATATATATATATATATATATTCTGCCAGAACGTTAAAAAATGGATTTGATCCTACATGACAAGAGCTGATTGTCAGTCAGTCACAGCAATTAATTATTAGGTGAGTACACAGTTATAATTGGAATGCCACGAAGGTGAATCCAAAGAGGGTGTTTATGGCTATATGGATGCAATGTGTGAATGTCTAGGGCTAGATGCAGAACAAGAGGCATTAGCTGGAACCACCTTTTCCTTTGACAGTTGCACAGCTTATCCCATCATTGGTGCACTGCTTACTTTTGCTGTAAAATGTCTCTTAGTGGCACAATAAATGTTGGTAATCGACATTTGTCAACAGAAAACTAAACGGGTAGCAGCATTTATTTATCTCCTTTATTTAATTTTATTATGTTGAGTTGTTTTATTCCTGTTTTGACAATTTAATCCTTTTGTAATCCTTTATATATATAAAAAAAATGCTTTCTCATATCCATATCATATTTCAGTCAAATAAGTGAAATTAAGTTATTTACTTCATTATTACCCCCACTGAAACTCAGAATGGCTTGCATGTATTGGAGGGGCTGGCTGCATCAGGCCTGCGCTCCGTGCGTTTTGCCCTGGAGGTCCCCGGCCTGCACTCCATCACCGCCAACGACTTCTCAGCCAAAGCAGCGGCCCTCATCTCCAGGAACGCCCAGCACAACGGGGTAACGCACCTGCTCCAGGCCAGCTGCAAGGATGCCAGGTGCACTTAACTTCCACAATGCATTCACATAGACTCTTAACTCGTCTGCCTTCTCTTTTTTTTTTTTTTTTTACCTGGTTGAAGGCTGCAGCATACTTCTTGCGGAAACAAAGCTAGGCGAAGTTCGACGTAAGGAAGAAAATGATGTAATTGCCCAGAGAAACAAATGCATTGACTTGCCAAAGTTTGCTTCGGGAGTTCTTGCAGTTCCAAGTTTTCCTAAATAGCCGAACACCACCACAGAGACACCTACAGTATGCAAAGTATTGTGTGATTGGCCACAAATCCAAGCAGTGGTCATGATTTATTTTATTTCTGCAGTCAGATCCAGTTGGCAAAATCACAGTTCCAGCACTGTCTACATTGGGCAGAGTCTAACAATCACACACTCGGAGGGGAGCCGCATCGATTATAAAACAATCCATAGAGAATTTGATGTGAAAAAATAAAGTTAACTGCTTTTGAAGTATGCTGCCAACTTGAGCCCCTCAATGCTTTGCTGTCACACTTCCTCTCCCCCTCTCCTCTCTCACCTCACTTATTCATGTCTGTCACACTCTTGTCTCATCCCTTTTTACATGGTGCAACTTTTTGCTCTCCAACCCTTCCCTCACCAGTATGCTGATGTACGAAAAGCGAGGAAAGAAGGAGCGCTATGATGTCATTGATCTGGACCCGTACGGCAGCCCTGCCTCATTCCTGGATGCTGCCGTTCAGGCTGTCGGTGAAGGAGGTGTGTACTTTCACCTCCCTTCCTTATTGAGCTTCTGACTGTAGATTACTAACTACTGTAATAACAAGACCAGGAGACCTGGTTCTGCCAGACCCAGAATAAAATCCGACGTGTGTCCATATATGGTTGAAAAAGGGACAAGATGGACATACTTTTATGCCCATGTATGGACGAAAGGGGACAAAGCCTCATGTAGGCCGACCCCTTGGGTCTGGCAATAACAGCATGACCTCATGTGGCCAGTGTACGCCCCCCCGTTGACAAAACTGTCCCGGAGGCCACCGTGCTGAATCCCCATCCCCCCCCGTTGACAAAACGGGACAATTTTTTTGGTGCGCACCAAGTCACATCTCCAGGTGCTCTTCTGAGTACTAGACCTAAAAAGTTATGTGCACCCCTGTCTATGATGTATGGCTACATATTTGGACCGAGGTTTCAGCCTGATTCCCTTGCCGTTCACTTCCTCTTATAGACAGACGACTTGACTCTGAAAGAATCGAGCTGATGATGCAATAATATAATTTATACGTTATGTGTGCTCAAATTTGTACAATCTGAGCCTCATTGTCTTCCAAGTTCCATCGGAACCTCATTGTCTTCCAGGTTCCATTTATTCGAAATTAAAAAAAAAAAGTATAGAACATATTTGAACAAAGATTAGTGGGGTTTTATTCCAAGCCTAGCCTAGCCTGGGCAGTATAGGTAGATTCTACCAAGGCATCAATATCTTGTAGTGTAGTGTAGAAAATCCATCATAATGAATCAATATAACTTGTACTATTATTAATTTATTTATTTGAACCTCAGGAACTTGACCCCTGTGCCACCCAGACACCCCGCAAAGTTTTAACTTTTGTTGTTCTCCGGGTTCCCTTTGTTTCTGTTGCAGGAGATCGTGGTCTTCTCAGTTTCTTAGCTTTAGGACAGGCCACATTAATAATATTGGCTTGGAATTGGCTTGCATTTATTTAGCCTCTGCTTTAGAATCTGGCTCTTGATCACAGGTCCTCTTAAGTTATTTAGCCTTAGCTTCAGAATCTGGCTCTTGATCACAGGTCCTCTTTAAGATGTTGAAAATTGTCTGTACGGGAAGATGAAAGCCATCTGCCTAAAGTCATTAACAGTTTGCTTGTGAAAAAGCAGTAGTATGGAGGTGTCCATCACTGTGTTTCATTATGGCAAAGGTCCAAAACAATCAATCTGGATGAAGTCATTACTCATGCTGTAAACTCAGCTAAGCCCATTTATTAAAGACTTAAAGGAGTAGTTCACCCAAAAATGACTTATTTTCTATCAATTACACATCCCATGAAGCCTTGAATTCATGGAGAATTTGATGACGGCTGCGTTTCCGTTAGGAGACTCAAAGAGTCTCTTTTGAGTCTCCTACCGGAGACATTAGCATCTTTCCGCCGATCATAAAATTATTGGCTTAGGAATGCGACAAAAAAAAAAAAAATCCATGAATTTAAGGCTTCATGGGCTGCGTAATTAACATAAAATAAGTAATGTTTTGGGTGAACTACTCCTTTAATAAAGCAGTGTGCCTTGGTATTTTTGGCGGGGTTATGACTTATTGTCTTTAGAGCCAAAGGGCACCTGTTTTTCTTTTTTTTTTATACCCGCGTTCGTGAAGTGGATTCAGCCAATCGATTGGCCTTTGCTCTCTCTAGTTTTTTGTTATTTCAAAGAAATATATCTGCCCCAAAGTAGCATTATGTACTACTGACCTATTACTAATTACTTCTCCCAATTGATCTGCGGTCATAAATTGCATTTTTAAGAGTCCTGAAGAAGATCATAAATATATTATGCCTGTTATGCCACATACATTTTTTTTCTCTGAAATGCTACTGCAACTGCATGCACGTTGCTGCTGAGGAGAGGCTTTTCAGATCGAGTATATCCTTATGCAACTTGATCAATAATATTCTAAGACATTTCCTGGAATGGGATTTCATTGCATTCTCTCTCACTCGCCTCCTAAAGCTTACTTCTCTTCTCGTCCTCTCCCTGCCTAGGGCTGTCACGATTACACATTTAAGTTGACGAATATAGCTGCAAGCAGCAATAATACGGGGCCAGTGAATGCAGATAGAAAAATGGAAGAAGAAATAATAAGTAATAGGCACAATAAGCCATAGAAACATAGAAGACTGAACTTGAGAGAAAGAAGACCATGCAATTAACAAATGAGCATTTTAAACCCTCACTAACCATAACCTCAGTAAAACTATGCCTACCCCTAACCTCAAGAAATACTATGCGTAAGCCTACGAATGCCAAATCATGATCACCTCAACACATCACCGGGGACAGGGCTCGAACCAGTGACCTCCGGACACATAGGCTGCCTTTCTTCTCATTGAGCTAGAGATATGATAGCCCTGGTAGTTTCCGTCCCTGATGGACCAAGCCTCTGTTTTGCGAACTACTCTAGATCACTGGTTCCCTAACCATCTACCGATAGAGAAATTGTACGTCTCCTCGGAACAGAAACCAGTGAAAGTAGCCGATGTACAAGCTCACAAAACGTGAAAAGTTGTGAGATTGTAGATCAGCTATTTTCACAATGAAGTAGGCCTATGTCATACATTGACAAAAAATACTCTCAAATAATCATTTCATGTTATCTTTAACAATTGCACATGCATTAATTAACAAGGTCATGTTTTATGCAATGCCCCCACTCACCCACCCTAACCTCAGTAAACACTACATGTAAAACTAAGAATGCCAAATCATGATAATTTCAACACATTGTCAAGGACAGGGATCGAACCAGCAACCTTAGCCCTCACAGACTGCCTCTCTTCTCATTGAGCTAGTAATATGGCCTCCCTGACAATGTCTGTTGATATGTATAATTCTTTCCGTCAATTATGAACCAAGCCTCTGTTTCACTAACTACTCTAAATCACTGGTTCACAAACCATTTACCAATAGAATACCAATAAATTGTACGTCTCCTCGGAACCGAAACTTCCGAAAGTAGCCGATCTACAAGCAAAAACGTTGTATCTGAAAAGTTGTGAGATTGTAGATCGGCTATTTTTACAATGAAGTATGTCATACATTGAAAAAACATACTCTCAAATAAGCATTTCATGTTATCTTTAACAATTGCACATGTATTAATTGATACAGTCATGTTGTTTGCATTGCACTTTAAATGAATTCTGCATGGAGTGAGCCTTGAACCGGCGACCTTGCGGTCGTCAGGCAGATTCTGTAGAGAGAAGCAATCGGACCAACACACAAGAACCTGTGAAAAAGGAGATCACACAGATGTTACAGTTTCACGCAAATAGCTGAAAAATCCTGGGTTTAAGTGTTCTTCAAACTGCTCAAGATTGCGGACAATCTAAGGGCAGAGCTTACTGGTCAACGTGATACATGTGTTCCTCATGAGTCAAGGCACATGTGTAAGCAGGTTTAATGGCTGTCGGCCAAACGAGTTTTGCCTGTTTAAAGTTTGCATTTAAAAGAAATTGCTATAGCGCCCCCGTTTGACCAATTGGAGTAAGATAGGTTTCAGTGATATTTGGAATGACCCTCTACATTACTGCAAATTTTCAAAGAAATGTGAGTCTGCATGTATGTGTTAGGGGCAGATGAATAATTGTCATAAAACTGCAATATTCATTGGCTCATTAAAGCTTCATTTTTTCACTTAGAAAATATCCGTCCCCAACGTTTTGTCGGCATCGGTCCGAAGTTCATGTGTAAAACGTTTCGTGCAGATTGCTCAAAAATCCCAGGAGGAGATAGGTTTTAACTGTTTTTTATATAATTCATAATGATGGGAGATCTAAAGGTCAGAGGTCAAAAGTGTGAAAGTTGTTCAGCATGAGGAGACGCATATGTGTATCGAAGTTTCATGGCTGTAGGTCAAACAGGGCATGAGTTGTGCCTGTTCAAAGTTGGCATTTTCAATTGAGTGCTATTGCGCCACCTTTTGACGAAAGATTGTGAGAATTATTTCTTGATAGTTTTTCATGACCATCTATCATATGGCCGAGTTTCGTAAAAAGCGTATGCACGGTTCAGCCAGAACTGCCAAAAACGGCGGAAGAAATGGAATAATGCCAATCTTAAAACAGGGCCAGGAGCCATGCTGGCCCCGTAATTAATTGTCACACAAATAACTGCGATTAACTATTTAATTGTGTTTTTTGGCATTGAACATTGGAACATAATAATACAATTTTAATTTCTGTTTGGTTTTTCATTTGCTTCATAATCACAAATTGCACAGCATAACTTAAATATACAAAGGAATTACTGACACATTTAATAATTTTATACTTAAAAAAAAGTTTTAAAAAAACGCAGAAATAGCTGATCTACAAGCATACAACACGTCACTTTGTGACGTGTTGTATGCTGGTAGATCTGATATTATGACGATTATGCAAAATAATTGCGACTATCTCAAATAATTGCGATTGGACGATTGTGTAATAATTGTGACAGTCCTCTCCCTGCCTCTCTCTGTCTCTGTTAGGATTGTTGTGTGTGACCTGCACAGACATGGCAGTGATGGCGGGTAACAGCGGAGAGACCTGCTACAGCAAATACGGCTCCATATCCATCAAGGCCAAATACTGTCATGAGATGGTGAGGAAAGGATTTTCTATAAATGTATACAAAACATGGCAGCGTCTGATGGGTTTGCAGATCTAACTATTTTTAGAATAGTCTAATAGAATAGTCACGGCCTAACTATTTTGGCCGTGGGACACTGCCGTACAACTAAATATAAATGAGGTATTACAAGTTTATACAAAACCACTGCAATTGTTCACTTTTGACTGTTGTATATATCTAAATTAAGTTTTAAAGAGTTGTAACTAACATGTTCCTTTTACTGTTCCCATGTTGATTTCTGCTATTTTACTTTTCTAGGGTGTTAACGCAGAATCGCGGGGCCTCCCCGCGGGAGTTTCACGTGAGGCCCACGCACATGCACGCGCGCGCAAAAAAAATCGGGTCTAATTTGGGTGTAATTCGGTCTAATTCGGTTCTATTTGACCAATATAAATCAACTTTTTTCTTTTTTTTGCTGTAAAAATATTTGTATACACCTGCTGGTGGCCCCCCCGCACCGCATCACTTGCTGCCCCTCCGTTACGCCACTGTGTATGTCTCTGCTACTGCAAAAAAAAACAGGACAGTTTCATCCGTTTGACACAAATATATGGTCATATGGCACGATTTGTCAATAAAAAAACATCAGTCAATATTGTCATGGGTACCCGCTACTACATGATAGGCAGGCAGATTCAATTCCATTTCAAAACTACTGTTTTTTTACATTTGCCAGCAAAAGTAGGCAGTCCGTTGATCTACAAGCTCTAGATCTGCTATTTTCACAGAATGTTCTCCCCAGAATGGGGACGCTACTGTAGGTTTCATGTGGTTAATTCAATGTCCCCCCCCCCAGGCTCTGCGTATCATCCTCCACAGTTTGGACCAGAGGGCCGGAGTGTACCAACGCTACATCCAGCCTCTCCTCTCCGTCAGCGTTGACTTTTATATCCGCGTCTTTGTGCGCGTCCACACGGGACAGGCCATGGTCAAGAACTCAGCCAGGTGTGGCCTCACGCACTGTACACAAACACGCATATGCCCACACAGTAAAATCCTCAGCGAGTGTTAATTTAAGTCAGAGTGTACAAATGGAACCAAATGGACCCTTTATGGGTACTGTACATTTGACCCTTATCGGTATACAGCTCATAGATGCTCATATAAGTGTGCATACATGTGCATGCATGCAGAAGCACATAACACATACATTGATGTTATATATATGCATGCACAGATTGCACACACATGTACTGTACATTATAATAGTTGTCCTCAATGTGTTTTTATAATTCAATACTGGCACAAACATGGCCAGGATTAACCCATTAAAACTGGGAGAGCATCAGTGTAATTTTAAGATTTTTGCATTGGCTATTAAAAAATAGCAGATATACAAGCTCGCAGCGCGTCACTTCGTGCCGCACCGCAAGCTTGTACATCTGCTATTTTTTTATATTTTTGGAAAAATCTTGAAAGCGTGAGAACAACTGATTTAGCAGGCATTTGTAGAATCTGCCTCAGGTCTTAATGGCTTAACCCATTAAGACCTGGAACGCATCTGTGTCACTTTAGATTTCTTTGGCTATTCAAAAATAGCAGATATACAAGCTCATAGCACGGCACCGAGTGCCGCGCTATGAGCTTGAGCTTGTTTAGATTATTTTCAAAAAACTGTTAGGATTTGGAAAACATTAAGAATCTGTCTCAGGGCTTAAAGGGTTCATCTCCATCAAAGCATTCAAATCATTGTACTGTGAACTCTTGGACGAGGGCGTTCACATACCGTAATCAAATTGCATAATGGCGATGCTCAAATCGTGTGTCCTCATCATAACATGGCATTGTGCTTGTGTGTTGCAGCAAACAGGCTCTGGTGTATAACTGTGTTGGCTGCGGGGCTTTCTACTTACAACGGATGGGCAAGAAAACGGCCCAAGGAAAGAAGTAAGCAACTCCACCATCCATGTCCTAATGAATAAACTAGGGCAGTGAGTGATTCCCAACCTGTGGGCCGGGGCCCCTTGGTGGTCCGTGAGGATATTGCGAGTGGGCCCCCAAATAATTGATAAAAACACAAAGATTTTGTGGGTTCTGTGCGCAAATAATAAAATGTGCATTTGATGTGATGGATGGATGAGGTGTAATGCACATACATAGCACTGCAGGTACTATAGCCACCGCGGAACGTGCTGGATTTTTGTGCAAGACTGCTTGAGGTTATCTATACATTCCAGGAATCTCTGTAAAGGATAAGGATAAGGATAGGATAATTCCGTTCATGAAAGTCCTTGCGGTCTTGTTTCCAATGAGGGCCTGTGAGCAATTAGGGGTTAAGAGTCTTGCTCAGGGACATATTTCATTTCATCGACACATTTGCTGGCCTGGCCTGGAATCGTACCTGGGGCAACCAGGGCCTCTGGCTCCCTAGGCGGGCTCACTAAGCACTCAGCTATGGCCGCCCCTTAAGATTTTTTTTAATACTGTCTGTATACCGGTCCTTCGCATATCGCGAGAACCGGTCATCCGATCGACTTCTAACAGGAATGCTTGGGTTTGTTTGTGTCTCTTCTGTTGTCCATATAAACATCAGAGAGCAACGTTTAGCCACTGCTAACAGGTTCATGAATGGAAGTCCTAGAGATTTGACAGTATTGATTTGCATGTTAATGTATCTGACCATCATTCGAGGCTGTGTTTTTTTTTGGTTGTCCGTAGGACTCCAGTTGACTTCTCATCAGTGGTGGCTACATTTAGATTATGATCAGATTGTATTACCAAGGAACCAACAATCTCCACTTTCATTCAGACCACACAGGCTTCTCTCATGCAAAAAAGCCATTTGATTGAAACAAATTGTATTATGTTTTTGTCCTCCATATTTTGTATTTACTTATTTATAACTAATATGTAATTCTTGCTAAGTAATAAGGTCCTCTTTAGTGCCTTTAATGCCTTTCCTCCAGTAAAGTTGTATTTTGCTGTGATTCCAGTACGAAATACTCAGCCGCGACTGGTCCTCCAGTTGGACCCAAGTGCCAACACTGTGGACTCACACATCAGGTATGACACACAAACTCAATGCCTGTGTGTGTATATAGGCTAAGCATTACATCTTTTAGAAATAATAATGTATGCATAATTGAATATACCGTACACATATAGAACACACAATCAAGTTTTAACACTAACATAATCGTCTCGGTCGGGTGGAAACCTCTTTTCAGGATTCAAATAAAAAAAAAGTAAAAAGTAGCAGATCTACAAGCTCAAAACGCGTGGCTTCACACCACGTTTCGAGATTGTAGATCTGAAAGTTAAAATATGGAGATACCGGTAATAGATTTCTGCCCGACAACAACAACGATATGCTAAATAAATTCTTCTCTGTCTCACATTCTTTGTCTTTCTGTGTCGCTCTTTATGTGTCTGTCTGTCATGATGCCCATAATAGCTGGGTGGTCCTGTCTGGGCGGAGCCCCTCCACGACACGGCCTTCGTCCAGAAGGTTCTATCGGCCGTGTCCGGGAACCCCTCCCGCTTTGGAACCGCCAGGCGCATCGAGGGGATGCTCAGCATGGTCACAGAGGTGAGAGAGAGAGGGGGCACAGGGCGCCCCAAAAGGTCACAGAGTGGCGTGTATATATATATATATATATACCAAGCACAGAGAACTGTGATGGCGGTGCATTAAACCGGCAGTAGCTGTGTAGCTGCCAGGTCTACGACCGGCAGGTTCTAACAAGCAGCATTGGCATTTGTTGCAGGAACTGGAAGACGTACCCTTGTATTACACTGTGGATAACCTGAGCAGCACCATACACTGCAACACCCCGCCTCTGCTCCAGTTCAGGTTGGAACACACATGCACACACACACACACACTCATTCATTTGCACACACAAAGACATTATTCTGCTATGATGATTAACCAGCCATGATTCATGATTTCGCCTCAGAGCATGTTAAAACAAATGCTACCAAATATGTGCACTCACTGATCCTGTACCAAGGAGCTCTGAATATGACTAACCCCAGCCTCTCTCGCTCTATTTATATCTAGTATATCATTTAGTTATTTAGATCTTTTCCCCAAATTGAGTCATTGCCAAAAATAATGTGCTTGTTGCTGTCAATCAACTCCCACTGGGGAGGGTGTAGATGGATGACTACATCAACGACAGAAACACAATTGAATCGTTGTATTATTTTGAGCGACAATTAATCGTCAAGTAAAATGTCATAATGGTGACAGCCCTAGATGGAATGTCTTTCTCCTTCTCCTCCCTCCCAGGTCAGCTCTCCTTCACGCAGGTTACAGGGTCTCCCTCTCTCATGCCTCCAAAAATGCCATCAAGACGGATGCCCCCCCTGCTGTCATCTGGGATGTGATGCGCTGCTGGGTAACCCTCGCTTAGTTTAAACACACTAAAATATCCGATATACAAGCTCACACCATCGTACGACGGAGTATAAATTAGGCATTCGAAGAACGGAGAACAGAGTCTTGTTGAGCGCCGATTATCACGTGACTTCATCCACTCTGCATTCGTTTACACCTCCATCCTGTCAGGAAAAGTGTCATGCAAAATGTATAGTCAGTTTCAAGCCTTTTTAATTCATGGCACACTTCAGTGTCATCTGTGCAGAGAACAGGAATCAATCTGCTATAGCCTTTTATTATTCTAGAGCTGCTAGGAAAGTATGTTTCTCTTTCAAAACTAGCTCAGAGAACTCTTAATTACTAGTTATGTACTGCTACCATTACCATACCCAATGTGGCTTTAAGAGATAAACCAAACTCACCACTACTGCAACAGAAGTAAAACAGTGTGATTTTTGCATCTTAAATTTGAAAAGTTGAGCCTTAATCTTACTTTGAATTGAGCCTCTCTGTTTTATTCCCAGAAGCAGCATTATAGAAAATGTATTATACAAGACTTATTTCTTGTTATTTGTGCCATGTATTTTAATTTTTCATCCTAATATTTTTTTTGTATGCACTTAAAGTATTAAAAATATATATATCATGTGTACTGTAGGAGAAGTCCAATCCCGTAAAAAGAGAGAAGCTGTCAGAAACTAGTCCTGCCTTCAAGATCCTCTCAACTGAGCCCAGGTCAGTCCACACATCAAACACCTTTAACTCTTAGCTGTTGTATAGAGCTGGGCAACATTGGCTGTTTTTGAATAATTAAGAAAATATTTATTTTTATGAAGTAGGGCGTTAATTTACAACAACAAAAACACCAAAATAGGCGGTTTCTGCCCGACAGCAACAATGTGAAAGAATGTGTGTGTCCTCATGCTCACAATAAATGTGTTTGTTGCGTTGCTGTGTGTGTGTATCCACAGCCTCCAGGCATGTTTCACAGTGAGGGAGGATGCCAACCCCCAGTCCCGGAAACGCCACCTGACCCGCTTCCAGGAGAACCCACAGGCCTACTGGGGGCCCAAGTCTCGCGCCAAGGCTGGGTAGATAACACTATCTCTATCCACTAGACACACTATTCCTATACATTACGCATTGGGGTAGATAGGGTTCAATATCTCACTTATATCATGGCCAGTTTGCAAAATGAATAAGTAGTGTTTGTTCATATTCTAGGGCAATATGCACTCTGAATAGAAACGTGTTGGCACTATCTTCATCAACCTTTTGGAATAAACGATATCTCACTCCAGCAAGTGAGAAGCCGTAGTTATGACCTAGAAACGGAGTACCAATATTAGTCCAATTATAGTTCCATGGAAGAAGTTAGCAATGTGTGCATTGCGACTAAAAGTTCCTCTGTAGCTCACAGGGTTTATTTATCCGTCCTCAATGCCCTCCTCTTCCATATTCCTTCACTCCCATCTGTTTCTTTTATCCCTTTAACCCATTCAAACCTGGAAAGCATCTGTCATTTTAGATTTGAACCACTTTGACCATATTTTATACTTTGGCTATTAAAAAAAATAGAAGATATACAAGCTCATAGCACGTCACTTCGTGCCACGCTGCGAGCTTGTAGATCAGCTATTTTTGAAAAATCGTGAAAATTATAAATCTTTAACTCCAATCTTTGCTTCTGGGGGTCCCTGGTTCCGTGGCCAAATACATATACTTTTGGGGGTCCTTGACATGAAAACGTTTTGAGAACCACTGATATAGAAAACTGTTAAGGTCCTTACACACGGGGCGATTTTTTTCATGCGAATAATAAATTTAAAAACCTTATAAAGTCAATGCAAGCTTACACACCAGTTTCGCGGAGCGAAAAAAGCGTCTTTTAATTATTCGGAACGAGTCCGAATTTTGCGTATATTCGCCGGTGTGTAAGGACCTTTAGGCTTTAGAAGGTTTGTAGAATCGGCCTCAGGTCCTAAATGAGTTAACTTTTCTGTCATCCTGTTTCTCTCTGTATGTCCTTCATGCCCCATCTCTCCCCATCCTCAATCTAATCTCTTTATCAATTCCCAACCCCCTCTGTCTCATCCGCTCCTCCAGAGGTAATATCTCCACTGACCTCCAGGACAAGCGGAAACAGCTTCAGAACAAGCGAAAGAACCAGATCACAGATACCTCCCAGCTCAAAAGCCACGCCTGCAAGAGATTCAAGAAGGTCAGTTCCCCTCTCAGGAGGAAACACCCGTCCCACACAGGGGACATTTTGTCATGACAGGTTATCATTTGATGGTCACATCATACAGTAGGCATTTTACTTACCAAAGTTAACCACGTAATGCCTATGCTGTACATAAGACAAATAGCAGAAATGGCAATATTTAATAAATGAAGATTTCTGGCAATTGTCGTGTCGCTGCGGCACGTTGTGAGCTTGTAGATCAGCTGGTGTGCGCAACACAGTAATAAATCACCCTTTAACAGTGATTCCACAGGGATTGGCTCAAGTGGTTCTATGCAAGGTGGGAAAATTTGCCCAAATAAATTCGGGTAAATCGGTTGTCTGGTGTTAAGACACATTTTGGTATGCAGATTAACCAGATGCTTTTTTAAATCAGTTTGACACATTCAACTCTGCCTCCTTTTCAAGGGCACATCTGAATCCCACTTGATCCAGTGGGATTGATCATTGGCAGAACCAAGGAATGTTAATAATATATATACTTAATCCATAATAGTTACCTTAAGTCTGTTTTTGTCTCCGAAGTACAGAGCCCCCAGGGGTCAGATGAGGATATTTGTTCCCTTTAATTATGAATCCATTCCCTGAAATTAAACAATTCTTGCCCTCAAATTAGTAATAATTTGTATTTATTTTTAAAAGATTTGTGGCATTTTTATGCTTGTGCTCAACGCCATAATCTTTCCTGGCTATGGGATCTCATTTGACCTGTCAGTGAGTGAATAAACAGTGAGCTGTAAATTAATGTGTGTGTGAATGGGAGACCACCTGTCTACCCAGAGAGGAAGGCAATGGGCCTGGTGTCCAAACGGGCAGAGAGCCTGTGCCAGGCAGCAGAAATAAGTGTTAAAAGCTCAATACCAAATCATAGCAATAGGCGGTATAAATACAATTATAAAACAGGTTGGTCAATTAATTCCCACAATATTATTGCTTCATAGGTGAGCTATAATAACCATATACCAGTTAAGAGTTTTATATCACTCCACCCTATCTACAGCATTTAAGTTAAACTTGGATCTCTGGAGATTTAAGTACGGAGGAGTGAACCTTTGTCGCCGTACAGCATTGGTAAAAACATTGTGTAAGCATGCGGGTTTAAGCTGATGTACAACTTTAATAGGTTATAGGAATTGCACCATTGATACTGTAAAAAGGAACGGAGCACTATATATAAAGTAATTCAAGAGCACCAGTTATTAAATTGAGGGCACAAATTAGCTAATGTGAGGGAACAAATATTCCCCAGACCACTGTTTCCTTACAGAAAATGTTCCTCTTTGTCCTGCAGGGAACATGCACCCATGGAGACAAATGCTGCTACTCTCATGATGTGGAGCAGAAGGACGGGGAGAAGATGGAGTGATGGATCTCTTACGTTTTTATTCTTCTGTTGTACAGGTCTAGTGATTCTGGACTAACAATCATTATGTAATGAATAATATCGGGGGTTGTATTGAGATGGGGAACCAGCCCAAGGACAGTATTGGGAGTTCTGCCTGCCCAAGGCAGCATCAGGGGGAACGTTTTGCTTTTTTTGTTTGGTTTCATTTCTACTGTTGCAGCAGTCTAATAAAGTTCCTATATCAACCCTAAAGTTCTCTGGCTCCCTTGATGTTTTGTCTGAAACTGTTGAGTTTGTTTGAGGTAAGATACAGGTAATAACGGCACTTTATTATATGGCATCCGCTTCAAATCAACATGATCCAATTATAAACAATTATTTACATACATAGGCACATCGGAAAATTTACCGTAAGTCCAGCTCCCACCAGCCCATAAACTTGTTGCAGCTTGAAAAATGTATATGTGGAAATATGAATGGTCTGAAAATGTTCTGATGGGTAGAACCTGCTTGGCAGTAAAGGATTCATTTAAAATACTGCATAGGATTTTACAATAGAAAAAGGCAGCTTTCGTCACAATATATGCACCTGGCAGTAAAACTTCAGAAATATGTTCATGGCACTATAAAGATGATTGTACAAATGTCCATTTGTCCCCAAGCATTGTGTAAAAATAAGGCCACAGTCAACATGATCCAGTGGCATCTGCATGGTAGTCTATTGTGGCCTTGAGTTATCTTTACAGAGCTACTGTATTTAAAAAGGTCGTATTCGACACATGTGAGATGTTTCCACAACAAACAGCTGGAATGTGAAATTATGTTTTTAGGATGCTTTTGGGAGATTCAGCCGTGATATTTTGTGCCAGTGTAAATCCAGCCAGCGGATATGAATTGATTGTGTGCCGTGGGTAGTGTTTGCTATGTAAGCCTCCTACATTAGCAAAGAAAAGATTCTTTATCCTGTCACAATTGTCGCTGCGACACGTGATCAGCTATTTTTGGTCCACGACACCGGCACGCAACAAAGTATAATGGCCCTTTAAACGGTGAGGCCACAGGGATTGATTGAAAAAAAAAGTGTGTGTGATTGGTTATCTGTGGCTGACTCGGAGCAGGAAGGTGCGAATCTCCATGGGCTTCAATGTCACCTCCCAGGCTGAGGGATCTCCTGACTGTTTTGGTAAGGGCTTCTCACCTGAAAAACAAACATGCACATCAATGCCATTTTCTAAACAGTGTCCTTTTTTATCTAGCCTAGGAAGAAATTGCTCAACATGCATTTCTTTTAATTTTCTACTCCACTACATCTCAGAGACAAATATTGTACTTTTACTCCAATACAATTATTTGAAAACTTTAGTTACTTTTCAGATTAATAAATTATATTATGAAACATACACTAATCACTTAAGCCCTATTTTATACATCTACAAGCTCAACGCGATGCGGCGCATTGTGAGCTTGTAGATAGGCTATTTTCAAACATTTTAGTACTTTTACTTTTGGTACTTTAAGTACATTTTGATGACTTTTGTACTTTTACTCAAGTAAATTTAGAATTTCTGGACTTTTACTTGTACCAGAGTATTTCTATATTGCAGTATTGGTACAGTGGCGTAACGGAGGGGTAGCAAGCGATGCGGTGCGGGGGGGCCACCAGCAGGGGGGGCCCCGTCTGCGCTGATACAAACATTTTTACAGCAAAAAAAAAAAGAAAAAAGTTGATTTATATTTATCAAATAGAACCGAATTAGACACGAAATTTTTCATGCACGTGCGCGCAGCAGCATGAAAAATGCATGAAAAATGCATGTACGTGAAACTCCCGCGGGGAGGCCCCGCGATTCTGCGTTACGCCACTGTATTGGTACTTTTACTTACAGTAAGTAAATAATTTCAGTACTTTTTCCACCACTGCTTGCAACACAAAAATTGCATTTGAACAATTAACTTTATTGTCAACAAGGAACGAAAAGGGAGTACCACTGGGATTTCCTGAAAATGTGGCGAACGAGTTGTCTGAGAACTCCAAAGTCGCTGCTGAGTACCGGTAACTGTTTTGAAAAGTGTTCAATTAAATTAAGCCTACTGGAATTACATTTCAAACCATTCAGAGGCGTCTCTTACCTGTATGCGACTTCCAATCAAAACGTTTCATCTCATCCTTCCACTGATTGGCCGACAGGTTCAGCTCAGACACACCCAGCACCTCCAGAGTGGAGAACAGCTTCTGCAACATCAAGAGGAACAGCCAGGTGAAAGTTATTAAAGTTAACGAATGAAATAACTAGAATTGAAGAAAAGAAAAAAAAACTAAATTAAACTGTATTGTGTGTTGAAACTAAACTAAAACCAACAAATAATAGAGAACATGACTTTAGTTTTAGTCTCAATATTTCATACATACTGTAATAATAGAGAACATGACTTAAGTTTTAGTCTCTCCATATGTCATACATACTGTAAGCCTAATATTATGGGTGGATATGAAATATTTCAATATTTGAGCTGCAATGGTTTACAGCTCTGTAGACAAATCTTAAAAAATAGTCGATCTGCAAGCTCAACGTGACACGATGCCATGAGAGCTTGTAAATCCTTTTTCTTTTTTTAATCTCACCTGGCGACTACCCCATATTATAATAAAAAAAAACTATCACTATAACTAATAAAAACTAAACTACAACTAAGACTTCACAAAATAAAAACTCACTTAAGAATTGAAAATGAATTAAAACTGAAATTTAAACAAAGTAAAAAAGAACTTCTGACAAAATGCAAAACTATAATAACCTTGGTGTGTGCTTGTATTACTAGTCTGTATATTTTACATTGAAACTTTGAAGTGAGGACTTTTAACCAAAGTCCAAATACAACAGCTGTGTTTATGAAAAGCGTGACAGACCTGCAGGTCGACAGTGACAGGCAGGGAGTGCTCCTTGCTCTCGCTGGCCTGGAACTGGTGCTCCACACGCAGCAAGACAGACTCTCTGTCCCACTGGGACACTGTCAGCAGGTGGACAGCAGGGGGCAGCGCAGCCTGGAGGCCAGAGAACTACACAGACGGAGAGAGCAGTGAGAACTACACAGACAGAGAGCAGTAACACATGAGGATACATGATTTGGCAGAACAGAGAACTTCATAGAGATGTGGGAAAAGATGAGAAAACATTGGACACAGAGGAACATAACATAGCCTGTTTTTTAACACGGCTTTGCCAACCGTTCTCTCTTTAGTATTTTTGTTTTCTCTTTTGCGTTTTGATCGCCATTCCTTTCTCCCCATCTGTTCATAGATAAGCCCATCAATCCATGCAAACATTGTCTGTCCGTCCATCCATCCATCCATCCATCCATCCAACAAACCATTCGTTCATCTATCTAATATCCAAATCTGCTGTTTATCTCTAGCAGCCTCATTGTGATTTCTTTTGTTGTGGTCTTTTATCACACAGTCTCTCTCACCTCCAGTCTAGTGTTGGGGTGCAAGTCTCCATCGGTGAATGTCACCAGCGGCTGCAGCACAGTCTCCTGTGCCAGAGGGCGGTGTGCGTCGGCAGCGCTCCGCGGGGGTTCGAGGGACAGGAGCAGGCTACCGCGGACCACCAGACCCTTTGGGTACTCGTCAGAGGTCTCGTTGAGGGGCTCGGCTACCCCGCGCACATCGTCGTACAGCAGACGCCGATGGAGCTGAGGAATGATGGAAGTGGGAAAAATAAAGAGGCTGTCTTGTATCTGTGTGTGCGTGCGTGTGCGTGTGTGTGTGTGTTTAGGAAGACAATAGGCCTCATTCACAAAATGTGCCTACGATCAAATTTGACTGTGTGGGACACAAAATCGATGGACTCGATGGTATGCATCATCATGACTCCAACATTGTTTTATTCGTAGGCTCTTTTATGAACCCATTTAGACCCGTTGTAACATCTTTTTACCTTTCAATCCGGGACAGCATCTGTGTCACATTAGTTGCTGCTTGCTATAGCAACATTGATGTTTTTTAATTGTTTTAATAAAGTAAAAAACGTTTTCAGAAAACTTAGGTTAGGATTTAGAAGGCGTTAAAAGGACACAGGTTTGATCCTGTCAAAGTCCCCTACAAATTGAGCCTCCATCTGCTGCCGTTCAGTATCACCAAAAGTACCGCTACGGTCAGTGTCCCTGAACTGGCGCTGTGGTTAAATGTCTACCACATGCATGTCTAAGACCAATATACTGTACCAGGAAATTACATCATAACAACAGCTGGCGAGGGATATGTCATAACAATAGTCATCATTTCAATCAATTGAAAAGTAAACATTTCTTTCTCCCCAATTTAGTAGTTATGCCAATTATTTCCTCACCACACACATTTCTGTGTGTTGTCATTGCCGTTGTATCCTACCGACTCACCTGCCAGTGAGGAGCCCCCACCAGGAGGACGAAGAGTAGTCTACTCCCTACTCCTCCCGCCCAACACTCCCTGCTGACAGGTGTCGTGCCTGTCAGCCCGTATAGGATTACGTGCAGTAACAATTAGCACCCTCTCCGCCCCAGGTTTCCCTCCTCCCCCGAGAGATAGACACTGCTGTGGATTCGAACCCCCAGACTCCGTAAAAAGAAAAATAGTCAACCTGAGTTTGTGCAGAAGTGAATGTGGAGGGAGGGTTGTGTTTATCTCACCATGATCTCCAGTGAGCCGTTGTAGATACTGCTTCCACCCTGAGAGCGATCTGTCACCACCGTCAGTTGGGCATCATTGTCCTGCACATACACACAGTCATCATTTTTAACTGCGAGCTTGTACATCCGCTACTTTTTTATTTTTTATTGATTTGTATTTTTTTATCTTGAATAATTTTGCATTTTTTAACACAAATCTTCTCTTCTGGGGGTCCTTGGCACAAAATAGATTCAGATGGGGAGGGGACATTTGCTTTTGTTTTCCCCATTGTACTCAAAGAGTCAATTTGCCGTTTGAATTCATGGAATGTCTCCATGATTTGTTTAATATTAATATAGTTATTTGTCCTCTCTCCTGTTAAGGGGTGATTAACCACAAACCCTGTGTGGCTTCTTTGTTGCAGAATTGTTTTTAAAATCATTTTTAATGATGATCAATATTGTCATGGGTAATTAAGTAAGAACAAATCAATCTACAACAGGTGCAGGATAGAACCACACACACCTTGATGTAGGCACGGGAGTTGATAGGGTAGTAGTTGCCAGCGATGGGTTCTGATTGCCTTAGCTTCCACGTTGGACGGAAGTCTTTCCTTTGGGACAGACCACCACACACACACACACACACACACACACACACACACACACACACACACACAATGATTCTGAATTATCTTTGTTGTCGGGCAGAAACCTCTTATCTACATATTTTAGCCTTTTCTTTTGTAAATTAATGCCTTACTTCATCATACAAGAGTGTAACACCAAAGTAGTGAAAATAGCAGATGTACAAGGCAAGCTCACGACGCCTTTGCAACGCGTTGTGAGCTTGTGTACATCGGCTATTTTCACTTAGGAATTTCAATTTGTTAAAAAATGAATAAATAAGGAATGGTTTTGGACATACAAGGTTTCCACCAGTGACGTTATGCTCATTGAGGCGTGTGGTTAAGGCTCCCATCAGAATTGCTGACTATAGGGAATGGCCCATACCTTTTATACCACACAAATCCCTACGATTTACAATCGGATGAGAAAACCAAAAAAGGATCAACATCTTCCTAATCTTAGCTTACTTTCTCTGCAGCACTTCTCTGCCGTTGGAGTCGGTGTAGAAGATTCCTGCAGAGTCGATACTGGTGTCTAGACGCGTGATTACTTCTTTACCCAGGTCGTCACTGAGAATGAAAGACACGAGAGACAGAGGAGTGTTAATGTGGGCTAGAGAGAATAGGAAGAAATGAATGCAGACATTGTTCATGGTTCCTCTCATCTTTAACCCATTAAGACCGGGAACGCATCTGTGTCATTTTAAGATTTCTTTGGCTTTTCAAAAATAGCAGATATACAAGCTCATAGCGCGGCACTCGGTGCTGCGCTATGAGCTTGTAGATCTGCAATTTTTGAAAAATCGTGAAAATCTTTGAATACATATTTTTAAAATTGAAAATGTTTAACTCAAATCTTTGCTTCTGGGGGTTCTACAAATGTCCTCTAAATCCTAACAGTTTTGGTTTTTTTAAACATATTTTGCTACATATTTAGTATCAGTGGTTCTCAAACTTTTTCATGTCGAGGACCCCCAAAATGATATGTATTTGGCCGCGGACCCCCATCTCAAAATATTTGGTTCTAGAGACCCCCAGAAGCAAAGATTTGAGTTACAAATGTTCACTTTAAAAAAATAGATATATATTCAAAAAATTCAAAGACTTGCAAACAAATGTTCAAGATTTTTCAAAAAATAGCAGATCTACAAGCTCATAGTGCGGCACTCGGTGCCGCGCTATGAGCTTGTATATCTGCTATTTTTGAATAGCCAAAGAAATCTTAAAATGACACGGTGCGTTCCCGGTCTTAACTCTTTCAGTGCCAATGAAATAAAAAAATTATTGCGAACTGTGCCAACTTTTTTCTTTTCTTTTTTTCAAAGTAAAACAAAAGTGCTTAGGAAGCGAGATAAAAAATCTTGAAAACATTTTTTCCCCGTTTTTTTTTCAAAAAACTGTTAGGATTTAGAAAACATTTTTAAGAATCGCCTCAGGTCTTAATGGATTAACAAATACACCTAACATCAGGACTTGTATAGACTTTTGGTGCAATGGATGTCCCTATGCTTCCTCTGTGAGTCATCCACCTCTTTAATCAAAACCTACGTCTGCCAACTCATTCAATCCCAACTGAACAACAAAAAGGAAAGAGAATAAAGGCTGAGTAATGACAGGGGAAATAAAAACAAATGTAGAGTGCCAGTTTCTCTAGAGTTGCACAAGGAACTGTGAGTTATACGTTTAGTGCGGATAATGACTGCCCCCTTCTGTCTCTAATGCCACATATCTTGCATCACATCAAATAAAATGGTAAATTGGTGCATTTCATAGCACCTTGATCCAAAGTGCTGTGCATTACATTCACCCATTCAAAACACATTCATATAAACCAATGGAGGAAACCATGCAAATCATCAACCCAAGCTCACTGTAAGAATAATTCTTAAATGTTTTAACAACACCCATCTTCTCTTATGCAGGACCCTTGCACACAATATTTACAGATGTGGGGGGGGGGGGGTCTGCGGCCAAATACATGAAACAAATAGAAGCTAGCGTTCATAGCTCATACACTCAGACGAAGGCCTATCCTAGGGAGTTGTGGGCAAATCGGCACTTCCTGTCGATTTGATCAGGTATCAGCATATCAAATCGACAGGAAGTGATGCCCACAACGCCCTAGGAAACTTGTGGATAGGCAAAAAAACATTTGTTTCTGTGACTGCTGCTGCATAACAAATGCTTAAAGAGATATTTCACTTTCAAACACATTTTGGGTCATTTTATCGTCTACTCAGGCTTTTGTGAGCCCCCCAGACAGTTTTTAAGTTGCTTGATTCAGTATTTAGATATTTGATATTAATTTTATCAGACACGCCCCCTTCCTATACAAACCCATTATAACTTCAAACTCCATTTTTAACCATGTTAGATTCAACAAAAACACCCGTCCTTGGTTCTGGTGACTCATCCTGCCCTCCTAATATGTGAGGGGGCAGTGTTTTTTTGATTACTTTTTTCATATATATATATATATATATATATATGTTTTTTTTATTGTATTAAAAGTTATTTTCCAAAAAGAATATTAAAAATAAATGAAAAAAGTAATTGAAAAAACAAGGTCTCCTCACGTATGAGAAGGACAATATCAGTCACCAGAACCACTACTGTACTCACTCTATGGGTACGGGTCCAACGGTCCACTCCAACTCCAGAGACCTGCTGTGGGCGTAGAGGCGTACCACCTGAGACACCCAGGGACCAAACCACTGTCTGACCTCCTGGACCACCGGGGTCTGAGCCAGCCAGGGAGGGATAGGAGAGGAGATGAAGTACGTCATAGAAGGGATAAAGAAAAAAAGATCAGTCCAGATCAAAATGCAGTGATCTAGGGATACGCTCATGAACTGGCCAGAGACACATGGCCAATCTTCAGTGAGTGTGAGTCACATTTCTCTGCAGAATCAGTATTTTGCTTTGGTGGCATTCTGGGTATTGGACACTGTGTGTTTGTATACAAGATCCAAGGCTGTATGCAAGTTAGCACACTGAGCAAGTGATTTGATTTTAAATATCCTTGAACTCATACAAATTGGATCTAAAATGATTACAGTTCTTAGGAACCCTGTTCAGTGCTCTGACCCCTATAATGCCATGGTGTGCAGTGAGCCATCAGTAACCCTGCATATCGTTGCTGTCGGCTGCATGTCCAAAACCGTTTCTTTTTTACTATTATAAACAAAACAAAAAACAACATTTTAAAACAGTGAAAATAGCTCGGGTAGCTTCTACCCGATGGAGGTGGTCCGTGTCGGTGTGTTTCTGTCTGTCTACCTGCATATGGAGGTGGTCTGTGTCAGTGTGTTTCTCTGTCTGTCTACCTGCATATGGAGGTGGTCTGTGTCAGTGTGTTTCTGTCTGTCTACCTGCATATGGAGGTGGTCTGTGTCAGTGTGTTTTTCTGTCTGTCTACCTGCATATGGAGGTGGTCCATGTCAGTGTGTTTCTCTGTCTGTCTACCTGCATATGGAGGTGGTCCATGTCAGTGTGTTTCTGTCTGTCTACCTGCATATGGAGGTGGTCTGTGTCAGTGTGTTTCTGTCCGTCTACCTCATACATGGGCAACTAGCGGCCCGGGGGCCACCTTCACTTAATGCGGCCCGCAGGTTAATATCGGATTATTACTGATATATTATTGATTTCAGCTGTAATTCCAAACATGCAAACATGACCCGCTTTAATTACTTAAGTCTATATTAGTAGCTTAATGACTAGTATTAAAATTCTATTGTCTTTTTTATGTCCAATGTATTTGTATTTAAGTTCATAAAGTTAACATAAGTATAACTAAATGCATTTGAATAAAAATAAAAATGTAACTTTTCAGAATTCCAATAAAAAAATAGCAAAACAAATCTGGATTCCAATTCAAAAATAGCAAAAATAGCAGATCTACAAGCTCAAAACACGGGTAGAGCTTGTAGATCAGCTATTTTTGTGTGACATAGAATGGCGAAAAAAGTTTAAATACGGCGAGACAGTATATGCAATGTGGCCCTCTGGAGTTAAGTGTGGAAATATAGTGGCCCTCTCCATCATCGTGGTTGCCCACCCCTGAGCTACCTGTATGATCTGTGTTTTGGCCGTCTTGCTGATGATGAACGGGGTGGAAGAGTTGGGTCTGAAGATGTAAGCACCCGACATCTGGATACTTTCTGAGTTGTTACCATCACTGGCATTGTACCTGGAATATGTAGCACACACACACACACACACACACACACACACACATGCAGTCATTAGACTGACAAACGCTACAAGTGTTGCAGGTAGGTGTGTGTGTGTGTGTGTGTGTGTTGTAGAGCTGTCACGATTACACATTTAAGTTGCAGATTAAATGTCACTAAAAGAAATTTGCGATTAACAATGTAATTGTGTGTTTGGCATTGAACATTGGAACATATGAATACAATTTACATTTCCGTTTGCCTTTTAGGCTTCGTATTAAAAAATTGCACAGGGCAGATATGACAAGTTCCTTAAAATATACAAAGAAATTGACATATTTAATAATTTTATACATGTAAAAAATTGCAGAAATAGCTGATCTATAGCTTGTAGATCTGCTATTTCTGCTTTTTTTAATATTTGAAAATGTGTGAACATTTTTCAACATGGAAACGATTGTGGCGATTATGCAAAAATAATTGCAATTATCTCAAATAATTGTGATTAGACGATTATGTAATAATTGTGACAGGCCTGTGTGTGTGTGTGTGTGTGTGTGTGTGTGTGTGTGTGTGTGTGTGTGTGTGTGTGTGTGTGTGTGTGTGTGTCTGTGTGTGTGTCTGTGTGTGTGTCTGTGTGTGAGAGAGAGAGAGACCAGTAGAAGTTCTGTGTTAGTTTGATGGTCTGTCGAGTCTCCAGGTTGCTGAGGCTGCTCAAAAGTCCCGTCTCTGGGTCAAAGGTTGCACGCAGGAACTGGTAACGCAATGCACACAAACACGTTAAAAATATTATCCATCCATGCACTTTTCATACTGTACTACTGAGCTCTTAAAAAAGTGATAGTACACCCCCAAAATGACTTTTTTTCTATCGATTAGTCACCCCATGGAGACTTGATATTTTTTAGTTTTTGTCACATTCCTAAGCCAATAATTTGATGACCTGTAGCGGTTCTGGTAGGAGACAGAGTCTCCTTTGTATCTCCTACCGGAACCGCTGCCTACCGGGTCCACTGGTCATCAAATTATTGGCTTAGGAATGCGACAAAAACTAAAAAATATCCATGAATTCAAGTCTCCATGGGGTGACAAAGGGATAGTTCACCCTAAAAGTTACTTTATTTCTATCGATTAAAGTGTCGACAACTTTCATTGGATTATGCCAGTCATAATCTATTGTAGCGGACCTTGTTCTGAATGGAGGCCACTCCAGCCAGGGGTCTTGGCTGTGTTGGGGGGGGCGGTGGGGGTCTGCTCTGAAGCAGGGACACAGAGTAGGTACTGTAGCCCAGTGGAGGAGCCTGGACCTGGAACACCAGCTCGTAAACAGCATACCCCCTTTCTCCCCTCACCTTCTGGGTGGCTTCAGACACAGGGACAACCTGGGACAGGACACAATAATTAAAGTATAATACGGACGTATTGGAAAACATACTCTTACCCGTTCATGCAATTTACTCCTCAATGTGTGTACATGTAATCCAAGGGTCCATTTGTTTTCAGTTGTACACTCTCAGAGTTAAATTAACACTCAGGAATGTACTGTATGTTATAAGCAGAAGGTAGGGCTGAAATGGTATTACCAAAAATTATACCGTTGCTAAATTATTATTTTGTCAGTGAACAGTGGGGATCAAAATGAGTCTACCCCTCCAGCAACATGCTCAGTGCACCCATTTCAGCTAAGCACCTGAATGACAGATGTGGAACAGCTGTAATTAGCCGCATTAAACTATGATCTGATTCCACGATGAGCCGTTCTAAATTAAACCTAATATTGGCACATTATAAACTATACTAAAATATAAGGATATACAATAACTATATCGTCGGTGTCCGGGACGAACCAGCTAACTCCATTTTCAGCTTTTTTTTCTTCTTTCATAAATCAACGCTATTGAACACCCTTTACGTCTGTGTAAAAAATCAAAACATTTGAACCAATGAAAAGTATTAAAAAGCGCCTCTGACGAAAACTCCCAACTCCATTGGATCCTCAAACTGTCCGTCAAAAACAAACAACTCCCCCCTCTCCTCTCCAATGCTGCTTTTTCACAGCATGAGTAGAGCGCGCTGCGCAGTGAGCCAGGAGGAGGATCACGTAAACACACTCCCCGTAGTCTGTTAAAACTATGCAGTGTACCTGTTTATCAAACTTAGCACTGACGCTAATGTTATGAAAACAAGTAATTATATTTCTAAAATCTATGAAGTGTTTAATGAGGAGAGCAATGTGACAAGAAGAAAGGCGTTCATAGCATTTCTGTCGCGCTGAAACCTCTCCCTCAGCAGCGAGTGGAGCTATTGTTTGGACAATAACTCCATTTCAGCTTGATTTCTGCTCGTCTGAAACTACTAACTCCACTAGCGCTGGGTAATGTGTTGATTTACCCGCGATTTGGGTAAAGTGTTGATAATATAATGACACATGCAAGTATCTGACAATATATAAAGTCACTATACCAACTTTGATGAGGCAGTATTGATTTGTTTTAAAAATATAAGGTTTTCTTCATTTCCTGAAAAACTTATATTTTGTTTTCTCGTTTCCTGAACAATGAGCGTTTTGGGCTGGACAGCAGAGATATACTGATTAAGACCTGTTAGGTTGATACATCGATGAGCCATGTCAAGGGTTATCAATTTATTTTTCATTTTTAGTGCTGTGGACCTGGCTTGTCAACTCTCATTTCTACACGTGTTCAGATGAGAGGACACCATAGTTATTTTGCTTTTAGAGTTATTATGCCTCTGCCAGTGGACAGCAGTGGAGGCATTGTGTTTTCAGGTCTGTCAGTCCGTCGGTCCGTCCCAACCTCGTGAATGTGATAATTCTGGCACGCCTTAAGGGAACTTTAACGTCTGGCACAAACGCCCACTTGGACTCGAGGATGAACTGATTAGAAAGTAGGTAGCAATCTATGATATTTGTTGGATTCCTACCAGGAGGTTACTCGCTTGATGTTTTGTAGAGCAGCAGACAGCTATATAGTACAGCACCGCTAGTATTATATTTATTGTGTCCCATCTACTGTACATTTATTTCTCCCTCACACACACACACACACTGACCTGGCAGTCCACAGGTTTGCCGTTAGCATCCGATATAGAATACATAGTTCCGTTGACTGGCAGCCTAACTGCCTTTGTGACTGGGCGAGCCAAGGGGTTGTACACATTCACTGAGAACTGAAAAGAGAGAGGGGTAGAGTTTACCATTACTACACACACACACACACACACACACACACACACACACACACACACACACACACACACACACACACACACACACACACACACACACACACACACACACACACACACACACACACACACACACACACACACACACACACACACACACACACACACACACCTTTATTACCTTTTTGCTGGTCTCAGTGAGAGGACACACGCTGATGTTGAGCTTCTCACAGTACGTTCTCTGAGCAGATGAACCAGTGAGGGCAGCGAGACTGTTACTGACAAGAACCTGAGGAAGACGGGGAGAAGTCATGGTTCTACAAGTACACAATATCAAAGCATCATGCTCTTTATGCAGCGTAGATAAACAGCACTGTGTTACAAAAAGTAGTAGTGAAAGCCTAAGCTCTCATGTGGGACATACAACGAATTACATTACGGCAAAGGCAAGGAGAGAGAGGAGGAATAACATGCAGTAAAGTGCCTCAGGTTGGATTTGAACTGGGGCCAGCTGCCTTGTTTATATGGTAGGCACTCTTACTCTATGAACCACTGGGGCAGCCCCACAATTTATAATTTAACCCATTAAAACCGAGAAAGCATCAGTGTCATTTTAGATTTTAGCATTGGCTATTGAAAAATAGCAGATATACAAGCTTGCAGCGTGCCAGTTTGGACAAGCCGACACCAACTCAGGACTCCTGAATCACTGCCCTCCACACTCCTTTCTACCATCAGGGTATTGAGCTCTGCAGTCACGCCGCAGTGTGTCTACGTAGGCGATGCGCCTCTTACCCCTTCTAACTCTGCCTTGGGGCGGCTCCAAGTAACCAACATACATCTGCATCCTATAACTATTTTAGCATCTATTGACAAGACAAGAAGTGATACAAGGAGTGCTAGGGGGTGAGGTAGAATCTGAAGAGGTGAGTTTTCAGGCTGCGTTGGAAATTGGAGAGTGAGTCTGCAATTCTGACTGGGGTTTAGGAGTCATTCCACATTTTGGGAGCCAGAAGAGAGGGACAGACTTCCTGTGTTAGTCAAATGAAACATATTAGCCCTACCTGACAGTGTTGCCAGCCATTGGCCAGTCTCCTGGCGTAGTCATTAGCAACATGTTGCTTCTCTGTTCCTGACACAGCGTCATGGTGCTGAGCCACGGCCATAGCCTTTCCTGATGACCAGAGACAGGGCGCTGCCGTTAGCCACTTCCACATTCAAAACATCATGTCACAGAGCATTCTTTATACAATGCATAATGCATTACGACTTGGAGGATTTAATGTTATGTCTGATTCATCACTTGGTATCTGAAATGTACAGACTACCATGCTTTGATCAGTATATAACATTGTACTGATACTCTTTTGTGATTTATGATGACTTTATATGACCGAATAGAGAATAGACTTTAGGCAGAAGTAGAGCCAAGCCTTACTCATGGTCTGGCTGTCTCCTTCCCCAAAGACACCATTCCTGGATACTGGCCCACCCAGCACCTCCAGCTGGTTGCACGTCTACAAACAGCAAAGACACACAGTTACAACACAAAAGTCACACAGATACAACACAACGTCACACAGTTACAACACAAAGTCACAAAGTCACATAGGTTACAACACCAAAGACACAAACTCTTCCTCGCTCTTACACATTGCACTTGCCCCAGTGATTGGATGAAAGCCTTGAACCTTATCTTTAGACTAACCAACCTGCAATTTTGAAATTAAACAATGAATTCCATGAGCTGATGGGTTAGAATAATTTCTTAATTGACTGGGGTCCCCCAGGGATCTATACTAGGCACTCTCCTTTTTTCCCCTCTACACCAAATCTCTATAAGAAAACAACTAAACACTTGAGATTCACCCAAGTTCGAGTTACACTTTTTCTTCTCCTCTTGCAACATAAAATAGCCAATAGTTGCTCCAATTACTCCTGTAATATTCTGAGCGCGGGCCAAACTGTGTCAGAGTAAGAGAGTACATTTAACGTGGGAATACCTGCAGATAACTGTTGCTGAGTCTCTCGTAACGTTTCAGGGCTGGCCGGCTGGTGAAGTAACCCGTCCAGAAATCATGTGCATCGTCAGCGTACGGGAAGAAGTCGTCCGTCTTCAGAGCCCTGGGAAGACAGATGTAGCAAAATAAGAGTTGAGTGCAAAAATATAACCCAATCGTTATAACTGCATTCAACTTTTTACTGGTTTGGTTGTTAATTCCCAAGCAGCTGGACTAAGTTCTTAACCACTGTCAACCTGGCATCCCTAATTTGGGCATGTGATTGTAGGCAAAGGCTTTAAAAGGTTTTCAAGATTTCTCAGAAATAGCCGATCTACAAGCTCTCAAAGTGTCGGGAGCTTGTAGATCGGCTATTTTAGCATGACACTGTAATAAAATAGAGCATAAGAGAAGATGGTCCACCCACCAGGTAAGGTTGGCCCTGTGTAGTTCCTGTAGGTAACAGGAGGGGGTGCTGTACAACACGTTGATCTTGCTGCCGTTGGCCTGCTGAGCGTTGACATAGCGGATCAATTTGTCCAGGTTCTTATACCACAGGTTGGCGTTCTCGTACTGGAAGTCTGAGCCCATCGTCATGATGATGTGCTTGGTTTTATACGCCGCGGCCTGTGTAGGAGGAGGACGCAGATGGAAGGAGAATGAACCACATTAACCATGGCATCCCTACTCTGAGCCCATTTTCTCAACACAATGCATGTAGGCCCGTCACAATTATTATATAATGTCCTAATGTCCATAATGTCGCAATTATTTGAGATAATCGCAATAGTTTTTTTTCATAATCGTCGTTATCATTTCCATGTAGAAAATATTCATACATTTTCAAAATATTACAAAATATTATACATTACATTATATTAATGTTTATTTTTAAGAATAAAGTAATTGAATATGTGTTTGTGCAACTTTTGAACTTACGAAGGCTAAAAGCAAAACAGAAATGTAATTTTTATTCATAATGTTCCAATAACGTTCAACGACAGAAACACAATTAAACGGTTAATCGCTATTATTTGAGTGACGATTCATCGTCAAGTAAAATGTCATAATCGTGACAGCCCTAGATGCATGCCTTGTATTTCAGACTGAATGTGTGTATATCATGTACCGGTATATCGAGTTGCATGTCTGTCTGCATGGCTGACCTGACGGGTGGCGATGTTGCGGAAGCGCTGCACCACGTCGTCAACGTTATAATCCTCTAGGTCTGGGTCGTCTCTGATTGGTGGATCGTCACAGGACTGGTCCCAGCAGAAACCCTCTGGGGGGTTGTATCCATTAGGAAGAATCCCTGGAGGAAAGAGAGGGAAGATGAAAAGTTTAACGCCAATCAATCAATGGTACACACATTTGAAAAGTTAATTTCCAAAAATGGTACAAAACTGAGACAAATGTCTTTGGTGCCAAGGAAGAAAGTCTGACTCACTTTGACTCCCTGTGTTTGAAGCCTAAAAAGGCCAAGCCAGAAATATTGGTGTAATTATGGATACACATCTAATAGCCACATCAAGTCAACAACGTCAGCCTATTATCATCTTTTTTATTATCAAATTGTTCATGTCAAGGACCCCCAAAATGATATGCATTTGGCCAGGGACCCCCAGAAGCAAAGATTTGAGTTACAAATGTTCGCTTACAATATATTATATATATATATATATATATATATATATATATATATATATATATATATATATATATATATATATATATATATATATATATATATATATATATATATATATATATATATTCAAAGATTCATGATTTTTCAAAAAACGCATATCTACAAGCTAATAGCATGGCACTCGGTGCCGCTCTATGAGCTTGTATATCTGCTATTTTTTAATAGTATAAAATAATGGTTAAAGTGGTTCAAATCTAAACTGATTCATGTCCAAACAAGACTGTTGGCAGAATCCACTTTGGAAAACCCTCCTTTTAAAAGGGTTAGGTGGTAACGGTTAAGGTTTATGTTAAAAGGTTAACGGTACGTAATTCGGTAGGTCAAGTTTTAGACATTAAACATCTCTGGGTTAAATGTTACAGGTTAAATGTTAGTTTAATGGGCATAGTAGGGTACCAGTGAAGAGGTCAGCCATGGGGGGTGTGAGGCTGTCAGATGCTCTCCATAACAGCTCCTGATCCAAATTCATTATCCTGGTATTACGATCCTGGTAGTCCAGACGGCCAAAGAAAAAGCCATCATACCCCATCTAGAAAAAAACAGAAACAAATACCCTGTTACCCTTCAGTACAAAGAGGAGGGCTTGTGACCAAAAGGTGGTTCAAAACCCTTCTGAACTAGCTTGCAGCTAGTTCAGAATGCTGCTGCGCGCCTCCTCACAGGCACCAAAAAACGCGATCATATCTCCCCAGTCCTGGCCTCACTCCACTGGCTCCCTGTCAAATTTAGAATTGATTTCAAAATGTTTATAACTGCTTTTAAATCCCTCAATGGGATGGCCCCCCCCTTATTTAACGGAGCTAGTGGAACACCACAACCCTCCTAGAGCCCTAAGGTCAACTCACCTCTCTCTAATGACTCCCACAGTAACTGCCAAACTGAGAACCAGGGGTGACCGCGCTTTCGCCGTGGCTGCCCCCAGGCTCTGGAACGATCTACCCCTTTTCATCAGATCCGCCCAGTCCATTGTGGTTTTTAAGTCCCTACTCAAGACTTACTTTTTTGACCTGGCTTTTAACCAAAATTAAGCCTCAACTTTGATTTGTTGTAATTGTTCATGATTTAATTGTACTTTGACTGTATTGTGTACTTGTTGTTCTTGTTTTGTTGACCTGTACAGCACTTTGGTCGGCGACAGTCGTTTTTAAATGTGCTATATAAATAAAGTTTGATTTGATTTGATTTGGACCATACAAGGACACATGGTAGGGTTCAACAATGTGCAATTGATGTGCCCCAGTCATTTCTCAGTCTGCAGTCTGCACTGACAAAAACAACCTCTCCTTATAGTCATATTATGACCGAATCTCTTTAATCCTTTAATCTATGCTAATGTAGCCAAATGACAGAGTAGGATGAGATGATTCCTATCTTTGTTGGAAACGAGGAAGGAAAGATATAAACTGTAAAGAGGGGAAGTTGCAGAATTAACGATAAAGAGATCATGACGATAGACGGGAGAGATTACGACATAAAATATAAAGGTGTTTCCGTGCCCATTTCCATCTAGTAGCTACCACATCCTCCCTACCTACCTACAAAATAAGCCTAATACGTAAATTGAATACCCGAGTGGGTAACTAGATGATAGACATCCATGATATTGTCACGTAGGGATTTTCTAAATCTCTCCTTTTTTTTTCTTCACATGACTATATAGTAGCATCATGTCTTTGCTTTGTCCAAATATTTTTGTTGTTTTGTCTTTTCTGCTCAGTATATACTTTATATTTATTGTTGGTCCTATTTTCTTTATCATATTTTCTTTTCATATTTTTGTGTTTTTTGTTTTTAATATTAAATAATTCAAATTGTACGTAATGTAAAACGGTGAGGTTCTCGCATAAGCCCCCCTTACCTCACCGGTCCGGCACAACAACTAGCTGTCAACCTTCCCATGGAAAGAACTAACATATCATGCATATGTATATATAAACTGTTGTGCAAATCAAATAAATCAATAAATCACACACAGCACCTGCACATGACAATTTTTGAGTATGCTGCCTTGCATGCACTCTGAATTAGCAAACATTCAGTCTCCCTTTGAAAAAACATTTAACACGTTCTTCTCAGCTACCTGTGCGAACATGGAGGCATGCTCTCGGGCGTGTCCAAAGGGGTCGATGTGCCAGGCCACGCGAGGGCGGCCGCACGCCCCGAAAGTGTCATTGAGGAACCTCAGGCCCATGGTCATTTGGTCAATGACAGCACTGTAGTGGGTGGTTGCCTCGTCGCTCATGCACCAACCACCATTCACAAACTCCAGACGGCCTGAGGGTAGGGGGGGGGGGGGGGGGCAAGCAAAGGGCAGACAGAAAAAATAAAAGATAATGAAGGACGTTGGTCAAGTTCAAGTTAACTTTATTATCCCTAAGGGGCAAGTTTTTGTACAGCCAGCAGTAACTACAATCATAAAGCAAGCAAAATATAAGCCCAATTAACCCATTCAATCCGGGAACGCATCTGTGTCACTTTAGATTTCGTTGGCTGTTCAAAAATAGCAGATATACAATCATGAAAATGTGTGAAAATCTTTGAACATATATATTTTTTAAGCGAACATTTGTAACTGAAATCTTTGCTTTTGGGGGTCCCTGGAACAAAATATTTTACAAATGTTCGCTTTAAAAATATTTATTCAAAGATTTGCACAAATTTTCACTATAGTTTTTTCAAAAATAGCAGATCTACAAGCTCATAGCGCGGCAATAGCGATATTTTTGAATAGCCAAAGAAATCTAAAATGACTTAATGGGTTAAGACCTATAAGTCACTGTTGTGGGTGCTGGTACAGTACAATAAGTCCATTGGATGAACTGTGTGGTTGTATCCAGTGACAGCCATCTCCAAACTACACCATAACAACCAAAGGTTTACACAAGTCTTATAAATACAGTTATGAGCAATGAAAGGCAAGTAGGGAGCCATGGTCCAGTCAAAATTACAGCAATAAAAAGCACTGGCAATAAATCACGACGGGTCAAGTGATACATGAATAAATCGGTGTGTCAACGTGACCACATTTCCATCATCTCCCTTCTGTTGTTCCTCTTTCTGCCTTTTTCCTTCCTAAATCTCTTATTTCATTTTTCTGCGATTATGTAATAATCGTGACAGGCCTATTTGGTTCCATTTGGAAACTCTCAAGACTTACAGACCTGTAAGATAACCGCCTCAAGGAACCCTGAGGGTCCCTGGACCCCACTTTGAAAAACCACTGACCTAAATGAAATCATACAAATATAATGTGGTACATCAAGATAGAACAAATCATTATTTTTGGTTCAACTTTAATCTAGGGACCTCAATGTAGGCATGCATGCAGACCCGTGTACGGTACCTTCATTGACCAGCTGTTTGACGGTCTGCTGCATGGTGGAGCTCTGCCGCCTCCACCAGCGGTAGAAGAAGGCCGTCTCCACATAGATGAACCTCCTGTCTGGGTTCTTCAGCAGCTGGTCCACCACCGAGTCCAGGATGTACTGGACCCCCGCATGCTGGATGTCATTGCGGTCTGCATGTGGACACACACACACACACGTATACATATGGAGCACGCAGCACAAAGACATGCACAGATTCTGATTCAGGACCCAATTCGGTTAACTCATTTAGACTTGGAAAGCCTGTTCTTATATCCTTCAATCCCGTAAAGCATCAGTGTCATTCTTTTTGGTCAAGAACCCCCAAATTATTTTTATCTTGGACAAACCCCGGATGGACTGAGTCAGAATGACTCTTATTTGTTTAAGATCCTACTTGCAGCAAGCAAAAAAGCTATTACAAGGAACTGGTTGCAGAAAAACTGCCCTACTATGGGACTATTTGTCAGTATTGTGAGACAATTGCATCTCTTAGAGCAGATGACCTACTCTTTGAGGCTCCAAAAGGAGTTGGGTGAAAAAAGATGGGGGAAATGGCTGGACTATTTAGATAGCGTGCCAGATCTCTGATGATGGCTGGTTGTCCTCCCTATGGTATATTGTACTTTGTATTTGATCTTAAATCCTGTCAACATGTTTCAGTCTTATTACTGGTACCAAATGTCCCATGACCTCTTTTTATTTATTTATTTGTTCTTGTTTTTTGTCTGTTTGTATGTTTTATTTTTACTGCTATTTTTTCAGTTGCTTTTTTTATTTTATGTACTGTCTGATAAAACTTCTGAAAATAAAGACTTTTTAAAAAAAAGAACCCCCAAATTGATATATATTTGGCCAGGGACGCCCAGAAGAGAAGATTTATGTAAAATAAATAATCAGAATTTGCCAAACATTGTTGAGATTTTTCCAAATTTGTTCAAAAATAGCAGATAGCAGCTCGCACATACAGCTTGTATATCTGCTATTTTTGAATAGCCAACTTATACATTTTTTATATAAAAATGACAAGTTTTTTCTGAAAACTTTGGCCTCAGGTCTAAATGGGTTAATTATATATTTTTTATGATTACAAATACATACGTAAACCAAGAACCTAGATCATCAGCCTACATTGAAACTATACACACACACACACTATAGGATACCAGGCCAACAATGACCTGGCATCTGTCTACATAACATGCTATCTAACGTAGGGTGCAAATAGGTAAATAAATACCTTCTGAGAATCTGCTGATTTGGTAGCGCTCTGGTGTTGACGTCATACAGCGCTCCGATATCAGTTAATTTACTAATGTTGCCAATTCCACATTTTCAAATTCACTCAAATGAATTATTAAGTACGAAGTTAATTCATACCATGCATAATGTAGATGTGTGTTGAATAATACTGTCTAGTCAGATTACCAAACAAGTCGCAACCATTGCATTTCGCAATGGCTTCCTGTTGTCACCAAAGTTCAGCAGATGCTCTGATAACCCGGCTTTCCACTCAAGTGGCCACTGTGTGCTTCAAGTGCTCTTAAGAGTGTATTTAGGAAGGCACCCAAATAGTGAATATTTTATAGGGGTTAAAAGACACCTGTTAAACATTCAGGATGTGCATGGACAACAAACAATTAAGCTGATGATGGCACATGAAAGTATTATGAAACCCTGTGTCAAATATTTCAGTCCCTCAGTTAATCATCCAGTACAACTGAATTACGTGTTAATGTTAAACAGATTTAAGTATAAATAGTATTATTAAATGTGGCCTGGGCATACTGTGCATGTTCTATAGTGTTGCATGTAAAATACATGCGCACATGTAAGAAACAAGAAAGGAAATATGCACACTTTAGACAGAACATACACATACAGAAACACATGGTGGCTTTCGGCTTACACAACCATGGGCCAAGGGTCAAGTTACATAATGCTCATTGAAAACATTTTATACTTTAAAAAGTGTTTTAACACCACCAGGCTATAAAGGTGTTTTGTTTTTATTTTTTACAATTGTTATGTGTTAATGTTTTCCACTAAAAGGAAAGCATGTGACTGAACATAATATGTTAGTGTTATGGATGACTATGTGTGAGGAAGTGAACTTATCAAAGTTTCAAGTTGCCCTGGGTGAGACCGCAGAGTTGAGTTTCAAATCAAGATTACAGTGTTCTTACTCTTCAGTAGATGTCTTTAGATTACTGAAATTAAATAGTCAAATTAGCCGAGCATTGATTCCATGTTTGAGCACATGCACCAGCACCACCAAACTATAATAGTTTACTCTTATGCATACACTGACCTCCATAGAAGTACTGGTCCACAGTCTTGAGCCAGCCTACATCATCGTGGGTGTGTGGCACCAGGTGGACATTCAACATGTCGGGCATGGTAGCATGGCATGACTAGACAATCAACACACACACACACATACACAATGTGTATTATGCATGTTTACTTGTTGTCACAAGACATGGGAGACAAGTCCTTGCACTCACTCACTAGGAGCATGGTCTGTAGTACTCTGTACAGTGTACACTAACTGTCTGAGCCACCGGGCACACCTTTATTCTGAAATATTTTAAACAGTTTCAAGAAAACAAGCTGCATTTTACTCATTCAACAGTGACACACACAGGCTAACACACAGCGAACAGCCTGTGTACATTCATACAATTTCAACGTACTAGTAGCAAAAAACAACATGGGTAGTGTAAATGCAACCTATTACACCTCAATTAATTAACTGTCATGGTGTTGTAGTTTGCAAAACAATACATCATCCAGAAAGTCAAGGGACTTTCCAAACACTACTGGCCTAGAAACCAGTTGACCATTTGAAGTTCCCTTTTGGGAAGTATAGCATACCTTTTTGTTGTCATGAAATAAACTATATCACACAATAAACTATATCACACAAAAGGTGCCATAGATATGCAAATATGTTTTATAAAACTTTGCAGGTATGAATTTAAAACATTCAATGTCAACTGTGAGGGTATAAAATGTTTATGAATAAAACAAAACAAGTTCAACTATAGGTAGGCCTATGTGAGATATAGTGTGTGTGTGTATATATATATATGATTCATGAATCATGACTGAAAGTAAACCATCTATTTATCCCTGAAGTGAGTCCCTACTGTGTTTTGGTCATCTAAGGAATTTCTTTGCATGAAATGTTTTTTATTTTTGCTAACTGACAAGGTGAAACCCCTCAGTAATCAAAGACTTTTACTTGTAACAGTATTTCTACATTGCAATATTGATACTTTTACTCAAGCAAAAAAACATTAGTACTTTTTCCACCACTGTGGTACCATATAATATGAAAATGAAAGTACACTCTCAGCAGTTAGATTCCACCTCACATGTCAGAAATTCTGCCAAAATAACTCTATAAACACTGAATACTGCTAATTAGTAATGTGACTGACCTTGTATCCACAGGACGAGGTATCATGAACATTTTGGTCCAGAGGAAAGCAGAATACACCACTTAGAAAGAGCAGGAGAGCAGAGAGCAGCTGCTGCACCGTGGACGCCATGTTGGAAAATAACCACAAGTCATGTGACTTGTGTTTTTACTATCTAACGTCACGTGACAACTCTGGCTCACTCAGAACAGAAACCTTCCCAAGTTCAGTGGCGGCAAGCCAAGTACTCACATGTTTTAAGTAAAAGTATCAATACTGCATTGTAGAAATACTCTAGCAAAAGTCCGGATTTCAACATTTACTTGAGTAAAAGTACAAAAGTATTGGTGTCAAAATGTACTTAAAGTACCAAAAGCAGTAAGTACTCATGTCCCATTTCACAAGTTTTCAAATGTATAAAAAATCGTTTGAAAATAGCAGATCTACAAGCTCATAATGCGTCGCAAATGTTGTGAGCTTGTAGATCTGCTATTTTCAAGTAATCGAAATGTATAGGGCTGAAGTGTATGTTTTGTAATAATAATCTAAATCTACCAAGAAACTAGTAACTACGTTTTCAGTGGAGTAAAAGTATGATATTTTCCTCTGAGATGTAGTGGAGTACTTGGTACAGTACTTGAGTAAATGTACTTAGTTAGTTTACACCACTGCCCAAGTAGATAAAGTAAAGTGTGTGTGTGTGTGTGTGTGTGTGTGTGTGTGTGTGTGTGTGTGTGTGTGTGTGTGTGTGTGTGTGTGTGCGTGCGTGCGTGCGTGCCCCTCAATTTACTGTCAAATTCTGTCAATGTGGTTCAAACTCCCCATAATCATACACACATACAGCCTTTGTTGCATCTGACTGTCTCTGATCATGAAAGTCATCTTTATTGATTGATTGATACATTTTATTTCTAACATAAAAACATAACATAAAAAAGGAGGAAGAAATGATAACTAAACAAAATAACGAAATTAAATGATCAATAAACAAGATAGACGGACGCAATAAACATCTCATAAACACCACAAATTATTGAAATGTAATATTACATATGAGTAGGAAGAAGTATAGGCTAAGTTAAACCTCTACTACTATTAAGTTTAGATTCTACACTGCATTATGATTAATTACCCATAGCCGTATATATTTATGTAGGCTATTTGGAATATTCCTGCTGAACAGGCAACAACAGACCACCAGTTGATTTGACAGCATGCAATAGGCTCTATGCACAGCAGCCATATTGGAAAGAAATTAGGCCCCTTTCTTACTTTCTTCACAGGTGTTACCATACCAATGATTCTAATGAAGGCTCTGAGTCTGTTCCATTCAGTGTAGCACAGTGGTTCTCAAACTTTTTAATTGCAAGGACCCCCCATAACTCACTGTGTACAATTGGAACCAAATGGACCCTTACAGGTCCATTTGGTTCCAGTTGTAGTCTACTATAGACAGGTGACATGTCTATAGTTTGCTTATTATTGCTCTTTCCGAAATGTGTCTGCCCAAAGATTTGGAATGCCTCTATTAATTGCATAATTACAATACTGTTCACTTTCAGTGACCAACCGACTTTATGAGAATAGTGTATGTGTGTGTGTGTGTGTGTGTGTGTGTGTGTGTGTGTGTGTGTGTGTGTGTGTGTGTGTGTGTGTGTGTGTGTGTGTGTGTGTGTGTGTGTGTGTGTGTGTGTGTGTGTGTGTGTGTGTGTGTGTGTGTGTGTGTGCGTTTGCGTGTGTGGGTATGTGTACGTGTTCAACTGTACTGTGTTTCACTGTTTACATATGGAATTATTTCAGTGTTATATTTTATCATAGACATAAATCTAAATCACTATCTGTATATCCACAGGTTTCCTAGGGCATTGTGGGCATCACTTTCTGTCGATTTGATCGCTGATACCTGATCAAATCGACAGGAAGTGGAAGGAAACTTGTGGATAAAGTGTGTGTATCATATACATTGACTACCACTGCATCTTTTACCCTGAAACACTTTAAATCAAATGCTACCATAATAAGATACAGACATGTTAGAATTTTAGATGATTTATCGAGGTATTTAGTTGATATTTACAAGTTATATACATACATAAATCATTGATTTTTACAAGTAACACGAATAGGAATAAACTAGAGTAAAAGTAAGAACAAAACTAAACAAGAAACATATCATGTTTTCTCTCCATCCAGCAGCAAACCAAGTTTCCTCTGAGGTAAAGCTCCCTGCATCTCCAACCCGCTGCTCATCATTCTGGACTCGGGGTGATGTTGGTGGAGGCCTGAGCCTGATGATAAGATAAGACAAGATAAGATGAGACCTTTATTGTCGTCATTCAGTCGTCAAAGGCAGCACAGCAGCTTAAGATACAGTTTAAGAGAAAGTGCTGTACAGCAGGGTACTCCACTACAATTATTTGAAAACTTTAGGTACTAGTTACTTTGCAGATATACATGATAATATTATAAAACATACATTAACCACTTTAGCCCTATTTTATACCTAGGCTATTTGAAAATAGCAGATCTACAAGCTCACAACACGTTGCATCGCGACACGTTGTGAGCTTGTAGATCTGCTATTTTCAAACATTTTGTACTTTTACTTTTGGTGCATTGAGTATATTTTGATGCCAATACATTCGTACTTTTACTCAAGTACATTTTGAATTCCGGACTTTTACAGAGTAACAGAGTATTTCTACATTGCAGTATATATACTTTTACTTAAGTAAAACATTTGTGTACTTTTTCCACCACTGGCACACAATATGCAGCACTACACATCCACAACAGTGCATGCATAATGCAGGACAAAAATAAATACCAAAAGTACACACAGTAACCATGATGTCAGATAGTGTACTTACTGTAATAATGAACAGTAGTTTGGGGTGGATGGCTCAGTTGCGTGAGCTGATGCAACGAACACGTTGTCAACTTCTTCAAGCGGCTGTTTATCCTCCCGGACATGAGGTGAGGTTGGTGGAGGAGTTCTGGAGTCTAAATGGTCTGTCCTCCTCTTCCTCCCAGGCATGACGTCGTCGTCTGTGGTGGTGGACGGCTCAGCTTCATGGGCTGATGCAATCAGCTTGGACCATGGTCTGGACCACCTGGTCACATTAAGATAAGAGGAGAGAAGAGGGAAATTGAAAGTTAATTTAGTTCCATACAAAAGGATGCTAAAAGGATAAACCCAAGAAAGCACTATGGCTTGTTTCCATTGAGAACAGCCAGTTTAAAAGACATCACACTCAAAAGAATACACCAATACTGAACAAAAACATATTACTCTATACTCTGTCAATAGTGCTTTCATGGAGTAAGACAAAATAGCTAATAAGAGAAAACACAGTAAGCATGTCAGATAGCAAGTGTACTTACTGTACATTGTCACCGGCGAGGCGCTCTATCCATGCAGCAGTGGCGGCATCCATGCTCTTCCTCACACTTCCAAACTTGAAGAAGAATTTCTTCTTCTTCTGAATTTGCTTTGAGGTGAAGAAGCTCCCTGCATTGATACATGATACATTGAGGTTGATGATTAATTGTCATACAAATAATTACGATTTAATAAAATTGTTGGCATTGAACATGGAACATATAAACCCTTTTACGCTTTGTAAACAACAACTGCACTGCAGGGCAGATATGACAAATAACTTAGTATTAGTATGAATGTATGCGACTGCTGGAGACCAAACTAAATAAGTCTCTGAGAGGAGATGAGATGGGCCATTGTCTATTGTCTGACACGCTCCGCTTAACAATAGGGAGATTCGCTGGATCCAAACAATGTGTTTTACACTAACTTAGTTAATGGGTGCTCAAACTTATAACAACATAATCAAAACAGTAAAGCAAAACAAATAAGGCGGTCAACAAAAAATACGTCTTCCCCCACACCCCCTCTCTATCTCTGTCTGTTCTCAGCAAGTGAGCAGGTGATAACCAGGTGTCCGCCCCTATGTGACCCAATTATCCACATGCCCCATTGATTGTGCATTGACCAAATATATAAATAACCAACATAACCAAACATAACCATAATAATTACAATAAACCCATTAGCGATAGCAATAAACCAATTCATGGCTCCTACAATGTATGTCTATTTACCAAAACAAGCCATATATTTGCTAGCTCGTAGAGCTTGTAAATTCTGCTATTTTCACTATTTTTTTTAATGTTTTAAAATGTTTGGACATTTTTCAACAGAATAACTTACACGTATGGACACTGTTATTAATTGTGACAGGACTACCAGCATCTTTAACCCGCTGTTCATCATCCTGGACTCGAGGTGATGTTGGTGGAGTTCTGCTGATGACAAAAATGGTACAGTTACAAATTACAATTACAATGTATGTAGGCATATAGCAGACAGCTCTTACCCAGAGTGACTGATAAGCAAAGTAATCACCTAAATAGAATGCAGAAAGTGTAGTCTGTAGTGCGTCAGTAAACTAGGATATATCAGGTAAACAATGAACCTATTATCTATTCAAATAACATGCTAATCTAAATGACATTCTTAATCATTGTGGTCAAGAAGAACAAACCTGAACTGGATGGTGTCTGAATCATCAATTGAACTCTTTGATTTGCCAAAGAAATGCTTCTTCAACCTACAGATAGATAGAATATTTAATTGGCATCATTTAAATTCAAACAATGCAATGTGACCTTTGAAATGGAAAGCGAGTAAAACATTCAACAACTGACAAAACAACAGTGCGAACACAAGAAAAGAAAAAAACTGAATATAAACAGTTAAAACAATTATAACCAGTGGTGTAAAGTAACTAAGTACAGTTACTCAAGAACTGTACTTATTTAAAAAGAAATCTGTACTTTTACTTTACTGGAGTATTTCCAATTTTCTGTACTTTTACTTCTGCTCCTCTACATCTCAAAGGCAAATGTTGTACTTTTACTGCATTATAAGTATTTGAAAACTTTAGTTACTAGTTAGTAGTTACTTTCTAGATTTAGATTATTATTACAAAACATACATTAACCACTTCAGGCCTATACATTTCGGCTATTTGCCAATCTACAAGCTCACAATGGGTCGCGATGCGACGCATTGTGAGCTTGTAGATCAGCTATTTTAAAAAGATTTGTATACATTTGAAACGTGTGAAGTGGGACATTCTTCAAAATTAGTACTTTCTACTTTGGGTACTTCAAGTACATTTTGATACCAATACTTTCGTACTTTTAAGTACATTTAGAATTCCTGACTTTTACTTACTTAACTTAGTATTTTCTACATTGCAGTATTGATACTTTAAGTAAAACATTTTAGTACTTTTTCCACCACTGATTATAACAAACACAAAACACAACTAACCTCCTCAGGAGTGTCTTTCCTGTAATCCTCTGGTTGTGGATCTCCATGTTGAGCAATTGTTTGTCACTACTAGTTTGCACCAGTGAGAGCAGAGACTCATCTCTTAATCAGTGTTACTTACTTTGCATGAAATGAAAAGAGTTTAAAATCCACTTTCAGGTGTTAATTGTCTGTAAGAGTGACCTCACTGAGCTGCACGTTACAGGCGCGCTCTGGTTGGTGGAGAGTGTCTGTGTGAACACGGAAGGTCCACCAATCAGCAGTCGTGGAAAAAGTACTAAAATTTTTAGTAAAAGTATCAACATAATTTTTGTTGGGAACAAGCAATCATGGCTGCAAAGAAGAATCTGTGGGCTGAACAGACCAGGTAATCATTATTGTAATGCCATATTACTGTGGAGTCTGGACATTTAAATTAACATTTAAATTAACCTAAATTCAGGTGAACAAGTTAACTGGGTAGGCATGAAATCTAGCAAGTCAAGTCAGCCATTTAGATGTTACATTTAATCAATTAAATGGATGTCTGTGTTTTCTGAATATCTGACGCTCGTGCGTGCACGCACACGCACACGCACACGCACACACACACACACACACACACACACACGCACACACACACACGCGCACACGCGCACACACACACACACACACACACACACACACACACACACACACACACATTTACTTGCATGTCAGCCAATGGTCAACAATGCTTTTGTGTTTATTTTGGTTTATATTTGGTTTTATGCAAACTGAAACAATCTGCATGTTCTCTTCCTCAGACTATAGTGCTGCCTCAATGCTAGTACGACCAAGGAGATGGTGGTGGACTACCAAACTATCAATGGGGAGGTTGCTGGGGAGATAGTAGACAGCTAGGCGTGCATCTGAATAGGTCGACTGGTCTGACAACTCTTCGGATCTTTGGGCGTGTGCAACAAGATGTTGCAGATGTTCTACCAGTCTGTTATGGCCAGTGTTCTCTTCTTTGGAATTACGTGCTGGGGGGGAGGGGGGGTGGGGTCACAATAGAGCGGGTGATACTAGCAACCTAAACAGGCTGGTGAGGAAGCCGGGCTCGGTCGTGGGGGGCTCACTGGAGGGGGTGGAGGAGGTGTGTACAGCTAGGAAGCTGGACTCCATCAGGGCAAACCCCTCCCACCCCCTCCACCTGGATATAGTGGGGCATCTGAGCAGGAGAGGAAAAAATAGATTCACCTATTCCCCGGATGAGACTTGGTATTTCCTTTATGCCGGTAGCCATGAGGATTTACAGCGAGACACACGTTGGTCACTCTGCCAGCCAGGTTAATTGTCTTATAACTTGGAATAAAAGATGCACCAAGGACTCTGACTTCTATTGTCGATTTCAGCTGGATCGGACCGCTTACTATTGACTTCCTTCATGAAATTTAAGTGAAATATTTCCCCAAAAATATAAAACATGTGAAAAATGGGGGAGTTGCATCCTTGGCTTTCCAGCAATATGAACAAAAAAGTTGAGTTGATGTCGGACCCTCATGCCCCCCTCATGGAGTCTGTTTCTGCAGTTTGGTCAGAAACATGCACACCACTAGCCTGCTGGAGGTCTTATTGTAGGGGTCTGGCAGTGCTCCTCCTGTTCCACGCACACAAAGGAGCAGATAACAGTCCTGCTTCTGGGTTTATGCCCTCCAAGGCCCTGTTCAGCTCTCTATCGGACGGTCTCCTGGTGTCTCCTCCATGAGACTGAGCTGAGAGACACAGTAAACCTGACTGGGCCACAGGTACCGCCTCATGCTACCAGTAGTAGTGACAAGGACACTAGCAGAACATAAAACTAGAGAATCAGTCAGGAAGGATGAAGAGAGTGTCCACACATGCAAATTGTAAATCCATTCTCTTTTGGGGGGTTGTCTTACTTTTGTTGCTCCTTTGGACCTGTTGTCACTAGCATGTGAAATTGATTCACTATCACTTTGTACTTCCTAAGTAGACAGTTGATATGCCTCAAGTTTAACTGACCTGGTCTTAATATATGGCTACAGAACAAATTTTAATTAGAACCTTTTTGGAAACATTCATGGGTGTTAAACGAGTGCTCGTTTGCTCGAGGACACGTTTGCACCTCTACTGATTATCTGAGTATTCCAAAGCATGCATTTGGAGTTTATACAGCTGGTAGCTGATGATAAAATGTTCTCCTGATTATATTCTGAATTTCGCACTATTTAATCCAAGGGAGGGAGGTAAACTCTTATTGTTTTTTGTTGTCTTCAGGTGTTTAGTGGAGGCTGAGGTTATGGTGAAGCTCACTGAGGAAGTAAATGCAAATTATAGTTTATTAATTTGTTTTGAGTATTTTAGTGTGTGTTGTGTATTATAGCAGCGATTCCCAACCTGTGGCCCAGTGGGATATTGCAAGTGGGCGTCCAAATAAATGGCAAAACATAATAATAAAATTAGAGGTAGGGTAAGTGATTTTCTTTGGTTAAAATAAAGTGTTAAATAGCTCTATATTCTTATAGTACTCATAGCTATAGAGTGTTTGTTCCAGAAAAGGTTGGGAACCACACTGTAGTATGTTATTTTAGTTATTTTCATTTGATTGCATTGCATGCTGTGTCTATTACATGTTGTGTATTGAGTTAATGGTTAGTTATAAAGTATCTTAAATATATATCAGCACACACTTGCTCTATTAGTGTTCGCTATACTTTCACCCTTTGACCTCGTGTCCGTTGCACTTAATGGCCAGGCTCCAGTGAATGCTGAGTTGGTGCGCTACCTCTTCAGGACAGCAAGGGGAGCCCTTCCTCCTTTAGCAGCAGGTCCTCAAGGCTCTCACAGGGAAATCCACTCCCCTGCAGCAGTGGGTAGGTCACAAGAATCTCCATATCGACAACACCCATACCATGGTGACTCCTGCTCAAACTGTCGAGAAGCTGAGAGAGAGAGATTCTGGACAGTCAGCTGTCCTTCAAGGCACACGTGCAGCAATCACTTGTTCCTGTAGGTTTGCACTTTACGGCATCTAGAGGATCAGACCCTTCCTCACCAAGGAGTGTGCCCACCTCCTTATCCAAGCTTATCCATCATCTCCAATTTCAACTACTCCCTCCTTGCTGGTCTGCCAGCATTGATGATGGAGCGTGCAACTGATGAAGAATGCCACAGCACGCCTGGTCTTCATCCTCACAAAAACGTCTGCGCTCATGCAACTGGCAACTACTCGCATCCAAATCAAAACACTGGTTATGGTCTACAAGGTGACCAAGGGCATGGCCAGATCTACCCCCTTACTCACACTTTAATCAGCAAACACATCTGTCCCTCCTTTCCCTACGACACCCTGGCCAATGCTTCAAGTGTCCTATAGACTCTTCTCCCTCCTGGTCCCTGAGCTGAGGACTGACCTCTCCCCTCAGTCAGAACCGCAGGATCACTCCACATCTTTGTATGACAAAATGTGTTATTTATGTTAATGAATCGTTAAATTATATTTATTATTGTTATTATAATTTATTGTTGCCTTTCCTAAGTTCCGAAAATCCTACAGTATGTCTCCTGTTCAGTATCCTGTTAACACACGTGAAGTCAACTTTTCAAAAGGTTTTATGCTGTCAGGAACTCATTTTCCCAGGGCCCTTACCTAGAGGTTATAGGGTAGCTGACCAATCAGCGCAGTTAAATTGCCTGCATTGAACTCGCACCACGAGAGACCTCCCTGCTTCCTTAACTTACTGTCAAACATGGCGGTCCTCATTAACAGTAATGTTTGACAGGCAGCATTACACCTCTCCTCATTTCAGGTTGAAATGTCCACCCTCGGTTGGATAAACAACAAATAGCACCTATGATAACCTATAAACAATCTATATTAGGCAGGCTACTACAGATACATTCATGACAACAAAGATTAATGACTAAATATGTACTGTATGTTAAAATTCTAGCACCTTCTCTGATAAAGCGATAACCTTATTTCGGGGTCAAGGTGTATGCTCACTGGTTAATAACAAAACAATGCTTCAGACTGGCTTGTCAAACGTGTTGGTTCAATTTATTTGTAATGTACTTTAAATAATACACAGGTGCAACACACAGAGCACACAACACTTTACAAAACAAATATATAACCATGGATGAGAAGGTTTAAGAAAATGCTACGATTTAACTAAATGCTATGACCCAGCATGTTTGTAATGCAGTGCTGTCATGTCATGTGTGAAAATGCATTTTATGGCAAAGAAGTGCATCTCTTTACATGTTAATGAGTAACATGAAGAGGTCAGGCAAGCAAAATCTGGATTTTCAATGTCACTTCCCATTTTACATTCATCTTCCCCGACTATGCTGAAGCACTTGGTAAACTTTGCTTTGAAAAAAATGCTACATAAGTAATGCGTCCCGGTTTATCTGGGCGCTGGGGTAAAGTACCTGTCCACCACCGTGGGGTGGAGACAAGAGGTTAAATTCCTCCACGGTACCTTCGTTGGGCTGGGCGCTCCAACGAACACACTTGGTCGTGACGGGGATGAGAAGCCGACAGGGGGCGGAGGAGGGCATTCTCTGTCACTGCCGTGCCTGCACTAGCGACTCCTACAGGTTGGGCCGCGCTTGTTCAGGAGGTATCAGAAATTGGAGGAGGGATAAGTGTGTTCCTCCACATGTGTTATGCCCCCCCAGTGAAACTTGAAAAGAAGCAGCTGGCCGGCCCGGCTGTGGTCGACTACACCCTCCCCAAGACCAAACATTACGAGTTAGCAGTGACAGGGACTATACACATACTGTAGTCCCTGTAATTGGCAACAACTAAAGTGGGGAGAAATAAAAAGGTGAAAGATTAATATATTTCCTGCATCTACACACGACAGCATGCTATTTCACAGGGCTCAAAAACGTCTCATCGCTTTTGACGTTTCAAGCTTGATTGGAAGTTTTCTCATCAGGCTAAAAAAGGCCTTTTACAGTGCTCGGTAACAAATAAACAATCTTCTGAATTAGCACCATCTCAAGAAAATGTTTTTGGTAAAGGCAATGGGGTATCAAAAACGAAACAAAACAAAACAAAACACTGTAACCCGAGAAACACGATTGCTCAAGTATGGCATTCATTGACATTTTATCCGAGGTCATCGTTTACCAGGAAAGTTTACTTTCACTCAGTGTAAAAGTGAGGTTTCACCGCTCAAATGGCAATCATTATTTTAACGAGATGACTAACATAATATATGCAGCTGCTGCGTTACATACATTTAAAGTTTATATTATCACTCATGGTGTTTTAGCAGATCCCAGTTTCTCCTGAAACTCTAGCGATACGTACAGTATTTGTGGCTTTTGCATATTCACAGATACTACATACTGTATTTATAACAGACATGAGGAGATGAGGCAAACAGAACTGTATTATTATAGTTATCAAGGAATAGTATGAAGCAGTTTATAGCTGAACTGTGTCCTTTACAAAAGGTCCTCCTATACTGTAGAGAATAGATTAGGTCAGTGGTTCTCAACCTTTTCAGGCCGCGACTCCCAAAAAGAATCATAATTTGAACTGGGAACCCCCCAACATAATCATATTTGAACTGGGGACCCCCCAACATAATCATGTTTGAACTGGGGACCCCCCACCCAGAAAAGCACTTGGAATTGTAGGAGTTGAGGCATTACATCTAGTCTGACATGGTTCCACAGATAAATATTGTGAAACTATTTTCACAATGTTTGCCTCTTTCTGGTATTTTTTTAATTTATGTTCATCATCTGGGGACCCCCCAAAATCATGTGGCGACCCCCCTGGGGGTCCTGACCCACAGGTTGAGAACAACTGGATTAGGTCATAGGCTCTCTACTTCCATGTTCTCACAGCAATCTACTTTTGATGATGCTTATAATTATGGATACCATAATCTATGCATCTTCATATCGAACAAACATTGTCATGAAGGCCACCATGGATTGATTATTTCCTCTTCCGTGTTTGACACAGAATGGAGAATGCCCGTGCTATAATTTCTACATAATAATATCCCATTTCAAAATCCTGCAATTTCACCAAATGAGTTTCTTGATTGGATCTAGCGTGTACTGTATACTGAGCTGGGCAATGTGATTGACACTTGGGCCGAGTCACTTTTTGGGGCAAAATAATGTTAGACCGATATCAGTTCCTTTCCAGACTTCACTGACCTCCATAGGATCCCTGCCCACAGTGAAATGTTTGGAAATACAGCACTGTCAAGACACCAAAATATGTCCATTTGTCCTATACTAAATGAGAAAGAGCACGATGACGAGGAGACAGATGAAAGGGAGACGAAGACAAATATATATATATATAGAAAGGGCAGACCTCACCCTGGGTACACCATTAGACAAAGGTTTGATTTCTGGTTGCAGTGCTTCTTTCTGAGCTGTAGCTTCTTGTGTAAAAAAAAAAAAAAAAAGTGCAAAAGCAGAGTGGACCATCCGCTCCCCCCCCCCTCTAGTGGAAACCAGAGAGGCTCTTGGAGAGAGAGTCGGGGTTAAGGTGGGCTTCCGTTCCCCGCCTCCTGGGGGCAGATGAGCAGAGTGGAGTCCAGGTCCAAGCGGAACGCTGGGTAAAGAGGTTGGGAGAACGGGCAGCGGAACGTGTGCAGCAGCACCACCATGTCCGACACGCCGTAGAAGGACAGCGCCCCCTTCTGCCGCTCCAGGAACACGCCGATCCTGGGACACAGCGGCGCCGCCACCGTGGTCTTGCGGTTGTCGTGCCAGGCGGCGTAGCCGGCGTGCGTGCACCTCAGCCGCCAGGAGTTCTCGTTGCGCCCCAGCAGACAGGGCTTGCCGCCCCCCTTGCGCCCGATGCCGCGGTAGGTGACGCCGATGTCCACCCAGCCCCCGCCCCTCCACTCCACCTCCCAGTAGCTGGCTCCTCCGAACTGGCCCTCCCGGCACAGGACCTGGGCCACCGAGTCGAAGCGCTGCGGGTGAGACGGGTACGACTGGGGCTCCTCGCCGCAGTGGGCCCCCTGGGGGCCCTCCAGCAGGACGAGGGTGGGGTGGGCCGTGTCTGGGTCGAGAGACAGGCGAGAGGAGACTGGGGGGGGGGCAGAGAAAAGAAGATGCGGAAGCGGTCAGATGGAGAGAGATTACAGATAAGATGAGATGCAGTTTACACAGGCATTGCGAGATAACTATGTAAAACTGAACAGTAGAGAGACAGAATTGACTGAGAGAATTGGGGTCAGAATAGGAGAGCAAAATACTGGTTGAAATCAAACCAAAGCTGCGAACACTAATATGTTAGGCACGTTATAAAACGTTAAAGTCACTGCTTTCTTGACTGTAATTTGGGAATGTTATTGCTTTTGTATTTGTAGATTAGAGCTTCATGCATGTCCTGTTTGTAATTTTTTTTTTTTACTAGGTAGTAGTGATGTGCGGGTCGGGTTTTTTCATGACCCGCCCCGCCCCGCCACGGAACCCAACCCGCCTCAACCCGCCCGCGAACCCATATATAAATCTATGGCTCAACCCGCCCGCGACCCGCGGTGAGAAAAAAAAGATAATCATCATCATAATAGCTCAGATTTATATAGCGCTTTTAAGTACCCAAAGTCGCTTTAAATGTCTACAGTAGCACAACATTGTCACTACTAGGTAGATATTTGTATAGCAAGGCCTAACCAGGGACTGGGGTCGCAAATTAGCCTCGGCTATAAACCCTATGTACAATGCAACGGTTTCATGTTTTTATAACTTGATACATTGTTTTTTGTATTGTTCCTGTCAAATAAACATATACATAAAAGTGGTGGAAAATAAATGGCCTAAAGCCAAGGGAGAGAAGCGCAGAAATCAAAAGAAAGGTAGAAAAACTAACTAGAGTACATTTTTGCCCATGGCTGCCTCTTACATTTGCAACAACTTGTCACAATTTACAACTGGTGCGCTCATATATTTTATATACTGACTTCTAAAACAGAGCATCCTGTATTCAGCTGTTCTCTGAATAAAGCAGAATGAGATGAGTCAACACATCAAGACAGCCCCCCCCCTACTCCCCTGCCCTACACCACCCACTAGCAGAGCACTGGAGAAACCACATCCATCAAATCACTTAAGCTTTACCCAGCAGCAATACAAATCTATTTGTGGACTTTCAAACCAAAATCAATCAATTAAGCTCCTACTGAAGAACTGGCACAGACATGCCAAATCCCTTGCAGGCAAATTCAGTAAAGCTTGATGGTTGACCGTGGGTTTTGAAAAGAAGCAAATGTGTAAAAATGAGATATCCTGCAGGTGATTAGACGCTACAGATTGTGTTATGGCTTTGATAAAGGTCTTACAACACTACGGCTTGACGGCACACACTTCTCTCTCAGTGCCAAGCCACCAGTGGTGGAAAGTATCTAAGTACATGTATTCAAGTACTGTACTTAAGTACAATTTTACTTTTACTTCTACTCCACTACATCTCAGAGGCAAATATTGTACTTTTACTCCACTACAATTATTTGAAATTTTGAGTTACTAGTTACTTTGCAGATTTACATTATTATAAAACCTACATTAATCACTATAGGCCTATTTTATACATAGGCTATTTTCAAACTTTTGGTACTTTTACTTTTGGTACTTTAAGTATATTTTGATGCCAATACTTTTGTACTTTTACCCAAGTAACATTTTGAACACAGGCCTTTTACTTGTAACAGAGTATTTTTATATTGTGCTATTGCTACTTTTACGTAAGTAAAATATCTGAGCACTTCTTCCACCACTGCAAGCCACTGACGATGTGGAGCTCAACTTCAAGACTTGTTCTCCATACTTTCTAAAACCTGGAATTCCACATTTTCCAATACATTTCCATATTTTTCCCAAACTCTGTGAATTCCGGCTATTTCTCTGCTATTGCTGCGCCACACTAGCGACATCTAGACGGGCCGACGAGCGGCATTGTTGTGGCTGACATTTGGCCTCCAGTGGAAATATGACACACGCCGCCTTAATCTTGCTGTGACCTGTTGAATTATTGACACATAACACGGTGCCCTACTGTGCTCTCTCACCCTGTGAGCCTGTGCTTGCATCCGCTGGGAGTGGATGTCACACATCTGCCCCCTCCCCAACAATGGGATCGGATGTCATAAGTACAGTATGATTCCCCTATCGATCATTGATGAGGCTCATACAAAAAAACAACAACAACCGGCTTCTCAGGTGTCTCGTACACTAAAGGTATGGAGAAGAGAAAGGAATGGAGAGAGGGGGTATAGAAAGAGGGAGACAGAGGTGGAAAGACAGACAAAGAGACAACGGAAAAGAGAAAAGAGGGGTGGGGGGGGTTCAAAAGATGAAAAGATTCAGAGAGATGTGAGGAATGGAAACAGGGTGTCGTCTTACAGGGGGGTGTTACTGTACTTTACTGTACTTACACCTGAGGAACATGCCTCTCATCCTCTGGTCAGCCGGCTGCAGAGACAGAGAAGAGAGAGGGAACGACGATGGCGACGATGCTACAAATGAGGATGACAGACGGAGAGAGAGAGAGAGAGAGAGAGAGAGAGAGAGAGAGAGAGAGAGAGAGAGAGAGAGAGAGAGAGAGAGAGAGAGAGACATTGCAATTCATTCATAAATCATTACAACCACATTGTTCAGTTTAGTGTCATGCTATTATATATTTCTTTAATTACGCTTAATGATGGAAATAAGGTGGACATTTTTTATTGGAACAGGTCTGTTGTACACACACACACACACACACACACACACACACACACACACACACACACACACACACACATCACATTGTACATGTCGGAGCTTCTACCTCCCAATAACTCTACCAGGGTCTTGAGGTCACCAGTCACTTCTTAACCCATTCAATCCGTGAACGCATCTGTGTCACTTTAGATTTCTTTGGCTATTCAAAAATAGCAGATATACAAGCTCATAGCGCTGTGAGCTTGCAGATCTGCTTTTTTTTATTTTTCTATCGTGAACATTTGTGCAAATCTTTGAATATATATTCTACAAATGTCTTCTAAATCCTAAAAGTTTTTTGTTGCCAAGGACCACCCAAAATGATATGTATTTGCACTATGAGCTTGTATATCTGCTATTTTTGAATAGCCAATTAAATCTAAAATGACACAGATGCGTTACCGGTCTTAAAGTAGCCTGGTTCCAGCCGAATCTGCCTTTGCAAAATCGCATCGCACTTTAGCCCTCGGCAGATTAGGTCTGGCCCCCCTCCATAGAGATTCCATTTATCTCCCTCCGCAGTGGTGTGGAGCCAACCAGGGCCCAGTATCCAAATGTGGGCGGGCTTATCACCTTATTTGGAGCAATAGAGCGTCGCAGTTCCCGCCCACTTCCTGTTTTTTTTGGTGCCGGAAGAAAAAACTCAATGCATTTTTCCATTGACATTTCCAAAAATATTTATATCTATTAATTTAAGCCTCGAATCAAGCCATCATGAGATGACATGAATCATGACCATAAAACGTTTTTTTCTGTGATTTTTTTAAATTTTATATTTAATTATATGATATACTATATTTAATAAATACCCTTTGTTTTGCCGTTTTCAAAAAAAAATTATCACAGAATCAAACGTTTTATGGTCATGATTCATGTCATGTCATGATGGCTTGATTCGAGGCTTAAATTAATAGATATAAATATTTTTGGAAATGTCAATGGAAAAATGCATTGAGTTTTTTCTTCCGGCACCAAAAAAAAACAGGAAGTGGGCGGGAACTGCGACGCTCTATGACGTACAAGGAAGCACTGCTCTGATTAGTTCGTGAACAAGGAAGCACTGCTCTGATTGGTTTAGGTCTAACCAATAGAGTCCGTTTGGATCTTTTTGTAACCGCCCCTTGGAAAAAAATCTATCGTTGATAGGGACCAGACTAATATCCACGCAGTGTGTCGTGTGATATTGTCTGGCCACGCGAGGCTAGTCTTAAAGGGTTAAGGTCCCACCAACAAAACCCGGGGAGATAGATCGTTTTCCGCCGTAGCGCCCCCAAACTGTGGAACGAGCTTCCACCCCACGTTAGAGCGTCTCAAAGCCTGCCTGTGTTTAAATCACTTTTGAAAACTCACTTGTACTCCTTGGCGTTCGAAAATTCAGACTGAGAGTTGCTGTTTTCCACTAGGCATTGTGTCTGATATGATGTCCTGTTTATTGTGTATTGTTTTGCTCTTGTATATTTTATAGGCCTATCCCCGACTAAGGATTTCTATAGTCGACTCTGATTGGCCAAATGTTGCCTATAGTTGCCTATTTTTTTTTTTTACTTAAATCAGTCTGATTCGACTGTCAATCTCTCAGTCGAAACATGCAAAAAAGATATTATGCAATAGAGGAACATTCCATTTGGGCTGAAGGGGTGCATAATGTCTGACTTAACATATACTTGCTTGGTTTCTCCCAATAAATCATGATATATATCCTATTTTTGGCAAACTATTAGTTAATTAATATAACAAATCAGGCCAATCTCTGTCAAATCTTTTTTTCATGATTCGACTAAGAGAACGGCAGTCGAATCAGACTCCCTCGATCGATTAGTCGACTATTCGAATAATCAAGGTCAGGCCTAATATTTTAATATTTCTTTGTTACTGAGTGTACTGCCCTTTGGTTCAACACTGTTGTTTTAAATGTGCTCTATAAATAAAGTGGATTGGATTGGACTAAGTATCTGTCACTACGGTTACTACTACTATCTACTGTTACAGCTACTGTTACTACTACTACTGCAGCCGTTACTATGGTTACTACTACTACTGACTATTATTACAACTGCTACTACTGTTGCTAATACTGTTACTATTGTGACTCCTTACTAATATTACTACAAATTAATACTGCTACTATAATTTCAACAACTAATAATAATTATTGGAGCCCTTTTTCTTTAATATGGAACAGGGTCAGAACGACAACGTTTCGATGTCAGATTACATCTTCGTCGGGTCATGACCCGCCGAAGATGACGAAACGTTGTCCGAGTTTCCCAGGTGCCTTCTTTATTCAGCTATATGTGTCTGATCATGAGATGCACCAGACCAGCCCGATTTACGCTCGAGGCGCGGTGGAACCTCCCTTTATTCCTAATAGCTATCCTATTTTAATTGTTTTACAATAATTCCCCAAACCTCTGTCTGTCCCCAAAGTCTCTTCTGCCCGGTTCTCCTAAGTGGCTGGAGCAATTGATCTGTATTTGCACACGGCCATTGACCATTAGCATGTTCACTTTCCCAAAATGTAAGCTGTTAATTAGCGTTTTTATGTAAAAGAATTCGGGCAATGGGAGCTATCGTCAGCATGCTTACAACCGTCGCCATGGTTACAGCCCCCCAAGATATGGGAGGAAGGGGTCTTCCTTGGGGCCAAAAAGGTTTGGGACTATTGCTGTACAGCAGAGCACATAACCCAAAGTCTGTTAATATGGACTAGTTATTATTATGATGATTATTATTATAATAATAACAGTGCACATTTATCAATCAAATGTATCTTTTTATAGGCCAATAATGATGACATTAGAGGAGATTGGAAGTTAACAGAGGTGAACTGAATGAACTGGAGGTGTGCCAGAGTGTGTTGTACTGGACATCTCATTGTCCTCTTCAAGCTGAATAAATAATTGATGTTACTGTCCCGCTCGGTGTTAAATGCCATGTTAAAGCCTTCAGTCTGATAAACTGGGTCACCTGCCTGCTGACAGTGTCACCACAGAGGGCTGTATCTACTGTACTCTGCGTGCGTGTGTGTGTGTGTGTGTGTGTGTGTGTGTGTGTGTGTGTGTGTGTGTGTGTGTGTGTGTGTGTGTGTGTGTGTGTGTGTGTGTGTGTGTGTGTGTGTGTGTGTGCGCGCGCGCGCGCGCGCGCGCGTGTGTGTGTGTGTGTGTGTGTGTGTGTGTGTGTGTGTGTGTGTGTGTGTCTTGTTTCATGTGCTTACCTTTTACGCACTCTCCACCAGACACATAGCTCTCGTTAACTGGGGAAGAAACATAAAGAAACATCCTCAATAAATCGTGAGAAAAGGTGCCAGTGGAACTGTTGATTGGTTGTTGTGTGTGCGTGGTGAAGTGTGTGAATGTGTCATTTTGGCGTTAAGAGGCTTAGACAGTAAAATCGATCGGTGATAAATTAACTCTGAAAGTGTACGAATGGATAACTTAACACTGAAGATTGTACTGTGTAAAAATCACGTTGCGACCATAGACTGTATAAAATGAATGGACAGCGTTACGCCCCTAGACTCTACAGACCGTAAATGAAGCCGATTGTTCAGCTGTGTGCAATCCGCCATCTTTCAATATCGCGTCATATCGCGTCATATCCTGCAGAATGAAACCAGACCATTATTGGTTTGGTAGCTTGTCAATCAAAAGCGGGGGCGGGGAATGAATGCTATTGGTTGTGTAGCTTGTCAATCAAATCATCCCGCCCCTCCCAGAGCATAACCTACTTTATCGTCAATTTTAAAATAAATGGGACCATAGTTTACCAAAACGCATATCATGATGATTGAAAGGAGACTTTAAACTAGCGACTGGAAGCATATAGTATTTATGACAATTTTTATTAAGGTAAGAAAATCTAGTCTAAAGTTTGTCAAAAACCCATCCGCTTGCGTTAAAATAAATTCTTTCTGACACCCGCAGGGGTAAAACAGCGAAACTACAGGCCATTCATATGAACTGTGTCTTCCGTATTGGAGTCAATGTAAAAATCTCAGTCTGGCCCCTTGGTTGCGACGCCATTTTTGGCAAAGACATTTAGAGTGAAAAAAAGACTATCAAATGTTCTTTACAGGTGCGTTTTTCCAATTCTAGAGGGTTTAAGTGGTAGCGGATATGCAGCTCGGCAAAGGTGAATTGATCCCAGTGTATGACAGAGGACAATTTCAGGATAAATTAAAATCTCTGCGATACGATTATTGTGAGTGTTTTTTATCACGATAAACGATTATAACGATTATCGTCCCATCCCTAGTCTGCACTGTATGTCCCCTACCGGCACGACAGATCTTGTCCACCTCTTCCCTGCACACCTCGTCCATGCGAGCGCGCAGGTGGCACAGGGCTTTCCTGGCTGCGCTGAAGGCCTCCGTCGACAGGCTCTGGGCTCTGGAGCGCCGACCGATGGTGAGAGGAACGCACAGCAGGGGGGCCGCCTGCGAGATTAAGAGGAGAGAGTAGGGGTCAGGGGTTCACAAACTTTTGAGTCAAGACCCAAAAGAGAAATTTGATTTCTCACTGTCTGGGACACAACAAAACCCCAAACATTATGAATTAACCACTTGATAAGCCTTATTTAATTGTGAAAATAGCCGATTTACAAGCTCACAGTTAGTGATGCGTTGTGAGCTTGCTTGTACATCTGCTGTTTTCACTATCCTATATTAAAATTGCCTTAAGGTAGGACGGGCGGATGGGCTGACAACGTTGTAACTCTCATGTCACCATGACTCAGCCATAACCATATAAGGAGTTCCCAATGCAGCTACGCCCAAATATGGAGTGTGTTGTCTAACCTCAATGTGACGTCATGGCATCAGGCGCAAACAAATCAGTCAGCTCCATATATGGGCACAAAAGGGGGCATGCCCGGGCACAAAAGGGGGCATGCCCATATATGGGCATATACTGATGACATCAGGGATCATCAGGGATATATGGGAATAAAAGGGACAAGGACTGACAGATACAGAGATCTCCATAAATGGGCATAAAAGGGACAAAGACTGACAGATACAGAGATCTCTATATATCAGTCGGCGGTGCGACATAGGTGTGAGGGCCGCGTTTTTAAATGTATGTATTCTTTACTTTTTTTTTTAGGCAACATTAATTAGGCTAATATTTAGCCTACTTGCGCCGCAAATGTGGGCCCAGATTCGACCATTATTTAGGAAACACAGGTCTAGAGATCCACACAACGTCACAGCTTCTAAAACTCCCTTCTAGCTTCCCCTCCATCATCACATCCTTAGATGCACTGTGGCAGGCTCAGGGTTTTTCCATTAGCCAATGCTGAGTCATGCCTCAGGCTCTTATTCTCCTCTCATCCTTCCTGGTCTCTCTATCCCAGAGCTGGGCCATCTGACTTCAAATCATTATCACCATTATTTCAAACTTTTATCTCGATTATGATTAAAGGTAGGGTAAGTGATAAACTTTTGTTAAAATAAGTGTTAAATATCTCTATATTCTGATAATACTCATTAATACAGAGTGTTTGTTCAGTAACAGGAGTCTCCATGTCTCTCCGGCTCTTTATTAATTAGAAAATGCATTTTCAGGTTGGGATTCCTATTTTTTTCAATCAGGAGAGAGAAGTCTCACTGGGACACTTGCACAGGATACAGATTAAACAAGTGTAATTGGAAGTGATGGCACTAAGAAATGAGCAGACACAATTGGAACTGGAACAGTTCGCAACCGATCTGAAAATGTATTTTCTGTTTATGAAAGAGCTGGAAAGATGGGGAGACCCCTGTTACTGAACAAACACTCTACAGCAATAATTGCTATCAGAATATAGTGCTTTAACCTTTTAACAAAAAACGTTTAGTTTTGACCAAAAATATCGCTTACCCTAATTAATTTGAATATAGGAGTGTTGATTTGTAAAGAAAAACAATAGTCTCTCAATAAGAAAAGTTTATATGAAGAAAAAAAAACATATTTAACAGCCTCGTGGCTTCGTTCGGATGTGCGCATACACGATGAACAGAACAAAATAAAGAAAATTGCGATCCTGCTTGTAATTTTGATTCACAGAATACAATTTGACTCGCATTGAAAATCGTGACGCCCTTAGCCATTAATAGATATACTAAATACAGATATAAGTATAAAGTACATTCTATCAGCAGTACTATGTGCATATAATGTACATACTGAAGTGGATAGATACTGTATAAATAAACAGCGGATATGGCGTGGCGCTGATACAGTATGTGTACAGTGTCAGCCATTTGGCCAAAGAAAGGGTGATTAAGAAGATTATAAAAACTTCTTCTATTGATAAGTTGATTTCGGAGTTTATATGGAATAAGAAGAATCCTAGAATACGCATGCTACAGCGGCACCGCCAAGACGGCGGGCTATCTCTCCCTAATTTTCTATATTATTATTGGGCTGCTAACATAAAGGTAATGTTGTGTTGGAAGGAGCTGTCGTCCCAAGGCACTCTCCCCAAATGGTTGCAATTAGAAAACCTGTCATGTGGCCCCACCTCCCTACATGCCCTGCTTTGCTCCAAGCTTCCGTTAGTTGAACCTGTGTCCAAATACACCTCAAATCTAATTATTAAGCACTCCGTTAAGATCTGGACTCGCTTACTGACTTCTCAATTTCTGCCCCTATAGCAAGAAATCATAGTTTCAAACCTTCAATTATAGATGGAGCATTTAACATTTGGACTAGAAATGGGATCACCTCAATCAGTGATCTTTTCTCTGAAGGCGTTTTTATGTCTTTTGATCAATTACGGCTGAAATTTGATATACCCCGCTCTCACTTTTTTTTATTTCTGCAGCTTCGTAATTTTGTAACGTCATCTTTTCCAAATTTCCCATCACAACCACCAGATTCCCTTTTAGACTCCATTTTAAAACTTGACCCGTGTTCCAAAGGGGTGATTGGGTCAGTTTACTGTTTATTAAACTCATTTAATTTGGAACCACTAACCTTATTAAAAAAATCAATGGGAAGGAGACTTGGGGACACAGATCTCTAATGATGTTTGGAGGGAGGCCTTGGATAGAATACACTCCTCTTCAATTTGTTTAAGACATACTATCATTCAGTTTAAGGTTCTGCATCGCCTCCACTGGTCCAAAGTAAAACTAGCTAAATGTGTGCCTGACATGGATCCAATATGTGATCGTTGCAGACATGATCAAGCCACCCTTGCACATGCATTCTGTTTTTTTTTGTTATTCACATTCTGGCAATTAATATTTAAAACCTTCTCAGAAGTGTTAGAAGTGCCCATAGAACCTTCTGCTTCTATTGCAGTGTTTGGAGTTGTTCCACAAGAAAGAGATGATGTACAACTTAGTCACCAAGAAAGAAATATGATAGCCTTTGCGTCCCTTTTGGCTAGGCGTCTGATACTGCTTAAATGGAAAGAAAAACTCCCACCAACTTTCAAATCATGGGTTAATGATGTTATGCATCATTTGACTTTGGAGAAAATTCGCTACTCCACAAGGGGGTGTGCTCTGAAATTTTACACCATCTGGCAACCTTTTTTAACATATATAGAGAGACTGAATGCTGCTGACATTAACACATTGAATGCCAGTCGCGTAGATCTACGCGAACCTATTTAAAGCCGCAGCGTGCCAGTCGCGTAGATCTACGCGAACCGCCGATTCCCATTGAAACTGCCCCAGGTGCACTTTCAGAATTTTTTTGATCCATTTCCGTTTCCGGTTTCCGGTCGGAAACAGAATTATTCGGGTTCCGGTTTTTTCGATCGTATCCGCTTCCTGTCTGGGATCCTGTTTAAAACTCGATTTTCTCGGTTGTTTTTCTCCTCGCTGATCACTGTTTAGCGTTGATCGGCTGTATCTTCAAGATGGCGGCTCGCATTTGGAAACTGTTTTCGCTGGCCGTTTCTCACGGATCCGCTGTGTGTTTAGAACCAAATGAACGCGCACTTTTAACTTATTTAGCGAGGTCCGTGGCGACATGAAAAAAACAAAAAAACAACAATAAAACGCTGGCACTGGTGAGTACATTATGAGATTAAACTCTGGCATGGAATGTGTTAATGACCCATAAATTGACCCCACTGAATTTTTTTTTTTTTTGTGTATTAAAAAAAACAAAACATTTCAAATCTTTCTTTAATAATATATATATTCTACTGACTGTGTATACTTTATTTATTTTTTGACTTGTTTTCATTTTTCATAGCAATTGTGTCTTATTTGTTTGTATTGTCCTTTGTTTTAATGGTACAATGAGATACCAGGGTTGTGGCTCTTTCGGAGCGGGAACTTTGGGGGGGTGGGAGGGGTAACATACATTCACTGTTTTTGTATGCCCTTTGTTATAGACCTGTATGTGAAAATATAAAATAAAAAAACCTTGAAAAAAATAAATAATAAGATTATAAAAACAAACAGAAATTCTAATTATCAATAATCCTGATTAATAACCCTCATTACAGTATTAAGCAATAGCATTTTAGTCGTACAGCCTTACTCTCTTAGTCCGTTCAAGTTCTGCTCCTCACCTGCAAGAAGTGGGTGTTGTCCTCCGTCTGCAGGAGCTGACTGATCTCCTGGTCTCTTCTCCTCAGCTCCTCCAGATCCGTCTCCATCATCTCTATGTCCCTCTCGGTGCGCCCGACTACCGCACGCTCCTTGGCCTCCAGCTTGCCTCGCACCTGTGGTGGAAGGCAATAAACGGAGTCTCATGGATGCATGCTAAGTCAACTTGGAGCCAGGAATACACTGACGTACTGATTTGTTCAATAATCCACATACAACAATCCAGTACAAGACACAGACACGGTCAAGTCTTAGCAGTGAGTGTTGCTCACTAAAACAATAGTATTATTGAAATGTATATAGTAGTGATGCACGGGCCAACCCGTTGCCCGCAGGTTCCGCGGGTTGAACCGCAGGGCGGGCGGACGGGTCAAGATTTCAGACGCAATTAGCGGAGCGGGTCAACGCGCGAAAAAAGAAACAGAAAAGAAAAAGCATTCTGGTACCTTCTCTCTCTCCTGTTTTGTCTCTCTCTCTCTCACTCCCTCCCTCTCTCTCTCTACTCCTGGAATCATGAGCAATTGTGTTCAATGTGTTGCTTATTTGATCAATTATGCACATGCAGCTGCCTCTAATGTCAATCTAATTGTTGGAAAAACAGCCCATAACTCTCTCTCTCCCTCTCTCTCTCTCTCTCTCCCTACCTCTCCCCCCCCCCCCTCTCTCTCTCTCTCTCTCTCTCTCTCTCTCTAAAGCGATTGGATGGACAGACTTGACGTTGTTAGTGTGTTGAAAAGACGGCCGGTAGGCTACTTTTGTTTTTGCGGGTTGCGGGACGGGCCGGGTCGTTGATTTATATATTGTTTTGCGGGGTCGGTTGGGGCGGCTTAGGCTCCGTGCGGGGTTATGAAAAAACCTGACCTACGCATCACTAGTATATCGATGGCCAAAATGCAAAACCTCCTATGTGCAAATTTCATGATTTTCGGATTTCACTGTGGATGAGGACTATAGGCTATGCTGCACATGCTCAGTCTGTCTGCAAGATAGTCCCGCCCCTCATTTTGTCAGAAAAGGTCATTTGACTAAAACCTCCTATCTTGTTCAGTGCCAATTAGTGCTAAAATGTTGAAGCGCAAAACCTCTTATCTGCACCAGAACTAGTTGAGCAGCAGACAGAGCTGAAACTTGGGAATTCTATGTTATGTAGACCGTCTAAATGTCTTTCAGTTTGTAGTCATCTATTATTTTCAAAATAAAAAAGTGTCTTCCCCCCTTACTAGTTAAGTATTTGTTAGTAACTCTGTCAAGTTAATTGCATTGCCTTGTTGATTGCTAATGATTAGTGTCAGGTGGTGACACTATTATCACACCAAGAGTGTGAGTTGATAAAAAAATGTAATGGTAATACTTGATACAGTACTGTAGAATGTCTTGATCTCAAAATGAGCATAAAAAAGCATTATTTAACACAAATAATGTTTGTTTGTACGCCTAACTATTTCTAGGTAAAAACCTCCTATGTGCATCTATGTAGATAGGAGGTCATTTTAGGTATAGATAGGAGGTTTTGGCATTGAACATTTTGAACTTGTGGTTAGAGGTTGTCATTGCTGCTTAAATGTGAACGTCATTGTCGTGATTTTTTATTGGTTGTGGGAGTGGGGGAGTGGGGGAGTATTGCAGGTGGTGGAGTTGGGGGGGTAGAGGGTATGGGGGGGATTATGTTGAGGGGGACATAGGCCAGTTTGGCCGGATCATACAGGATAGGGTCTTTGTGATGCGAAAGTGTGGTCTAGCCAACACCAACACAGGACTCCTGAAGTGGGATGGGGTTTTGAGTTAGGGAGGTGGAGAGGTGTGGGCTGGCAGTTGGGGGGGGGGGGGTTGTGGGAGTGGGGGAGTATTGCAGTAGGTGGAGTTGGGGGTAGAGGGTATGGGGGGGATTATGTTGAGGGGGGCATGGGTCAGTTAGGCCGGATCATATAGAATAGGGTCTTTGCGATGTGTGAGTGTGGTCAAGCCAACACCAACTTGGGACTACTGAATCGCTGCCCTCCACACTCTCCTATCTAGCATCAGGGTCTTGAGCTCTACAGTATTGTTGGCTAAGCTGTTACGCCGAAGTGCATCTACTTAGGTGGTGCACTTCTTGTCTCTCCTGGCTTTGCCCTGGGTTGGCTCTCATAGTGTTAGTTTGCTTGCCACTAGTTATGGGTCCCTGACGCAGTGCCCTGCCTCATCCTTCTCTCTCTGACTTTGTCTGTGACCCATGGTAGGTTCCTGTAGAGCAGTGTCTATCAACCTTTTTTGTGCCAAGGCACACCTGGCATAGCCAAAAAATCCCAGGGCACACCTAGATATACGGTATCTATAATTATATATATATATACGGTATATCTATATACCGTATATATAGATATATACGGTATATAGCCGATTTTCACATTTCACGAAACGATACGATACGATATTGGGCACACAACTTCGATACGATTTCGATACGATACGCACTTTTTTATCATGAAAATATATGGGGGAGAAAAAAAGCAAATGCAAACAAATATTTCTGTTTTTGCATTATTCAGACATGCAAACTTGTAGCTTTTCAGCTTCCACTAGCCGTTTTGAATCCAAATAGGGCAATAGTGTGACACCTGACCCGAAAAAAAACAGCATGTTGTCACCATTTTCACCTTGGGGCTGTTTGCATGCCTGATTATTATTATTGTTTAAAAAAAAAAAAAAAAAAAAAATTTTTTTTTTTTTTTTTTTTTAAATCTTTTTTTTTTCAAACCTCCTTCAAACGGCGCGGCACACCTCAGCAGTAGCCCCGGCCCAAAATTGGGACGTTTGCCAGGGTTGATATACACTGCTGTAGAGGACCACATTTCTGATGTGGTCCGTCCATGTGACTCCTAGTGCCATTCATAGCATTCTTGTGTAGACTCCATCCAAGGCCCTTTCCTGTTGTGCTGTGACGGTCCATGTCTCAGCCCCATACAGCAGTACTGACTCCACTGTAGCTATACGAACAGCCGCCTCTTGAGGTCTTCTCCCATGTCTGATTTCCACACTCTCCTCATCCCATGCAAGGCATTCCAGTCAAGTGCCCCCCAGACCTTCAGGTCCTGTTCCATTGAAGCAGTCCAGGCCCAGGTTATTAGAAGTCCTGGACTGCCTCGAGTAGTTTGTCTCCATCATCTGAACCATCTTCTCAGGAACTCCATAGGCCCGGAGAATGTTCATCAGATTCCCCCGGTGGATGGTGCCAAAAGCCTTTTGGAAGTCATGAAGGTGATCACCACTGAAAGATTCCGCTCCTTACTCCTTCCAGTATCCTCCTCAGCACCAGTATCTGCCCGAGTTTCTCATTACAGGGTCTAAGATGGGTCTAATCCGGTTGAGGATCTTCCTGTTAGCCGTCTTGGCAACTTGTGAGCTCAGGCTAATGCCTTGGTGAGTTCGCCTGACTTTGGTACTGGATCGATTATCATTTTGCTCCACAGCTTCGGCAGCTTGCTAGACGTGTGTGCTTGATACAATCCAACACCACCTCGTCTATGGGCACATACATCAGAACCTCTGCTGTCACTCCATCTTCCCCGCAGCTCTTGCCTCACTTGATAGTAGCCTTGGCCCTCTGGTACTCATCCATGGTGAACCGTCTGGTTTGGGCTGGTCATGGAAGACAGGATCATCCTCGGATCATCCTCTTCTTCGGTTGAAGGAGGATTTCCTAGGAGTGTTTTGAAGTGCTGGTACCATGTTTCAACTCGTTCCTCTGCGCTTTCTCCCAAGATCTTGGAAGTCTGAGAAGAGCTTCTGCCAGAAATGTCATTGATGAGCTTCCAGCTCTTGCCATGTTTTTGGTTAACATGCACCTCTTTAATGTCCCTGATCTTTTGGGTCAGCTCCCGTTGTTCCAGTTGCATACACTTGATATAGCTCCTCCTTCCTCCGCTTATATTTCTCCCTCAGACCCTCTCCTTTTTGGTCAGCGACAAAGTCCCTGTGTGCTGATCTCATCTCCTCCCTGGCTGTGGTGATTCTAGGGTCAAGGCATCCGTCTTTCCTCCTTGCTTATAGGCTCTTTAAGACATTCAATGATCTTACATACTATTCCACTATCCACACCGGACACAAGGTTGGTGATCCAGTTGTATGAGTTAGGGGAGTTGGAGGGCGTGAGGGTTTGGGTGGGTGGGGTTTGGGGGGTGTGTTGTGCTGGTTGGGGGGAATGGGGGTTGTGGGAGTGGGGGGGTATTTCAGGTGTTGGAGTTGAGGGTATAGGGGGGATTATGTCGAGGGGTGCCTGGGCCAGTTGTTTTGTAGTCCACCTAATTGTTGTTGTTTTTGGATATACGTATGCGTATACAGTCTACTAACCATTTCATCCATTGAAAATGCTCTAGCGTATACCCACGACCACACGCATCTCGTGCAGGGAATGATTATTGTATACCTCAGAAAACAAACCTAGACCACACCACTGATGCAACTGTTTGCAGCTGTAAATGCATGTATTTACATCCTGCACTATTTATCATTATTTAGTTATGCAATCACTTAACATCACGGTGCAAAAGCTCCTATCTGCAGAATTATCCAGGAAAAGTGGGGAAAAACCTCCTATCTGCATTTGCAATATGAGATCAGTGTAATTAACATATAATATTGTAATATAATCCAGAAATCCAGAAACGGTGAATTATGTGATGGGTATCATAAAAAAATAGCATTGTGCAAAAAAGATACAACATTTTGTAGTTTTCTTTTTCATTTTCCCAACAATGTTAATTTTTCAGATAGGAGGTTTTGCATTTTGGCCATCGATATAGAGCGTGAAGTGAACCCTTTTTTTTACATTTACGACCGTAGTCTAAATTGACAGAACAAACACCCACACTACTGTAAATGAAAAACTGGAGCCAAAATAGGGACATTCAAAGAACCAAAACTGTAATTAATCACAACCAACTCTGACGCACACATTTACAGGAAAAAGGTCTGCACTGTGCTATTAGGTGCTTATCGTCTTTGCTACAAATCATGTTCTGTCATGTGATGTCCAACCTTCTTTATTCGTTATTAGGATACCAAATAACTTCTACTGCCGCAGTCGCTAATCTAAGGGAGTCAGTAATAAGGCAACACAAGGCAGTAGGGGGTCAGTAATATGGCTGCATAAGGCAGTAGGGACTAGGGAGTCAGTATAAGGCAGCATAAGGCATTAGGGAGTCAGTAGTAGACTGCCCTAGCGCGTCTGATATCATGTCTAGACGGGCGGGTTCAAAATCTGCGGAGAAATTTTCCGCCGGATCCTATTGGTTCACAGATCTGTCCGTTTGGATTGCACTTGGTACAACATCAAATATTCTAATTTCAATCAACAAAAGCAGAACTGACTCATGCAAAAACATGCAAGGATTTTGATATAAGATGCAAACTATGCTGTGACTAAATCATTAAATTTTTTCCCATAATCATAGCCAAGAGGGATGGCGCGTCTGAGAATATAAATTCCCACACACACAAAAAAACAGCTTTTGGGGACGGAGTTACTTAGCCTGCTGGCAGCTTGCACAAGACATTTTACACTGGTGGGTAGTCAATACTTTGCGAGATTAGCCGTGGCGTGGACACACAGACTGACACACACACACAGCGGTGAAAACATAATTTCCCCCTGCCTTTGGCCTGGCGGAGATAATAATGTGCATCAATGCAAAGAAAGGTACCAAGTTCAGTGACATACTGACCTCTGCCTTGGTCTTGTCCAGCCGGAGGGCCAGTTCAGCAAACAAAGCCTCACTGTCCTCCAGCACAGTAGAGGCCGACACCTGGAACATGGAGAGAAAGAATGACGTGTCAGTGCTGTTCCATTGATTGATCCCAAATAAAAGAGCTTATATCACAGCTGAGTATTAGATTCTTGTCCAGTTGATTTAATCCTGTACCTGGCCTGTAGACCCGTTTGCAATTTGGTGTTAGGATAATTTCTCACTTGAACTGAGTCAATGGGTCTAAATCAACTAATTCTGACATTTAGAATTCATTTCAGGATCAGGTCAGTTTTCAATAACTCGATTACAATTTTGTTCTTTACTGTCACTTTTATTGCATTTTTTTCATAATGATTTGTTTTATTTATAACAACAGACATGAACATGAGAAATTATAAACATCCCCCTTTAACTTTTAATTTAATTGGATGTTGAAATTAGCAAATAAGACAATGTCTAGGGACCCATTGACTCAATTCAAGTGAGAAATGAAGGGAAA
>NC_137604.1:52872223-53067223 GCF_963280865.1 Gymnoscopelus braueri | reverse complement strand
TGTTGAGCTGCAAATTCAGTAGGCTACCACTTAAACCCTCTAAACTTGATTGATTGATTGAATACTTTATTTGAAGTTAGCAGAAAAAAGCACATGAAAGTACAGTTCAATACAAGGTCAGCTAATAGGAATAAAAAAAACAAGAAAAGCCACTGGCTTGTTTCCATTGGGGTCCTCAATTCATAGAATAAAATCACTGTCTGAAGTGGGATTCGAACCCACGCCTCCAGGGGAGACTGCGACCTGAACGCAGCGCCTTAGACCGCTCGGCCATCCAGACTTAATTATTTTTAATATAAAGGCTCCTACATATCTACTAGCTTACAACACAACCGGTTGTGAATTGTATATCTGTTATTTAACGTTCCCTTCAGAATATGGATGCTGGGGGTTCAAGTGGTTCACAAAAGTGCTGTGCCATTTCAAAGTTTTAAGTAGGCTACATTTTGGATTATCACGATAACATCGTCAATCGCAATTATTTTTCCGACAACAATAATCGTGACGTGTAATGTTCATATCGTAGGGATTCCCTTTACCATCATCTCGTTGAGCTTGAGCTTGTCCACCACCTCCTGCAGCACGGTGTTCCTCCGCAGCACCGGCCTGGGGCTGAACGTCTCCCGGCACTGCGGGCAGCTCAGCGGCCGCTGCTGGCCCGGCTCGCCCGCCCGGTCCCAGTAGTCGTTGATGCAGCGCATGCAGTAGGTGTGACCGCACGGGATGGACACCGGGTCGTTGAGGATGTCCAGGCAGATGGGGCACCTGAACTGGCTCTCCGTCACCGAGATGTTCGCTTGGGCCATTGTTTTTATAACGATTAAAAAAGCCCTTATAAAACCAGTTCAGGTGGCTGTTTGTTTCTTTCTTTCTTTCTTTCTCCCGCTGTCTTCGTTGTTGTAGCTGCCTGGTGGAAAACCCCTCCCTGGCTGTCTGGTGCCTGTTGTTGCGACGGGGAACGGAGGGTCTTACAGGAATACCCGTTCCTTCCTACAGGAATACCCGTTCCTTCCTACAGGAATACCTTTTCTTTTCCTATATGTCATCCATCGCTAAAGAAAAAAGGGTGTCAAGTTATCGGGAATGACAGTATTACTTCCGGCCAATACATTTAAAAATAAAGCCCATTTAACTTGTCACCTGCAGGGTTTGTATAGAAACATCAAAATAAGGAATTACAAACACAAATAAATAAGGAATTGCATGTGTCTGACTGACTCTTTCCTCCGTGATGTAAAGCCTGGTGACGCAAGGGTAGTCTGACTCGGCATCGGCAATACATAACAATATACTTTTCAAATGCTTATGTTTATTATCTGTGCCAAGCCTTTGTAAAAATTTGCAATTTTATGCAGATTCGGATCAAGACTATCGTAGATGTATTTTATCGATTTTGACATTTGCATATCATCATAGATACGAAAGTAAAAGTCAGACTAGATAAAATACATGGCATTGTCTGCTGGCGCCGAGGTTATCGTATTCATTCTAAAACCTAGAATGTTTTTTTTGGAGGAGCACCCCGTTATATTTGTTGTAGATCGTGTTTACGTTTCCAAAATGTAACATCTTTATTTTGAAGGTACAGACAGTTACACCGGAAATGGTGACGTGTTGTTCTTTGACATGCAGAATCAGAGATCGCAGCCTCTGCTGGGAATGGATGGACGTCACGTACAGTAGCTACGATGCCTGACGTAAACGTAACGGTCTACAGATGACGCGAGCAACAGTTGTTTGGAAACGAAAACATTATTGATGTATTAAGAACTTCTTTGTTTGTGTTTGTTGTTTGTTGTTTGTGTTTGTATTGTATTGTATGTATTATATTGTATGTCATAATTATTATAAATAAAGATTTGTGAAGAGAAAAAAACAACAACATTAAGTTACAGACTATTGTAAAAGGATACAATAGTCAACGAAGTCATGTTTTAAGTTTATAATAATAATAACAGCAATTATTATTATTATTAATTGCCTATTATTATTATTATTATAGGCTATATCTAATATATCTAATGTGTAGTTGTAGTGTAGCGCGCGCGCGCGCACGCACGCACACACACACACACACACACACACACACACACACACACACACACACACACACACACACACACACACACACACACACACACACACTTGCTTCTGTGCGCCCTGCAGTAAATTACTTTCATCGAATGGAAGGGAATCAAGGAATTGAACAGGCGTTGACATATAAGTTCATAAAGCCATAGCCATAGCCATAGTAGCCAAAGCCACAAACCACTCCACTGACACATGCCTTCTCTATTTGAACGACTCTATCAAACAAGATGTCGACAAGGGCAAATATTGCGGCATGGTCATGCTGGACCTCCAGAAGGCCTTTGACACCGTCAATCACCCAACTATGATCAATAAGCTCAAAGCAATAGGTTTTGATGATACGTCAGTGAACTGGATGAGATCCTACCTGGAAGGGAGGGAGCAAGTGGTGGAAGTAAACGGCACCCAGTCCCCCCCCCTCCCTGTGACTTGTGGTGTCCCACAAGGAAGTATACTAGGACCTTTACTGTTCCTGATATATGTGAATGACATGTCATCGGCCTGCGACTGCAAGCTGTTCCTGTTCGAAGATGACTCGGCCCTGCTAGTCTCGGACAGGGACAGGCTGCAGGTTGAGAAAACTCTCAGCTCCGAACTCAACAAGATCTGCATCTGGCTCTCTGACAACAAACTTTCATTACACCTGGGTAAAACTGAATCCATCCTCTTTGGGTCCAGTCCTAACCTTAGCAAGGCAGAGAGTTTCACGATCAAAGTGGGTGATGATGCCATCAAAAGAAAGGATGAAATTACCTACCTGGGCTCCATCTTGGAGGCAAACCTCTCTGGTAACAAAAACGCCGAAAAAGTGATCAAAAATGTCAACCAAACAACACGCTATTTGTGGAGGATTGATCGCCTAGTCAGTAAGAATACTCTGAAGATTCTTGCAGGGGCCCTCATTCAAGGTCATTATGATTATGCATGCACTTCATGGTATCACAACACCTCCAAGGCCTTAAAAACAAGGCTCCAAACATCCCAAAACAAACTTGTAAGGCTACTTCTTGGCCTCAATCACAGAACCCATCTAACCCCTGCTCATTTTGCTAGGATTGGATGGCTTAGGGTTGAGGACAGAGTACAGCAACTTGCTATGGGCCTGGTCTTCAAGATACACCACAACATTGGGATCCCCCTGTATTTGTCAAAATACTTCCAAAATGTTAATGCAGTCCATGATCATAACACCAGAGGCAGCTCCACAAATCATGTTCAACCCAGATTTGGCTCAACTAAGGGTATGAACTCGTTCTCATGCTATTCATCAAAAATGTGGAATGCCCTACCAAAAGGAGTAAAGGAGTGTAAAACCCTACTCACTTTCAAAACTGCCCTAAAGATACACCTTCAGGAGGCTGCAATTCGAAAATGGCCCCTGTCTAAGTCTTAACCTACCCCCCCTACCCCCCCTCCTTCATTTTCCTCTTTTGTATATATATATTATTTTTTTTCCTCTCGTCATACCAGTAACCTGAAAGCTGATTGTATGACATTCTGTATAGTAGTGTGTATATCTGCCTGCCTCTTATATTTCATCATGATTTGTGTGCATGGGGTTCTCATCTTAAACAAGCTTAGTGCTTAATGAGGGTTTCCAGTTTAGTAGACCTTGTATTGTGAATTTGTACTTCCATGTACTGTTATGTACTGTCATGTACTATTCTCATGTCTTTCTAAATAAACTACATCAATCAATCAATCAATCAATAGCATTTTCAAAACATGCAACAGAGGAGCTGATCACAGCTTTAAACAAACAGAGGTTGATGATATAAAAATGAAACTCCATTAGTTTCTACTGTTGTTGTTTACAGTTTAATCTGAATACATGATTTTGTTTATTTTACAGTATGTACTATGTACCCAATGAAAGTAAAGCTTTTCTTCTATCACAAGTTACATTTGTCATATTAGGTACAGTTTGAAACCATACACCGTACTCAATGACTGTCTAAACATTATCTTTTACAATCTTTAACAACTAAACATGACTACAACAAACTACTGTAGGCTATTAGGACGCAAGAGTACCATTGCATCCAAATACAGTACAATAGCGCCATCTACCATAAAATGCAGTAAATGTCCTCAAGGCCAGGGGACTTCAACGTTTTTCAGGTCAAGGACCCTGTAGCTGAGAGAGAGCTGAAGCAGAGAGAGGGACCCGGACCCCCACCACGTACATATTGTATAAAATTGTGTTGCACATTAAACTTTTTTCATAGATTTCATAGATAGCTTCATAGACTTGTATGACAGCATTTTTTTGTTCATGCGCATTTTCAGACATTTAACCACTTAAACCCTCAATACTTAGTAAACTTGACCTTTCACTCTGTACTTGGTCTGCTCTTTTTCCCCCTCTGCACCAAACCTCTTTGCAGAAAATAGCTAATCTACAAGCTCACAACAACCCCTCATTGTGTGCTTGTAGATCTGCTATTTTTGGCAAATGTTCCCCACAGAATAGGGATGCTAAGCAGGGTTCAAGTGGTTAATGTAAACAAATATATCCTATCTCATCACTAACACTTTGTGTTCTTTGTGAAAGTAGGGTAATCCTGTGTACAAAAAAAAGTTGGATAAGTGACAGGATGTGTAGGTGGGTGATTGTGGATATGTGCTTGTGTTCTGCACACATGCAGGCAAAAAATATGTGTGTCCTATTGTCCTAACACTGTAAATCAAATTGCTGAGCAAAATGGGTTGCTCTTGAAGTAAAAAACTAAAAATTAACAAAAACAATTGGTAAAACAATAAAATAAAATAAAATCCTATCACACAAAGATTTGGCGGCCCCCCTGTTGAAGACCCCTGGACTAGGTTATACATAATTATATTTACATACATGCAGAGGGACATTACAATCAAGGACATTTTTCATTACGCTGAAGTAAAAAAATAAGTGATTTCTTCTTCTACTTGTCTTTAACTCCTAACCAAGAATGTTCCTTATACTATAGTCAGCATTTTATGCAGGAGAGAGCAGTAAAAAATACATGTTTGGTTGTGAAGACGTTTGGCTGTAATACAAAATGAAATCTGCTTTGATCTAATGACTTCCTCCACCCTATGACGATACATGAGCCACTGGGATAGAGAAGTCTTTAAAAGACTTATCCACCAGGGACCATAGGTTAGGCTATAGGTCTCTCTCTCACACACACACACACACACACACACACACACACACACACACACACACACACACACACACACACACACACACACACACACACACACACACACACACACACACACACACACACACACACACACACACACACACACACACACACACACAGAGTAACTTAGTAAGTGGTGTTTGTTCCACCATTGAAGAGCTTTGATCTATAGCAACCCACATAATTCTCTCCCATGCTGTTCATTTCACCTGCATGTGGAGTTAGATGCAGGGATGTTCCCTCATGCTAGCTTAACAATGCTCTAAGTGGGGCCATAATACTACTGTCAATAATTCTACACAGCGAGTGTACTGTAGGTGAGTAGGTGAGTAGGGGTGGCTGTAGCCGAGTGAGGTCGTCTGGGGTCACCGGTTTGACCCGTGACTCGACCATCTGTGTCCAAGTGTTCCTGAGCAGTGAGCAAAACACTTAACCTTTAGCCATAAACACTTAACCCCCGAGCTCCCTGGGGATGGAAATTGCCACCACCCAGCATTCGTATTTAACTTCTTTTTTTTTGTGCCTGATGGAATGAAGCGACACATAAAGAAAATATTAGTTGCAGAAAATTCAAATAATTCCCAGTTTTTACATTGTATAAAATAAATGTATGCTGATGAAAGACAATTGAACTAAAACCAACTATCAAGCATTTTACAGTAAATCAACCACCTGCCCCCAACCCTAATCCCCAAAGTTGTGCTTTGGAAGCTGCACAGGGGCCGGTAAGGAGTCTGTGATGCCACAGTGGATCTACTGTATAGAATAGTGTTTCTCAACCGTGGGGTCCGGGGATCCCCAGGGGTCCTTGAGGAGATTCCAGGGGGTCCCAAGCTAAATTATTGATAATTGGGAACCAAATGGACCATCACGGCTCTGTAACTCTGAGAGTGTACAAAATGGAATGGTGGAATGGAATGGTTGCATTTGTTTTTACATTTAGATGAGATACAAATCATATCAAATAGGGGGCTGTGGCCTAGTGCATATAAAACTAGGCTTTCTTGAAATTAAAAAGGTTGGGAATTAGAAAATATAAAACACCAGAATACCCCAGTATGATTGCATCTTGTAAGTGGTATATGAAACATACTTAAAGAAACATTAAGTATAAGCTCTCTTATTAATGATAATGTGACACTCGGGCTAACCTCATTCATAAAGATTTCCACTGTGGCTATATAATATTGACCCAAATGACTAAAATGGAACATATCCATCATCTGTCCTAACAGTATACCCATACATTTTCATTAAGATGAGTTGTTAGACTGCTAATGTACTGTATGTCTGCTAAAATATCTCGTTTGATAGACACTGATTGGCTCTAGATAATCCATGACAGTATTATTCAAGTATACTTTCAATCTAAGAGGCTGTGTGGCCTCATTCTTCTCAACATAAAATAAGTTATGGGTCCTTGTTTGAGGCAGAAATCCCTGGTTCATAAAACATACATAGAATCGAAACACACTGTATACCTTCCAAAAAAAAATTCAATCGTTTTTCAAAATGGATATAGGACGTTTTATAAATCAATTCACTGTTATACCTCTCATATATTGTAGCTCCAATCCCAGCAATTGGGTCCCGTCCAATTCCCTGCCTGCCTAGGAGGCACACAGACAAAGCCCTGAAAGGGGGTCTGGTCCCTCGACTCGCCTGGCCCTTTGTTCAAAGTGGGGTTGCGATGTACTTGCTGTACTTAAAAGGCCCCTTTTCAGCTAGGCCGTAAGGCGATCCTGGGCCTTTCCTAGCCAGGGTGTGCCCCGGGCGTCTCTGGTTTACCTGGGGGACTGTGCGGGGCGGATTGTGCCGGGGAGGGGTTGAAAGGGGGGAAAGGAGAAAGGAGAAGGCAGGTGGTCAGTGGGACAGAGAGAGAGAGAGAGAGAGAGAGAGAGAGAGAGAGAGAGAGGAGAGAGAGAGAGAGAGAGAGAGAGAGAGAGAGAGAGAGAGAGAGAGAGAGAGAGAGAGAGAGAGAGAGGAGGGATGAAGGGATGGAGTGAGGGATGGAAGTATGTAAGGTGAGAACGCTGAGAAAGGACAAATAAACAAAGGTGGTGAAGAGGGTCTGAGGTGAATTAATTGTATCAAGCTCTTTCTTTCTAGTAACAGTCTCCGGAGACTGCATGGAGGATAGAGAAAATTAGACAGAAAATACAGTATGGGAGTAATGATGGTGCTGTCAAAAATTAAGTTATCTGTGAAATCTATGAAAATTCTTAATCTGCAACACAATATGTAGTGGGGGGTCCCTGCTTCATCTCTCTCTCAGCAAGGGGTCCTTGGCCTGGAAAACGTTGAAGACCCCTGCAAGTATTAAAGTGAAAGTACTGGTTTGGGCCCTCTGACTGATATAGGCTATGAGTATACTGTATACGACATTAATAGATTATTAATACTGAAACATCAGTGTGTAAGCAGCATGTTATAACTGCTAGAGCTTGTTCGAAGATACAGTTGGCTAATTCAGCACAGTGGTTCCCAAACTAGGGATCGGGCCCCTCCAAAGAGCAGGCCTGCCAAGAGAATCGAGGAGGGTTTTTGGGGGTTTTCTTGGACTCCCCAAGCGTTTTCCCAATTCCCATTGTTGAATGGGAGACATGGCCACAGGCTGGCTAAATAAGCAATTTAAGCAGTTGTTTCGTGCCGGACCAAAATGTTAGGGTTCTGGTGGAACATCCTCAAATACCTGTACAGTTAGGAAACTACCATAAGTTTTTGGATACGATGTGGCGATCCACGGACCCTTTGCGGCGCCGTTCCACCGATTCCGGTAGAGCTCACAGTGAAACCTCATCTCGGAGCTGAGAGTTTCGTAATGGGGCTAACATAGTCTATGTAATTTCCTGTGTTCTGGTGAATTTTGGGAGTTTGATACCAAATCAATGAGAAATCAAGGAGAAATTACAATCAAGGAGTCCTCATGGAGATGTGGTTGAAATCAAGGAGACTCCTGCAGAATCCAGGAAGGTTGGCAGCCCTGCCAAAGAGTCACCAGATAAATATAAGGGCTCAAGATGATTAATGGGAAAGTAAACAAGAAAATAAAAATCTGTTTTCAAGTATTGAACTTTTTCGATTTTAGGCTAGAAATATTAGATTGTTTGTGAAATATTGGATAATTTGAACATTTAATGATATGAAACCATGAGAGAAGTAGAACACTATTTGTTTTATAGCTGTTACCAACTGAAACCACTATACTGCTTTTTGTAAGACATCAAAAGGCAAAAAGGTTGGAAACACTGGATTAATGTGTTGTAGGGCTAATTAGAAAAAAAGGTTATTATAATATCCTCTAGGTTTCTTTATCTGAAAACTTTGAAAAGTAACAAGTAATTTCCCTCATAAAGGGAATAAAAGTAGCATAAAATAATAGGCTATACTCAAGTAAGTACCTCAACATGTTAGTTTCCAGCTGCTTGTAAGCTAAATAACGCAACTCGTATGTCAAATATGCCCCTTGAAAACATCTGAAAGTTGTTGCGCCAAACGGTCCCTGCAGAAACACTTTGTCTTTAACAGCAGGTTAAGTGTCGTTTAAAGGGGAAGGAAGAAGGCGGAGTGATTGTTGAGGTTGGGTTTGCTGCCTCTGCTTCAGTGAACGTTACAAGTGAGACTCATGTCAATGTGACAGACAGGAGGGGCCCGTCCATTGGAGCCCAGAACGACACGAAATAGGACTGTATATAACGGCAAAAACTGGCAAGGATTTTTTAGGGGAATGAAGATGAGCGACACATTCTCAGATGACAACAAAGCAAACAATGACAACCGGGCACTCACTTGACCTAGACGTTTAGCCTTACATCTGAGCTTGAGGCGGATGTTTAATTGAATGCGTAATGCGTAAAGAAAGACTAATAGCCTAGTATGGCACAGTAGCCTAACAGTTGATGTCATAAAGAGGGAGTGAATGTGGTAGGTTATTGCAGGTCTGTTTGCGAAATCAGATCAAAACCAATTAGTGAGTTGATAAGCTCTATGTTTTTAAAGAGTAAAAACAACGTGACTGGATCACATTGTCATTCACACCAGTCTGCGTTGTTTGATCATAGAAGTTAGAACCGAACGTGAATGGTAAAACGTTCAATAACTTCTTACCAATATGCGCAAAAGAAGAATACTGCAGACGCTCCCCGTTTTCATCTTAGCATTTTTCTTCATTCTTTATATTACAATTCAATTACGCGCGCACGGCGTGAACATTAACAAAATCGACGCACTTCACAACAAGCCGTCGCCCAATCTGGTGCAGCGCTCCATCCAAGAGGTTTATTATGGCGCAGAGAAGGACGCGCCGAGTGAGTCCGACTTCACGCAACAACCCGTTGGGGACGAAGCTCACAAGGAAATATTCACGAGAAACAACAGGACTTCTCAAAAAGAACACAATGTATCTCCATCATCAGCGTTGAAGTTGACAGACCTCTTCATCGCGGTGAAAACAACTGGAAGGTTTCACAGGACGCGCCTGGCGCTCCTCCTGGACACCTGGATCTCTAGGACCAAGGAGCATGTGAGTGTCTCTCGTTTATTACTGCTGTAACTTGCCATGGATCCAAGACGGTCATCTGCCATGACCGTCATGGATGAACTTCAACCTGGTGTTTGCACCCCCCCCCTTTTGGGACTACATCTACATAAACATTCAAATTTCAAGTACTTACCCCATTGCCACGGATGTTGCAATTATGTACGGGCCCTCAGAAATACCCGTATCTTCCGTATTGTTCAATGAAAAGTATTCGTAATCCGATTGGTGGCCATTTTCTCATAAAGTTATGATGTATCAGACTGCAATACACCTTCCAACCGATAGGATGGCGTGGTTGAAGCTAAAGCATAATGGATAAAATACGAAGAAAATGGCCACTTATCGGATTAAAATGCTTTTTGTTGAACAATACGGAAGATACGGGTACTTTTGAGGACCCGTACATAATTGTAACATCCGTGGCCATAAGGTATAAGCACTTTATATTTGAAATGTGAACGTTTATGTGATGTGCGGGCCAAAAAGGGAGAAAGTGCAAATTCTATGTTGAAGTTCATCCATGACTGTCATTCAATATATGACAGTCATGTATCAGGGCTATTGCTGTAACCTGCAATGTAGTAAAGTGCTCCACAGGGCAAGCATGCATTTGCTGCCTAATTTGTGTCATTCATATCGAAAACGGTTCCAACTCGTGCATTTGAAACCTTTATGTTATGTCTCATTGCTTGGTATACACAAATTGTAGCCCAGAGGCTATAGGCCAGTGGCTCTCAAACATTGAATTTTCAAGGACCTGCCTTTAACTCTGAGAGTATACAAATGGAACCAAATGGACCCTAGAGAGTTATAAAGACTATGGGTAAGGGTCCATTTAGAACCCCCTCAAGGAACCCTGAGAGCCCTGGAACCCCACTTTGAGAACCGCTGGTATAGGCTACTGGATAATAATGGCATGATCGAAAATGTCTCTTCAATGTGGGAGGGGGTTGGTTGCCACTTGCCAGCAGCAGACCACATGTCAACTCAGCTGATTTTAAAGCTTATTTCAAATTCCCCTGAAGCAAAACCTTTTTATTTAGCCTCCATTTAGTATTTCATTGGGGTGGTGGTAGTAGGTTTATTAATATTCCTACCGAGGAGTTATTTGAAATAGGCTTTTCAATTTCTATATTGTTTGGCGCTCTGTTGTAGTCCAAATACTATTCCTACACCGTAGCTTTAACAAATCTAGAGGTATAGGCAGGATGTTCACACTTAAAGCAGAATGGCCTTTTTCTCTATACCTCCCTCCATTTGTGTGTGTCTCTCTCTCTCTCTCTCTCTCTCTCTCTCTCTCTCTCTCTCTCTCTCTCTCTCTCTGCTGCTACTCAGCAGAGCCTTGCCAACTCCAAGCTTATCAATGAGTGGCTTGTCAAAACGAATTCCCTACTTGCTACTAACAAGGTAGTGCACCTTCCAAAGTAAATCTATCTCTATATTTGACTAGACATGGTTTCATGTGTGAAAGCTGTTTATAGCCTTTTAGGCCTGCAAATACAAATGTGGATTAAAAAAACATTTGGTTCACCTAAGGGATGCTTTACTCTGTGTATTCAACTTGACCTGAATCAAATGTTTTTTTAGAACAAAGCAGTAGGCCTATATCTATGGTCAGTGTTTGTAGTCGCTTAGATCAGGCTACAAACTAGAGTCTGGTAAACCATCTGTTAGATAAATCAAACTGTTTACTGTTAGCTGTTTTCATAAATGATTTGAGGGCAGGGTCAGAGTTTTTGTGGACAAACACACATGCTGTTTTGGTGTGAGCCTTTAGCAGTCAGTCTTTAGCAGTAAATGTGTACCCTTTTTATTTATCAGGCTTGTTTTATAGCTTTGGAAATGTGATTTTTCACCCTTAAAACCCCCAGGAGCCCCAGAAGTCACTTCTCCAGGTCATAAATGACCTTTGTGTTTTGTATCACATCCTGTATACAGTCATACTGTGTTGAAGTGAAAGAAGAGTTGATTTCCTCTTTTTAAAGACATGAAACCATCAGCAGAAAATGCTTTCTTTTTTGGTAAAAAAAGAAAAAGAAGGGGAATAAGATTAGCCTCTTGGGTGTTTTTATATAGATGAGGGAAGGTTTGATAGATCATTTCACTACATTACATCAAATTCATTGCTTTTTAGCAAGTTTATTTTTAGATGCACGCACGCATGTGCATGTGCATGTGCATGTGCATGTGCATGCACGCACACACACGCGCACGCACGCACACACACACACACACACACACACACACACACACACACACACACACACACACACACACACACACACACACACACACACACACACACACACACACACACACACACACACACACACACACGCACACACACAGGACGCTGTGTGTACAGGCTGTTGGGGCCCAGGAGGAAGTTGCAGCCGTGGAGCAACAATACTGAAACGGAAACTGATCAGAGAACAGGAAGTTTCAGAGCAGATTGTAGAACAGTCTGAACCTCTACGCTGCTACCATGTGATCATAATCACTGGTACTTTTCACTAATACTGTTTTTTTTTTTAATCATACTTCATTGATCTCCAATAGGTTCATATTATGTTAATAGGTTTGGTATTGCACCCCCCATCCAGTTATTACACTGGCTCGAGGCGAAGTTCACAGAAAGAGAAAAGGAGAAAAGACATACTGTAGGACAAGACACAGAAGACTAAACTAGGACAACAATAACTCAGTTACACTGTCAGTCATTCACAACAGGATGGAGTAGAGCAGGGGTCTTCAACAGGGGGTCCGGGACCCCTAGGGGGTCCTCAGAGTTACTACGGAGGGGCCGCCAAATCTTTGTGTGATATGATTTTTATGTTTTACATTAACCACTTGAACCCTATAGCATCCCTATTCTGAGTAAAACTTAAGCCAAAAATAGCCGATCTACAAGCTCACAACGCCTCGCGCTGCGAAAAATAGCCGATCTACAAGCTCACAACGCCTCGCGCTGCTTGTAGATCTGCTATTTTTTGGTGTGGGGGGAAAAAAAGAGTAATGAGAGTTTAAGTGGTAAAATGGTCTGAAAATATGAATCCAACACAACGCTACACAAGTCTGTGAAAAAAATGAATCTGCAGCACAATGAATGTTTATACAATATGAAGTGGGGGTCCCTGCTTCATCTTTCTCTCTGCTAAGGGGTCCTTGGGGTGAAAACGTTGAAGACCCCTGGAGTAGAGGCTTAACACACAGACAACCAATGAGGAACATCTGCCCACTTCACTGGCAGATAAGTGGACCTTTACTGAAGGTGGTAGTGTCCTCTCCATGCACACTAATCTCAAGTAACAGAACTCTGGTAAACGCTGATAGATTATTGCTGAAATTGGTATTCTTTATGGTATATGTTTTGTTCTACCTAAACAGTCATCATTTGCGTTTACAGATCTACTTAAAAAACCTAGCAAGCTGTAAAGTGGCTGGTGAATATCGCATGTTCATACATCATACATCGATCAGACTAGACTAGTTGGACCAAATCTGTAGGAGTATCAAACATATTTGGGGCAGAGGTTCTGCTCGCGCGGGCACACACACACACACACACACACACACACACACACACACACACACACACACCCAGGCAGCAGGCACGCACGCCCGCCCGCCTGCACGCGTGTGTGCGCGCGTGCGCACACACGCACACACGCACACACGCACACACGCGCACGCACGCACGCACACACACACACACACACACACACACACACACACACACACACACACACACACACACACACACACACACACACACACACACACACACACACACACACACACACACACACACACACACACACACACACTGTCTCTCTCTTATGGCATTCATTGTTATCGGTTCAGTGCTTTTTGTGCTCTTGCTACCTCATGTGGCTGTATAGAGTAAAGCACTTTGGCTTTTTTATTTAATGAATTATGGAGTGAATTAGAGTATAATATCAACTGCATGTTAATATTTAAAGGGTACATGAGCGACATTAAAGCGTGTGGTATCATGCATAGTACAGGGAGGCAGCAGCAATTATTGGCACGATATCTTCAATAGTCGCTCCATTGATTAGCTAATATTCCAAAATGATCTCCTCAATGACTTACATTGCACAGTGAAACAGATGTCAAAGTTACTCTTTTAGCACACAAAGGAATGCAAGTAAACAGATTCTGCCAATGCACAGTATAACATTGGGGCTTTTATTTGTCACTCACAGGGTACAAGCGGTGAAATATTGGTGTGGCATGTTTCGTAGTAGTCTGTGCATACAGTAACTATTATAAGTGATACCTTCTCTGTCTTACATTTATGATATTTTCATACAAATCTGAGGAGAAAAGCATCCCTGAATCCTGAAGGTTAAAATACCATCAAGCCCTCGGTCAGCTGAAAACAGCAGCGGTTCCAAGCACAGTCTGCTTGATTGACGGCTGTAGTCAGACCTCAGGTCAGAGGCCAGATTCAAGAAGTAAATCAGCACTTGGCCATCACCCATACAAGAGTCAATTTGGAGCCAATCAGCATACAGAGTAGGAGAAGGGATGGCTGGTGCCTTATTGGTGCTGCCTGGCTGTTGTTTCAAAGTGTTGTCAGTAGGGGTCAGTAGTAGACTACCTACTCCCTTGTCTCCTCCTGCTATGAGATTCTGTCTGTCTGTCTGTCTGTCTGTCTGTCTGTCTGTCTGTCTGGGGGGGGGGGGGTAGAGTCTGAAGAGGTGAGTTTTAAGACCACAAATTGGAAAATTGCAAGTGAGCAGTGGTGGAAAGTATAACTAAGTACTGTAGCCTGCTTGAGTACAATTTTGAGGTACATTAACTTAATTATTATTATTTTTTTTATACTTTCAAATTGTACTCCACTACATCTCAGAGGCAAATATTGTACTATTTTCGAAAAAATATATTTTGCCAGATGGCACAAAGGATGAGGGGAAAAAGAAATGAGGAAGCAAGGACAGAAACATACAGGACTGAGACATGGACGTGAGCAGTTGGGTATATTTAGCTGCCAACACTTTTGTTCTTTTACTTAGTAAAAATTCGAATAGACTTTTACTTGTAACAGAGTATCTCTACATTACGTACAGATTCGTCTGGCTTCCAGGCTACAGACGTTCTAGCTGCTGGAAGTGTGGATCTCTCTCTCTCTCTCTCTCTCTCTCTCTCTCTCTCTCTCTCTCTCTCTCTCTCTCTCTCTCTCTCCCCTCTGTGTTACTCGTCTCCATTAGTACCATTGTAGAGACAGCTAGGTCAGGATTGAGCAGAGTCATTTTGTAGTGACATTGCTCTTGACTATAATGGTGTGTCTGTGTGTGTTGGCTGTGACTTATTTGGTCCATATATCTGCCAGGGAACGAATTGACTCAACCGTATAGTACTCCTCCAATCACAGTGACTGTTTTGAGTGTGTCATCATGTTTGTGTGTGTCAGCAACGTCTGTGTGTGAAGACTCATCTTTTGCTCACACCTGGGAACCTATATCGGGTGTGTGTGTGTGTGTGTGTGTGTGTGTGTGTGTGTGTGTGTGTGTGTGTGTGTGTGTGTGTGTGTGTGTGTGTGTGTGTGTGTGTGTGTGTGTGTGTGTGTGTGTGAGAGAGTGAGAGTGAGAGTGAGAGAGAGAGAGAGAGAGAGAGAGAGAGAGAGAGAGAGAGAGAGAGAGAGAGACACACACACACACACACACACACACACACACACACACACACACACACACACACACACACACACACACACACACAGATAGAGTGTGTGTGTGTGCTTAGGTGAGAGATAATGTTTATCCTCTACTACTACTATCTCTGTTCACTGTCAGAGTGCTGAAGGATGTTTAAAAAGTAAACACACTGTTGCATATACAGAATGTAATGAAAATCCCTAACCGTCCTAACCTTGTCTAGTTCAATCTACCTGACTCCTCCTGTCTTATTTATTTCCATACAGACGTTCATTTTCACGGACACAGACGACCCGGGCGTCTCATCCAGAGGTAGGCCAGCCATCCTGTTTGATGCTCATTGGTCAGACAAGTCTCACATTATGTATAATGGTCATTTTAAAACTACCAGACCTACCCAGCATCTCAATTATACTCCCTTCCTTCACCACTTTTCTTTCCCCTGCTGTGACACAGTCTGCTTGCCTGTCTGTCTGTCTTTCTGTCCGTCTCATTATCTCTCTTTTGTTATCTCACTCTCTCTGTCTGCCTGTGAGTGCCTGTCTGTCTGTCTGTCTGTCTGTCTGTCTGTCTGTCTGTCTGTCTGTCTGTCTGTCTGTTTCGGTCTGCTTATTTATGTAATTATCTTGTACAGAACGTAATGTGACATTTGTGTGTGAGCAGCAGAGGGCGTGAGTGAGTGCTATTCAGTATTCACTGTGTTATAATGTATTTATTTATATCATTGCAATTGTGATTATGAAAGTTTCCTCTCTGTGTGTTTCTGTAAAAGTCTCTCTCTCTCTCTCTCTCTCTCTCTCTCTCTCTCTCTCTCTCTCTCTCTCTCTCACTCTCTCTCTAGGTTATAACATGGTGGTGACAGGCTGTCAGTCAGACCACAGCCAGCAGGCTCTGTCCTGTAAGATGTCAGCTGAGTATGACCACTTCATGGCCTCTGACAAGAGGTGAGACCAACCAGCTGTTCTCTCTGTTGTACCTCCAAAACCTCAGTATCACAAACAATGTGTGGGTGTTTCATTCTGGTTGTTTAGTTTAAGATATCCGTGAGATATTGCAACTTGATTTGAGTGTATGTGTTGACTTGTATTGGTTTGTTAGGTAGACAAAGGAAGGTAGACCTTTATTAATCCCAACGAGGGAAATTCAGTTTTCAGCTTCACCCAGCTGATGGCTGATCAGATAGTCAGGGTTTAAGTGTCTTGCTCAGGAACACCTCGACACGTATACTGAGTGGGACGGGGGGGCCAACAGGTGACCTTCTGACTACCAGATGGCAAAAACATATTTTTCAATTCATGATGTATGTAATAACATAATTAATACTGTAAGTCATGGACCTTTGAGTTATCTCAAGTATACACAAAAAACACAGGATTTTACTGTGTGTACAGTGAGTCATTGTCAATATGCCAGACCACCGATATGGTATGGTCCTTTAACTGTAATCCTATATGCTACTACCCTAATATCCTACTATATTACTTCCTCTGTCAGTCCTTCTGTCCTCATCCATTTCTCTCCTCGGTGGGTTGACCAGTCGATCTGAAATTGCACATGCTGGGCATTGACCATTTATGTAACGATTTTTAACTTTTCCCAAATTTAAGTTGTTTACAAGCATTCTTGTCACAGGCTATGGGATCAGTAGCCTAGTTGCGGTTGCGGTCCCAAGTCTGCACATAGTTCGGTTGTGCCGTGCGCATCCTCGGTTATGGACCAGTATGTATCATGTGCAGGAACCCCTGTAGACTAGAGTGTATTTAATCCCATGTTCTCATCTGGCCACCAGGTGGCTCTGTCACGTGGATGATGACAACTATGTGAACCCTACGGCCCTGCTCTCACTGCTCTCAGCCTTCCCTGCAAACGGAGACATCTATGTGGGCAAACCCAGCCTGGACCGGCCCATCACTGCCCACGAGCTTCTGGAAGGAAATGACACGGTAAAGAGAACTCCAAGATCCTTCCTTCCTTTCCTTCTAACCTTCTTTCGCCTCATTTCCTCCGTTCCATCGTTCCCTCCTTAGTGTCTTCATCCTTTCTTAATTCACACACTCCTTATTGCTTCTCTTCCATTCTTCTATTCTCTCTTTGCCTCTCTCTCTCTTTCTCTCCATCTCTTTCAGGACAGAATAGTCTTAAAAAGAGATAGGGTACCCCTCTCTTTTTTAAGATGATTCCCTCTTTCCAACCAACCCTTGCTTCCTCACTCATCCTCGTCTCCTCTGGACACGGCAAACTAATGAATTTTCATCTCACTTCTCAGTTTCCTTTCTCTTCAGCAGTTCAGTCGAGACAACCCACAAATTCAATTTAAATATTTTTCATGAATATAAAATGAGCAATACATTTATTTGGTTTGGCGATGACACACTATACGTCTCCCCTACCAAATAGGGGACCTCCGAATCCCCACATAAATGCCGATTGAAAACAACAAGTGGTAGCTGGGGTGGTGGAGGGTGAGCAGCAATTCCTAAGGTCAGCAGAGAACACAGCAAACAAGGAAATGAGCAATGCACTTACTTGCCTTTTTAAACAGGGCGCTCTATGAGCAAAAAGTGTATGTGATAGGTTGAAAATATAAGTATGCAGCTGAGGCTGCCTGTATACCTGCCTGTTAAATAAATAAATACAGAGCGGTCCTCTGTTACTGTACTTATGTAACCCTTATTATTTTTTGGACTCATGGGAAGCCTTTTGAAATAGAGGATCATTGAGTGATTAGTGTCTTATTGGAGTATTGATATAGTGGCCTCTCTCGTTCTCACAAACACACACTAAATCACACATGCATGTGAGCACTGTGCACATACACAGATGTGCGCACGCACACACCTGGAGCAAAGACCTGGAGAAGTGCACATTTGTGTGTGTGTGTTTGCATATACACCATACAGTACATCAGAGTGGATAATGTGTGTAGTACGTATTGCCTACACGCACACGTGTGTGCCATTGTGTTCACATGTGATAGGATAGGATATAATCAGTGGTGGGTTCTACCGTCAGATGCTGTGTACGTCGTACACCTTGAGATTTTTTTTCGTCGCCACCGTACACCTTCAAAAACTGTTCAAAACAGCGTATCTGAGACGCTGATACGCTCTGATACGCTAACTGACGGCGCTGACTGACTGGCGTTAACGTGCACTGTGCTGCTCAGGGCTCAGGCAGCAAAGCGAGAGAGAGTAAAAAAAAACGATTCTGGGCGAGCCGGTGGTAACGAGCCGGTGGTAACTGGAACGCTCGCCCCAAACACACTCGCCCCCATTCATTTCGCGGACAGAGGCCGCCGGATTAGACCCGGGGCGAGTGTGTTTAGGGACGAGTCTTCTGTGATTTCATTCACCAGCCAGTGTTGCCAGATTTTGCGAGAGAAATAAGCAACCAGTTCTATGAAAACAAGCCCAAAAGAAGCAACTTAGGCCACATGAGCACTTAAAACCTACGCTATTTTTTGAAGCAAGCCTAAGCAAGTACACTTTAGAAACAAGCCCCAAAAAAACGCAACCCACAACGACCAACATTTTACAAGAAAACTTTACAGAAAAACAAGCCCAAAGTCGCTTATAATACGCGGACATGGCAACACTGGCCCCAGCAGGTAAAGCCCCGGAAGAGTGAGACAGGCAGCGCCAACAACAAAAACAAACAAGGAACCGAGAGTGGTACGAGAGACAGAACGAGAGCAAGACAGATATTACAGAGCGAGACACGGAAAATTTTCACAATATTTGTCCCTGGTCCAATATTTTTGTGGGCCACACACACTGCGCGCGTGCACATTTTTTACATTTAATTAATTATAGACGCGCGCATGCCGTGCGTGTGGGAGGCAGGGAATAATCATAGTATACCTTAAAAAAAACCTAGAACACACCACTGGATATAATTAATGTTTCTATTGAGTTCTAGACTCTCAAGACAGATAATGCTAACAGCAGAATCTGTCAGCACCACTGCCTTAAACATGTAGTTGTTAGTAGGAATAAACACAGAACTGGACTAAGAAAGGGGAGGAGCCAAACCAAGTTCCTGTTTCTACACAAATAAGGACATGGTGCCCCCAGAGGCAAAAACAGAGAATTCCTCTCCCCACTTCTTTTTTTTTTACCGAATGGGTTCCCAGATTTATATTGAGTTAAAGAGTGCCATGGTACCGATGAGTGCATCACCCCTCCCCTGCAATTTCTTTCCATCTCCCCTGTGTCACATTCTGCACTCACTGATTGCATCCATTTACACAGAAGAATAGATCTTTATATCTGCTTCCGTTCTCTCTTTGCAATAGCCTTTCCCCTTGTGCTCGCTTTTTTTTCTCCGCAACTCCCCAACATCAGTCTGTTCTCCATCGGCAACTTGGGATTTCTTTCTTTTTTCCTTCCTGTATTTTATATTTTCTGGCTTTTTTTAAGCGATGGGGGTATGAATTGAAAGAGGAGATAAGAGGGAAGGGAAGCAGTGGTGTACAAGAGATGGTTTAACTTCTTAAGCCTCGTTTCGGAAATGGCAGATCTACAAGCTCAGTTTCAAAAATCCTTATATAAAGAGTTTTAAGGCTGGAATCAAGCCAACAGTAAAGACATGAATTCATGGATGACTTGAGACATGGATTGGTTGTGCAGCTAAATGAGAAGGTGGTTCAAATGTGTGTGTGTGTGTGTGTGTGTGTGTGTGTGTGTGTGTGTGTGTGTGTGTGTGTGTGTGTGTGTGTGTGTGTGTTGCCTTTCAGAGAGAGGTGCATTTCTGGTTCGCTACCGGAGGAGCAGGCTTCTGTCTGAGCAGACGTCTGGCACAGAGGATGGCTCCCTGGGCTAGGTGAGAAGACAATAACATGTTCTCCTGGAACCAGCTCAAAACCTCACTGAGAATATACTTCCTTAGCTGTGAGAGAGAGAGAGAGAGAGAGAGAGAGAGAGAGAGAGAGAGAGAGAGAGAGAGAGAGAGAGAATGAGAGAGAGAGAGAGAGTGAGTGAGTGAGTGAGTGAGTGAGTGAGTGAGTGAGTGAGTGAGTGAGTGAGTGAGTGAGTGAGTGAGTGAGCCCGCGTGTATATGTATGTTTGTGTAAGAGAGAGACAGAGACAGGGTGAAGGACACACAGAAGAAAGTAGAAGGAATCAGTCAGTTATATAGATGGAGATATGACATTTATTGCTCATATTTAATAGGGGCAGGCTATTCTCACACTGGAAGTGCCTGCCCCCCTATTTAGAAGTGCTAACATGTGACTATGTGGTTGCACATGCACATGCACATGCACATGCACATGCACATGCACATGCACATGCACATGCACATGCACATGCACATGCACATGCACATGCACATGCACACCATATGATTGTTTGTGTGTGTGTGTGTGTGTGTGTGTGTGTGTGTGTGTGTGTGTGTGTGTGTGTGTGTGTGTGTGTGTGTGTGTGTGTGTGTGTAGTGGTTCCCGGTTTGAACAGACGTCAGCGGCGATCCGTCTTCCAGACGACTGCACGGTGGGCTTCATAGTGGAGAAGCGTCTGGGAGTGTCCCTGGTCCACTGTCCTCTGTTCCACTCTCACCTGGAGAACCTGCTGCTCATCAGCCCCAGCAATGTAGCAGCACAGGTATCTGCTGCAGGCCTTACAAAAAACATTCCCCCAAATAGCCATACAGTAGCTTCTGAGCTGGAAGATTTATTTATTTACTATTTTCGCAATTGCTTTTAATTTTTTTAATGAAAAAAAGAGAAAGTGGCTAAACAGCACAATATTCTCAAAAGTAAGCAAATATATTATGATTATTATGATGATTATTATGAATATATTTCGTTTTCCATTTGTCCCTGCAGGTGACGTTGAGCTATGGGATGTTTGAGAACAAGTTGAACAGCATTGAAATGAAGGGGATTTTCTCCAAAGAGGAAGACCCCTCCAGGTTAGTCCCCACTAGGCATGTAACGGTATACCGTAACCGTATTACGGTGTTACCACGGTATAAACAGCCACGCTATTGATACCGTGAGATTTTCGAGCTCACGGTATTTATTTATCTATTATTTTATGCGCATATGATGCGCAACTCCACTCGCACAAGTCGCGAGAGAAACGTGATAAAATAAAACATTTTACTTCGCGTCGACATTAATAACAGTGGTCCAAACCCACCCTTCCAACAAAGGGAGCACTGTCGCTGACACAGGCAGTCCTGCCTAATGCATATCAAACTGGGGGTCCTTGAAATTAAAAATGCTCATCACCTTTTCAATTTCAAGCTCTCTCTCTTTCATGGACGGAATGGGGCTGTTTAGTCATCCAGGAAAAAGTAGTCTTTGTCCTTCTTTTGCTGTGTGTCCTTCATGGAATTTTTCTTGTTGATTATTGGTCCTAAGTGGTTGAGGAACTTGTTCATGCCGGCAAGAAAGGTCTGTGGTGTGTTGGCAGTCGTGCTCTTGTATGGGATACCGTCGAACACAATGACGCGTTCTGCCAGATAGGTTGCCACGATTAAGTCTGTCTTCTTCCGTGTTACCTGTATTCTGAAAAACTTGAAGGAATTGTCAACATTCAATAAAACATTTTTTTTCTATCCTCTGTAGCAGATGGAAACATGCAAAAAAAACTTCAAATATTGGCTTTTACTGAAAATTACTTTCACATTTGCTATAATGTTCATTAAAAAGGTCATCTATTAACATCACTAGCCTTACAGAATGCACATTTCCAAGCAAACCGTGAAGGTCACTATAACATTCTCAGTGGAGCACATTTACCTGTATTCTATCAGGGTCCGAGCGAAGGCTGTATGTAACATTTTAAATGACCTTTAGTTACTGGTGGAAGGGTTTTGCACAGTACGTATGCACTCTTGCAGTGAGCCTGCCGCTCACATACTGTACACTTCACATTGTGAGCTTGTAGATTGGTTCGTTTTGGTGAATGTTCCCCCAGATTTGGGAGGCTATGGGCTCAAGTTGCTGAATTCTCCTGTGCTCTACAGGTTCAAGACTGTCCACTGTATGCTGTACCCTTTCACCAGCTGGTGCCCGTGAACACAACACAGAGAACCACAACTCCCATGAGCACTTGGGACAACATGGATGATCCTGTTCAACTCTTCTGAATTTCTTTTGTTTGGAGGCAGTAGAAGTTGATAGATGGAAGACACTATGTGAATACAATGAGCAACTAACAGCAATGAAAGATGTGATGAAATGAAGGATTTAATGACTGATATTTGGTCTAAGCTGGACTCACACCACAAGGTAAGAGGGGAGATTTGGCGTCAGAAATGCCCCTCCCGACAATCGCGGGGGCGTTCCCGGTTCGAGGTTGGAAAGCGACCCGACTTCGCCCAGTGGAATCCAGGCTTGACAGACTTTTGACAAGGAGACCACAAAGAGAACAAAACAGAAAGAAAACTATTGTACGGGTGCATTGGACAGATAAGATGGACGAAATTTATAGTGGTTCATTGTAATGCCGGGCGTATTTGCAGTGTGTATTTGAGATAATAGAGAATAGAATCTATTAAGATTCTCTTTATTTGCATGATGCAACCCAATTTCAAAATAAGTAGTAGTGTAGTGTGAGCCCAGCTTTAGACAATAAATAATGTGCAGTGAAACTGCACATTATTTTTATACATTCACATTTACTTTTATACATTCAAGGAGGCATTATTCAGGAGGATTAGTAATCAAGGTTAATCACTGATTACACACTGATTTGTCATAGCATGTTCTTTATGCAGAAATGCTTGCAGTTTATATTCTCTTAATCGACATACAGTTGGTTTGCAGTCATTGAAAAAGTCATCTCTATCTTGCCTCCGTGTCATATGATGTGGTTCTGATTGATGTCTGAACCTCAGTGTGATGTAGCAGAGTTGGGGTTGTTGGACAGTGGTTCTCAAAGTGGGGTCCAGGGGTTCGAGGGGGTTTCAGGGGGTTCCCAGTTAATAAAGCATCAAAATCAGTTTCACCACTTTAACCTTATATACACATTGGCTTTTTGAAAATAGTCAATCAACAAGCTCACAACACGGCGCGATGCAACAGGTTTTGAGCTTGTATCAGCAAACATTTCTAATATTTTTGAAGCATTTTAATAATATACATCTTGTAAGAGGGTACCTGCCACAACATATTTTCAGATAGGGGTCCATGGCCAAATACATATTGATTTGAAAAAGTTTGAGAACCACTGGTGTAGGATGCATTGGGTGATATCTTAACCAGCAACATTTCAGTCTGCAGACCTTGGTGTGACACTCCCCAATGCAGGCATATTTAGCACAGGATGACCTTGCCTCTTGGAACGGTCCTCTTGCAGCTTTGACCCCATGAGAGTAATTTTTTATTCAATTTTTTTATTTCTCTTTTCCCCTCAGTGATGAGCCCCCCCTGATTCTATGCTTGCAAAATGGCTGCTGTGTGTACGAACACATGAACAAATACATTAGGTTTCTCCTTTTGCCTTTGTGCTGTAAGTGGAACGTTTTACTTCTACAGAAGCTGGCTAATGTGTCTACTGGTATTTCTGCCTTTATTCATTTCTCAGTGAGACTGAAGCACTTAAAAAAACAAGACAGCACTTAATGTGTAATTTATTTCTCTATTTGTATAGTTGTTGACAAAGAAAGGATTATGAATTGTTATATTAAAAAAAAAAATCCAACATCTGTGACAGTGAAAGCTGTGGCAAATCTCACATGTTCTGTTTTGGTTCTGTTTTTAGTTTGAAAGTGAATCTAACACTGATGTTTTGCTGAACCCCGGATTGTCTGTGTGTATTTAATTGTCATTCATATTGGTGTGCTGACATGTCTATATCTGTGTGTGTGTGTGTGTGTGTGTGTGTGTGTGTGTGTGTGTGTGTGTGTGTGTGTGTGTGTGTGTGTGTGTGTGTGTGTGAGAGAGAGAGAGAGAGAGAGAGAGAGAGAGAGAGAGAGAGAGAGAGAGAGAGAGAGAGAGAGAGAGAGAGAGAGAGAGAGAGAGAGAGAGAGAGAGAGAGAGAGAGAGAGAGAGACAGACATGTATACCCCTGCAACCCATCTGACCATTTTGTAACTGTTCCTTTTCAAAATAGTTGTATTAAATGAATCACTATTGGATCAAATCGGTTCATTGTCTATAGTATGATTGTCAATTCTTGTCTGTTGAGCTAATGTGCTATATCTTGCGTGTGTGTGTGTGTGTGTGTGTGTGTGTGTGTTGTTGGGGTCTCTTCTGAAGGTGACCTCCGGCTAACTTATTCATGCCAGTTTGAGATGGAGGGAGAGAGAGAGAGAGAGAGAGAGAGAGAGAGAGAGAATAGTTACACAATATTTTCAAAGGCTAAATAACAACACACGGCTTCTGTTTCTACATCAAACATAGTGTATAGATTAATCAGACTACTTGAATGAATGTATGAATCGCTACCTGTCCAAATCAGCTGGGTGATCCGTGTATAGAAAGCTCTGTTATCTGTCTGTCTTTCCTCGTTAGCTTATAAACAATTGCCTACGCTTTTTTTCTCGAATATGAATGAATGGAAGCAAGAAAGTAAGCATAAACTATTTATAAAACTATGAAAATGTGCTGTCTTTCACAAAATGTTCTGTTCTGTGATGTCATCCACCCACAAACAGACCTATAGTTACAGGTCGTCTATAAAGAAGCACTTCCGTACATGAAGTACACTTACCACCGTCTATTTGGTTACATTTACACTCAAGATTTAATAATGGATAAATTAGCACTAAGGATTTTACTGTGCAGTCAGTACAGGGCTGAGGCTGACAGACTGACAGAAACGCTTTGAGTTGAATTGGAATTTAATTGAATTGAGAGAGAGAGAGAGAGAGAGAGAAAGAGAGAGAGTGGTTGTTATTATGATTAGAGATTTAGAGGTTAGGTTTAGATGTTCGGGTTGGAATTTCAACACAGCATTTTTGTTTTTAGAGAGAGAGAGAGAGAGAGAGAGAGAGAGAGAGATCGCGAGATCGCTATTTTCAGTGTGCCGGGATAAAACAGCTTTCTGTAGTCTTGTTGTAGCCTAGTTAAAATTGTCTAACTTTTCGCTATTTTCAGTGTGCCGGGATAAAACTGCGTTTAGTCTTGTTGTAGCCTAGTTCAAATTTTCTAACTTTTCAGGCCACGACCCCCCAAAATAATCTAATTTGAACTGGGGACCCCCACCCTGACAAGCACTTGGAATTGTAGACATTAAAACGGCAGCAATGAAAATGCTCGTAATGAGATGGAAACCACCTCACCATAAGCTTAGTATTCATCGTTGGAAGCTGCCCTTCTACGAAGTCTTGAGATTGGAGGTACACAGGGAGCAAGGACGGAATTGATCCAAACATGACTTACTCCGGCCCAGAAGGTTAAATCAGTACTCCACTAGGTTGAACACCTGTACTTTGGCATCAGAGATAGAGCAATAAGCATGTTTTTTCCCCCTTTTTTTGTTTTGTTTTTCCATAAGCAGGGTTAGAGGGTATCAACAACATAATTATGATTTGTTTTGGTTTTCATTTCATTGTATTATTTAGAAATATTGTGTTAAATACGTATATACATCATGGTTTTTCCTGTAATGTCTATGCGAACCCGGGGGTCTGGTGAGGAGGTTAAGAAGCGGCCTGGGTTGTTCTGCAACCACAGGACCACCAGATCAGAGGAAGAGACTGTTATTATTTCTAGCAGGAAAACTATAGAGTACATGAGTATTAATGACCACTGACGGACAATCTATGTACTGAAAAGATACACTTCTGTAAGCTACTGTGGGATTTTGTCTGAACTGTTTGCCCATACACAGTGATATAATGTAATGTCTCTCCCCTTTGAAAAGCTTTTAGAAAATAAAATACAAAGTTGGTCAGAAAAAACGAATGAAAGTCATAATCGTTTCCATATATTATTCCATATCCAGACAATTTGATTGTTGAAGGAGTCTTTATGTCAGTTTTGGACTATGGTGATGTCATTTATAGAAATGCTGCCTCTACCACTCTTACCCATAGACACAGTTTATCACTCAGCACTTAGATTTAGTATTACCGGTGAAAGCTACGGCACTCACCATTGTATCCTCTACAAAGTAGGTTGGCCTTCCCTCTCAGAGAGGAGAAATAGGCACTGGTATCAGTTTATTTTTAAGGCTAATGTTTGCTATTGATGGGAAGTTACCACCATATATCAAATTGCTGTCTGTTAGGGTGAAAAAACAGCACCAGACGACTGGCTTTACACATAAGGTTCCACATGTTCAGTCTGAACTGGGAAAACTCATGCTGAAAATGAAAGCCCAAATATCCTATGGACAATTTAATAACCTGCTCTTAAATCTCCCTATATCTCACTATGTAACTGTTTTTAACTTGTTGATTTTTGTGTGTATAATCTCGACAGCATTGCAAATGGGACCTCAACGCTCTTTTCGAGAATAAATAGCCTAAAGGTTTCAATCGATTCTTGAAAAATGTTCATCCATTTTCAAGCATTGAAAAAGAAATTGCCGATATTGCCGATCTACAAGCTCAGAATGCACCACGATAGCTTGGAATTCAGCTACTGTATTTCCGCTATTTTGAATACAATTTCTAAGTATACAATTATTAAATATATCAGTAATTTCTTTGTATTTAAGTTACTAGAGGTTCGGGGCGCACACCCTGTACCGTACACCCTCGCACCGCCGATCCGACTGATATGCCCATATATGGAGATCTCTGTATCTGTCAGTCCTCGACCCTTTTATGATCCCTAATGTCATCAGTATGCCCATATATGGGCATGGTGATATGCCCATATATGGAGATCTCCGTATCTGTCAGTCCATGTCCCTTTTATACCAAGGGGCCAGCTTACGAGTTGTAAATTGAGTCTATATAGGAAATGACAGTTCATATGAACTGGCCTGTAGTTTCGTTGTTTTACCCCTGCTGGTGTCAGAAAGAATGTCTCTCCATTCAAGTGGGTGGGTTTTTGCTGAACTTTAAACGTCATAAATACTATATGCTTTCAGTCGCTAGTTTAAAGTCTTCTTTCAATCACCATGATATACGTCTTGGTAAATTATGGTCCCATTTAATTTAAAATTGATGATAAAGTAGGGTATGCCGTAGGAGGGGCATGGCTACCTTGTGATGATTTGATTGACAAGCTACACAACCAATAACATTCATTCCCCACCCCCGCTCTGTACAACCAATAGCATAAATTTCCGTGCGCATACGATATGACGCGATATATAAAGATCTGTAGAGTCTATGGGCGTAACGCTGTACATTCTTTTTTACAGTCCTTGTCCCTTTTATGCCCAATTGCCCATACAGTATATGGAAATCTCTGATGTCATCAGTATATGGCCCGTATATGGACATGTCCCCTTTTGTGCCCATATATGGAGATGACTGATTTGTTTGCGGCTGATGCCATGATGACACATTGAGGTTAGACAACATACTCCATATTTGGGCATAGCTGCATTGGGAACTCCTTATATGGTTATGGCTGAGTCATGGTGACATGAGCGTGACATCAGAGGAAGACCCCTCCAGGTTAGTCCCCACCCACCTTTCCAACAAAGGAACACTGACACATCCAAAATAAATAAATAAATAGAGTAAAATAAATAAGAATACGCAGAGTAAGATAAATAAGATATTATGAAGATAGTAAAATAAATATGCATAGTTAGATACATTAGAGGATGTAGAGAGTAAAATAAATACATTAAGAAGATGCAGAGTGCAATAGAAAGGATAATATGCAGACTGCAATTATCAATTGTCAACTTCAACAGGTCCCTTCCTAAAAAACTAAACAAAATGGCACTTCCTCTGACCTTTCATACTTTTTTGGGGCACACCTTCAAGGATTAAGAACCACCCAATGTATATACAAAACTAGAAAAAGTGCTCCTCGGAGCACAGATCTCTCTCTGCCAGGTCAGGTAGGTTGTTGTGGGCCAGCAATGTTCGGATTTCGCCAATCAGGATGGAATATGAAAAATCGGATGGATCCGTCTTGATCACTTGACTATGGAGATAATTTGTACCGATGTGCGTGATGTTTGGACAAAATTTGTTGGGGTAATAAAAACTACTCGTTTTTTGCAAAATTGGCCTCCTGGTGGCGCGATAATAGGGCAATGTGAAAATGATGGCATTTGTTCCTCAACGTAGTGCGAATGTGCATGCAAAGTTTCACCGCAATCGGACGCTGCGCTCATGATTTGCAGCATTTCGTTCAAAACGGGCCACTCCTGCAAACTTTAAATGTAAATCTTAGCCAATCAGGATGTAATATGAAAAATCTAACAGATCCGTCTTGCACACATGACTTTAGAGATCATGTGTACGGATTTGTGTGAAATTTTAATCAAATCTGAAGGAGTAATATCAAAATAATTGTTTTACATAAGCCGGCCTCCGGTGGCGCTAAAAAAAAAGGGCAAATGTGAAAAAATACCGGGCAAAAGTTTTTCCTTGGCCTTTAGGGAGTGCGCATATAAAGGTTTACACAGATCGGTGTAGTTATATGTAAAAACACGAATCGGCCTGTATAGCGCCACCATGAGGCTGATTTGAAAAATGTCAAGTGGTATTTCTTTCTCTGCCTAGTGGGAATGTGCGTGAAAATGTCACATGATTTGAGGCATGTTGTTCAAATCTGCAAACTTTGGAAGCCAATCTTAGCCAATCAGGACGGAATATAAAATATCTGAAAGACCTGTTTCGTTTAATGACTATAGAGTTCTATTTCATTCCCTCCTGACTGCCAGTAGGCAGTTACAGTAGTGAATAATGCCTCTCGCGCTCCGCGCAGGTCGAGTATTTATATAAACAAAGTCATGTGACGCGTAGGCTACCTGTGCGTCCGCCGTCCCGGCTACATAAGCACATGATAGCCTGCGCGCGGCCTCTTTGAACTTCTCGCTACCTGGCGTGCATCGCGGGTAAGTATTGCTCTGAAGAATCCGTGCATCGGTTCTTTGTTTTGCAGGTCCAAAGAGAGAAAGACACTACGTGTTGTTTGGTGAGTTGACATCCTGCCTGTGACAGTTGTCGAGAGCGCAATTTATTGCCCTCTTAAGGCTGTGGTTGTCAAACTATCTCCTCCTCTCTTTTCTTTATCTATCGGGAGGATTTTCGAGCGTGGCTCGTTCACCAGCTACACACACACTGTCTTACACAGAGTGTTGTGAGAGTGATCCTCCACACTGGGTGTCGGTCGCGTGCTGTGGGCTGCCCACAGCACTCGCCTGATTTACCTGGCTATAATAGCTTGTTTGATTAATTAAAGGTTAAATTAATTAAAAAGTTAAATTAATTTGAAAAATTAAATTGATTGAAAATAATAATAATCAATTAATTAAAAGTTACTGGAAGTTCCTGACGCGTACTGTGGCTGCACAGTTCTCGCTACGATTGCCTGGTTAAACACCTGATTGACATTTAAGCTGTTCTAAACTGTTGAAGGTGAATATCAAATCTGCTGGACGTTCTGGTTAGTGTTCAGATTTCCTAGCCTGATGAGCTAACAGCAAGCTACTTTAGCCTGACTGATTAGCTACACTTTGTGATTGTTGCTGGAGGTTACTAACGTGTTCGGTAATTGTACAGCTCTCGTTGGTATTGCCTGGCTACACAACTGACTCGATATGGAGTGTTCGTCCTGTAAGGTTCACCTTCAGGTCGAGGACGGCCATGAATTGTGTCCATCATGCTTGGGTATCGGTCATCTCAAGGAAGCTCTGACTGACCAGGCATGCATGAATTGTAGCATCCTGCCACTCTCTGTGAGAGAGGCCAGGCTGCAGGGGGTGGAGAACCTCCTTTACAGGGGAGACCTTCCACCCTCTGGGGTCCCTTCCGGTGGGAAGGCGAAGCGCAAACACGGGTCTCATGGCGAGCGCGGTCACCCTGCCCCGAAGAGGTCGGTGGGGGCTGACAAGGCTCCATATCGCCATGAAATGGACGAATTGCGAGCTGAAATAGAGCGCCTTAAGGCAATGGTGCAGCCACCGCCTCGCCTGCCTCTAGCACCTCCCCCACGCCAGGCGGCCTGGGAATCGGAGGAAGACAATGCTGACGTCCTGTCAACTAGAGCTTCAGACTCTGAGTTCCATGACGGGGGTTATAGCCCCAGGTACGACCCTTCCCCCGAACGGGGGTCTCAGGGTACTCCCCAGCCTGGGAGTTTGCAGGCTGAGGATGGCTCAGAGACTTCCCGCAGGAGCTCGGGAAGCACTGAGCTAGGAGATGGGCCCTGCGCGTTGCGTGCAACGCTGCGTGCTGCCCTGGCTAAGGTCGGTTTGGATGAGCCACCGGCCGCTCAGGTTGTGAGTAACCCGTTCTTCCGACGGGTTGCTGCGGCTCCACCCTTTGCTGTCCCACCCTCGCCTCACTACTTAAGTCAGCTGAAGCAGTGTTGGGCTGATCCAGGCGCACCTGCCCACCGAGGCAAGGATGCAAGAGCCCTGGCCTCCATGAGTGAGGCAGAAAAACATGGACTGGTTCACATACCTCCTGTGGACCAGTGCATTGCGGCGCTGGTTCTCCCTCCGGATGAGGCTCTGAAGAACACAGCCCGCTGTCCCAGCTCGCAGTGCCGGGTCACTGATGGCCTTCTGTCGAAGGCATACGATTCCGCTGCCTGCATGGCCCGTATGGGAAACTCTCTCTCTGTGCTCCTCCTCGCCCAGTCCAAGATCTTAGAGAGCGGGCAACCAGGGAGTGAGTTGGGCGACATTAACGATGTGGCTCTTGAGACCTTCGGCTTAATGTCAAGTGAACTTGGCCGTTTGATGTCCACCCTGGTCGTGACACGACGTCAGGTGTGGCTTGCTCAGGCGCCTATGTCTGACGAATGCAGAAATGCGCTACGGAAGCTCCCTGTTGTGCCGGGCCAGTTGTTTGGGCCAGAGGCAGACAAAGCACTAGAACGTAGGCGGCAGTCACGACAGGCTTCAGAAGCCTGGGGTCAACGGGGTAGAGGCATGATGGCCCCCCCCGTTCGAACCTCTAAGCCACGTGGCGCGCGGGACCCGCGACGCTCGGGCTACCTGAGTCCTCAGCCGCAGCCCTGGCAACGGGACCAGGCGGCTGCAGGCAGATGGCAACATCAGTCCAGAGGTGGGCGGCGCCCACCTCGCCAGCCCCAGCGTGGGCAATGGCATAACCAGCGCCCCCCCAAGCCCCCAAATAACCCTCCAGGCACAGCCTGAGGGTCGGGGGCCGGCGGCTGGAAGATTTTCACAGCAGCACCTGAATTATTGGGCAGACCATGCCAAGGACGCATGGGTCTTGACAACAATGTCTCAAGGTTACAGGTTGCAGTTCCGCCGCCGACCCCCACCACCTTCAGGGGTCAGGGTGACCTCGGTCACAGACCCCGTGAAGGCCCAGTGTTTGGCCCAAGAGGTGGCCAAGCTCTTGGACAAACGAGCCATAACAGTAGTTCACCCACGTTCACAGAACGAGGGGTTCTACTCAACTTACTTTCTCATCCCAAAGAAAGACGGGTCTCTCAGGCCTATACTAGACCTAAGAAGGTTGAACGTGTACCTCAAGGTCCTTCCGTTTCGGATGCTTCGCACAGTCGACGTCCTGCAGACGATCACACAGGGGGAGTGGTTCACCTCAATAGATCTGAGGGACGCGTATTTTCATGTGCCTATACACCCAGAGCACAGAAAATACCTCCGCTTTGCCTTTCAAGGCCAAGTCTACCAGTTTGCCGTTCTGCCGTTCGGCCTGTCTCTAGCTCCCCGCATCTTCACAAGGTGTATGAGGGCAGCCTTAACATCGCTATGCCTGTCAGGAGTGAAGATACTTCCCTACCTCGACGATTGGCTCATCTGCGCCCCCTCTTTCAGGGAGGCGGAACAGGTGACATCCAGGGTCCTCGCTCACATCGAGGCACTGGGCATGTCGGTGAACCTCGAGAAGAGCTCGTTGGTTCCGACACAACAGACCACCTTCATCGGCATGTCCCTAGCATCGGTATCGATGCAGGCACGACCGACTACACAGAGGGTAGAGAAGATACACAACCTCCTGCGGTCTTTCCGCCTGGGGGCAATGTTGACTGTCCTAACATGGCTCAGACTGCTTGGCATGCTGACCTCAGTCTCAGCGATCACTCCTCTGGGGCTGTTACATCTACGCCCACTACAGAGGTGGTTCAATGGCCTTCGCATGGACCCCTGCCTACACAGGGGGGTCAAGGTCAAAGTCACTCGCAGGTGCCTTGGTTATCTCCGCCGGTGGCGGGACAATGCATTCCTGCTGCATGGGGTTCCTCTCGGCTCAGTCCCGGCGAGACGAGAGGTAGTGACAACAGATGCCTCGCTTCAAGGTTGGGGCGCGGTATGGCAGAAGAGGTCAGTCCAGGGGGTATGGTGCTCTCGGTGGAGAGGACGCCATATCAATGTGCTAGAACTCCGGACTGTTTCCTTGGCGCTGAAGCACTTCTTACCCTTTCTCAGGGGGAAGCATGTGCTCATTCGGACAGACAGCACCTCAGTGGTGTTTCATGTCAACCATCTAGGAGGGACCAGGTCTCTGGAGTCCCTGAGGGAAGCCCAGCGACTGTGGACATGGGCTTATCCTCTATTTTCCTCGATGAGGGCAATGCACCTGCCAGGCAGAGTAAACTCTGTGGCAGATTATCTGTCTCGCCAGAGACTGCCCTCTGGGGAGTGGAGATTGCACACCCAGGTGGTACAGTTGATTTGGGATCGGTACGGGGTAGCCCGTGTAGATCTGTTTGCCTCAAAGGGCACAACTCATTGTCCTCTGTGGTTCAGCCTGGCAGAGTCCAGTGCCCCGCTTGGGATGGACGCTCTCGCCAACATCTGGCCGAGGGCGCTCCTGTATGCGTTTCCTCCAATCCCCCTGTTGTTGCCTGTGCTTCACAGGGTGAGATTGTCAGATCACAGAGTTCTCATGGTGGCCCCCAAGTGGCCCTCGAGAATATGGTATTCAACGCTCCTCAGTCTATTGGACGGGGATCCTTGGCAGCTTCCAGTGAGGATGGACCTCCTGTCCCAGCTGGACGGGAAGGTATGGCATCCATCACCGAGCCTCCTTCAGCTTTGGGTATGGCCATTGAGAGGGATCAGTCACTCTTGAGTGTGCTTGACCCCTCAATATGTGAGACTTTGCGGAATGCAAGAGCCCCTTCCACAAGGTTGGTGTACTCTAATTGCTGGGCTGCGTTCTCATCATGGTGCAGCGACAGGGGTCTAGACCCAGTCTCTTGCCCTGTACAACATGTATTACATTATTTACAGTGTCTACTTGATGCCGGCCGTGCGGCCTCCACGTTGAGGGTACACACGGCCGCTATATCCTTTAATCATAGCCATATTGATGGCAGGTCAGTTGGTGCGCATTACTGGGTGACACAGTTTCTGCGTGGTGCCAAGAGGTTACGCCCCCCTAGGGTGGGGCGTGCTGCAACTTGGGACCTGCCTCTGGTCCTGCAGGCATTGAGCCGGGCGCCCTTTGAGCCTATGGCGGGGTCGTCCTTGAGCTCTTTATCCATTAAGACTGCGTTTCTGTTAGCAGTCACGACAGCCAAGCGTGTGAGTGAGCTCCACGCACTTTCTATTAGTCCAGTATGCCTTCATTGGAAGGCGAACGACTCTGGGGTTACACTTTGGCCGAATGTCTCATTCCTACCTAAAGTATTGCCCCCCAATCATACTAATCAGGCCATAGAGTTGGCGGCGTTCCATCCTCCCCCGTTTACATCCGGGGTGGAGGAAAGGGCCCACTTACTGTGTCCAGTCCGTGCGTTGCGACTGTATATTCAGGCAACGCAGAGTATTAGACGCTCAGAGCAGCTATTTGTCTGCTACGGCGGAAAGAATAGGGGATGTGCACTGTCTAAACAGCGGCTATCCCACTGGGTAGTTGACACAATTAAAAAGGCTTATGAAGTAGCCGGTAAACCTGCCCCTTCAAATGTCATCTGCCATTCTACCAGGGGCGTAGCCACGTCCTGGGCGGCGATGAAGGGGGTGTCACTGACGGACGTCTGTGCGGCGGCATCTTGGACAGCGCCTTGCACATTCTCGAGGTTCTATCGCCTTGACGTGGCCTCTGGATCCTCACTGGCGTCAGCTATCCTGCCGCTGGCTGCTACGGCAGACTAGGAGGTGGGTGCAATTCCTCGTGACACTTGTGGTATAAGTCATCCACTACTGTAACTGCCTACTGGCAGTCAGGAGGGAATGAAATAGAACGGAAGTTACGAATGTAACTATGGTTCTATGAATTCCTGGATGACTGCCAGTAATACTGGTCACTCGGAATCTTTCAGGGCGAGAAGATTCTTAGAGGCCGCGCGCAGGCTATCATGTGCTTATGTAGCCGGGACGGCGGACGCACAGGTAGCCTACGCGTCACATGACTTTGTTTATATAAATACTCGACCTGCGCGGAGCGCGAGAGGCATTATTCACTACTGTAACTGCCTACTGGCAGTCATCCAGGAATTCATAGAACCATAGTTACATTCGTAACTTCCGATACTGTGTGTGGACGGACGGACAGACAGACGGACAGGGTGCAAAAAGCTCTGGCACCCAATGTCATGCAGGTCAGGCTTTTGTAGCCTCTGGAGGTGACTGCAGATGACGGGCAGGTGAGGAGATTGGGAACGGAAGGCAGGTGTGCTGGGAATGTGCTGTGGCGCCCTCTTGGGGCACTGAGGAGTGCAGAGAGGCCACAACACAAGGATGTGGAGGTGAAGAGGGGAGAGACGTAACATGGGGCTCACAATTTCAAACTTGGCGTCTGTATCACAGAGGACGGGAGGGCGTGATGTTTTTGAGAGATTTTTTGAGAGAAGTTCATCTATTAACATCACTAGCCTTACAGCATGCACATTTCCAAGCAAACCGTGAAGGTCACTATAAAATTCTTAATGAACTTTAGTTACTGGCGGAAGGATTTTACACAGTACTTATGCTCTCTTGCAGCGAGCTCTTCTGCTCACATACTGTACACTTCACAGAGTTATAGACTTTTTCATCAGGCAAATATATTTGCCTGATGAAGACCTAGAAGGTCGAAACGTTGCAAAAATAAAAAGTGAGTTTCTTGGAGCTTGAGAACAGTGTGCGGACTTCCTCCTTCTTTTTCTTTACCCTATGACTTTTGACCTCTGACCTTTAGATCTCCCACCATTTTGAATTATATGAAAACCAGTCATTGGCTCATAACTTCTGCATTTTTTCACTTATGGAAAATCCGCTACTAACGTTTTGTCGGCAGAGGTCCAAAGTTCCTGTGTAAAGAGTTTCGTGCAGATTACTCAAAAATCCCAGGAGGAGATAGGTTACTATTGCAGTTTTATGACAATTATTCATCTGCCCCTAACACATACATGCAGACTCAAATTTCTTTGAAACTTTGCAGAAATGTAGAAGGTCATTCAAAATATCACTGAAACCAATCTTACTCAAATTGGTCAAAGGGGGGCGCTATAGCAATTTTTTGAAAATGCAAACTTTAAACAGGCAAAAGTCATGCCTCGTTTGGCCGAAAGTCGTGAAACTTGCTTACACTTGTGCCTTGACTCATGAGGAACACATATATCACTTTGACCAGTAAGCCTCGCCCTTAGATTGTCCGCAATTTGGAGCAGTTTGAAAAACACTTTTAAACCCAGGATTTTTCAGCTATTTGCGTGAAACGGTATCATCAGTCTGACCTCCTTTTTCACTGATTCTAGTCTGTTGGTCCAATAGCTCCTTAAGCTTGTGCCTCACAACCTCAAAGTCACCGGTTCAAGCCTCACTTGATGCAGACTTCATTTAAGTTGCATTGCACACAACATGATTGTGTCAATTAATGCATCTGCAATTGTTAAAGATAACCTGAAATGCTTATTTGAGAGTATTTTATTTCAATGTATGACATACTTCATTCTGAGAATAGCCGATCTACAATCTCACAAATTTTCAGATGGCAACGTGTTTCTGAGCTTGTAGATCGGCTGCTTTCACTGGTTTCGGTTCCGAGGAGACATACAATTTTTCTATTGGTAAATAGTTTGTGAACGAGTGATCTTAGTGTTAGTGAAACAGGGGCTTGGTTAATGACAGAAGGCAAGAGTTTACGATCTTCAACAGACATCAGCCTGGACAAAGCTATAGCACTATAGGTAGTGTTGCAGCCCATGAGTCCGAAGGTTGAGAGTTTGATTCCTGTTAATGGCAATAGGTTGAAGGGTCCAATCAATCCATTCTGTTTCCATGTCTGTCTCTCTCTCTCTTCAATCTATTCCGTTTCCATGTCTCTCTCTCTTCAATCTATTCCGTTTCCATGTCTCTCTCTCTTCAATCTATTCCGTTGATTGATTGATTGATTGAAATTTTTATTAGGCAAAAGAATGTAAAACAACACAGTTACATTTATAATACTTTTGTCGAAAAGGTTTCCATGTCTCTCTCTCTCTCTCTCTCTCTCTCTCTCTCTCTCTCTCTCTCTCTCTCTCTCTCTCTCTCTCTCTCTCTCTCTCCCCCGTTTCCATCTCTCTCTCTCTCTCTCTCTCTCTCTTTCTTCATTCTTCATGCACTGGCCCCGTATTATTGCTGCTATATTTAAGGTTTCGAGGCCTATCAGGCTTGAAGCCTTATTGCATTCCTTGGCTTTCTTCTTCCGCCGTTTTTTCAGTTCTGGCCTAACCGTGTGGTAACTTTTTACGAGCAATATGGTAGAGGGCTATGCCAAACAGCTAAGAAACGAAACTCACAACTATTGGCCAAAGGGTGGCGCTATTTCACTCAATTGACTTTGAACAGGTACAACTCATGCCCTGTTTGACCTACAGCCATGAAACTTCTATACACACATGCGTCTCCTCATGCCTAACAACTTTCATACTCTGACTTTTGACCTCTGACCTCCACCATTTTGAATTATATGAAAAACAGTAAAAATCTATCTCCTCCTGGGATCTTTGAGCAATCTGCACGAAACGTTTTACACATTAGCTTTGGACCTATGCCGACAAACTAGGGAGGGGGATCTTCCATAAGTGAAAAAATTAAGCTTTTAAGAGCCAATGAATATTGCAGTTTTATGACAATTATTCATCTGCCCCTAACACATACATGCAGACTCACATTTGTTTGAAACTTTACAGTACTGTAGAGCAGTGAATATCAACCCTGGTACACGGACCCATTTTGGTCCGCGAGTACTGCTGAGGTGTTCCGCGCCGTTTGAAGTAAGTGTGAACTCAGCCCCTCGAGAACAATAGCGAGCGGCGATCGTCCGTCAATCGTTACGGCCATCATCCGTCTCACACTCAGCCACGCCCGAGCCGAGTCCATTCAGTGTAGCGACCATCACCCATAGGAATGCAAATATGTTGTCCTACCTGGTACTGTATAAAGGGGCACAGGGGTACATGCTTTGGCACTCAGTATTATTACTACATGATGAGAGCCCCACTAGCAAAGAAGAGATGCACCCAGGGCCAGAAGACGCTAAATTTCGCCGTCATCAACAAGACATTGCCGCCGCCAAATCCTCCTGCAAGCAGAGCTGCCGGTGTGTCCGGGCCACCTCGACCTGCCGACGAGCTGGCCGCACAGGGCAGCAACAGCAGCACACACAACAGCACCGCCGCCAGCGTCCTCGCCGTGCCGCCGGGAACAACAACGGCGACAAGCAAGACGACTTGAGCCAACAGACGGTACCGTGATGACTACATGAAGTTTGGCTTCACTTTTATGGGGGACCTATCTAATGCTATTCCACTGTGCATCGTGTGCGGAGACAAGCTTGCAAACAGTGGTATGGTTCCCAGTAAGATGAAACGTCACCTTGAGACCCACCATGGAGAAATCGCCACAAAGGACAAAGACTATTTTGTGAGTTTGAAAGCTACTAAGGCGAAACAGAACGCAAAACAGACAACTGCATTGTTACGCAGTACCACCAGCACCAAGGTTAATGACAGAGCTCTGGAAGCTAGCTACCAAATTGCAGAGCTTGTGGCGAAGTTAAAATTGCCACATGCAGCGGCAACATACATGTTGGCAGGAGCCAAAATCCTGGCTAACGTAATGTCGGGACCAGATGTTGCAGCGGAATTCGATAAGGTGCCGCTCTCAAGCATGACAATTGGCCGACGCATTGAAGACATGTCTGCAGACATTGAGAGTGCTGTCATAGAAAAGATTGTGACTAGTGGAAAGTTTGCACTGCAGCTTGACGAATCAACAGATATAAGTGGACACACACAGCTGTTGGCAAACGTGAGATTCATTGACGGAGACGCCATCAGAGAGAATTATCTGTTTTGCAAACAACTGCCTGGGAAAACAACAGGAGAGGAGGTTTTCCGGGTGACATCGGAGTATTTGGAGCAATGGAACTTAAGCTGGGAAAGCTGTGTCAGTGTGTGCACTGATGGGGCTGCATCTATGACCGGGCGATACAAGGGATTTGTAAGCAGAGTAAAAGAGAAGAATCCTGGCGTCCTGGTTACGCATTGCTTTTTACACCGTGAGGCGCTGGTTGCAAAGTCTTTACCAAAAGACCTCTCAGCTGTGTTGAATGATGCGGTAAGCATCGTTAACTTTATTAAAGCACGACCTTTGAAAAGCCGGCTGTTCGCCACCCTGTGCGAGGAAATGGGGGCGGAACACAAAACGCTGCTGCTGCACACCGAAGTACGGTGGCTTTCCAGAGGGAAAGTTTTGTCCCGTGTCTATGAACTGAGGGAGGAATTACAAAGCTTTCTGGCTGCTGAGCAATCCGACTATGCAGACCTGTTCGCAGATGAGTACTGGTGTGCAAGACTAGCATACATGGCGGACATTTTTACCCATCTGAACGAACTGAACAGGCGAATGCAAGGAAAAGATGAGAATATCCTCACAAGCACAGATAAACTGACGGGATTTCGGGGGAGACTGAAACTCTGGCGTCAGCAGGTGGATAAGAGCACGTTTGCGATGTTTCCCCTCATCAACACTGGACACACAATCACTCGTGCTTTGCGTGGGGTCATTGCTGAGCATTTGAGAAGTCTCGAGGAGAAATTTGCCTTTTATTTCCCCTCAACGTCCATGGCAAACTTCAACTGGGTCCGTGACCCATTCAACGAAACAAACGAGAACAGTCCATTTGAGGAGCAAGAGCAGCTAGTGGAAATAAGGGAGAACCATGGCTTGAAAATGAAATTCAGAGATCTAAGCTTGGACAGTTTTTGGTTGACTGTTGGAAAAGAATTTCCAGCCATCTCAGACAGTGCAATGGCAGTGTTGCTCCCATTTTCAACAACCTACCTGTGTGAGCTCAGCTTTTCCACCCTGACTTACGTAAAAAGTAAACACAGAGAGAGACTGAGAGCAGTTGACGAGGAGCTTCGTGTGTGCTTGTCATCAGTCCCAGCCAGGATACAAACTCTCTGTTCAGCAAAACAAGCTCAAGTTTCACACTAAGACAGTTGTATTGTGACCTAATTTTTTCTTTTCTTTTTACAAATCTTTTTTATTGAGTTTTAAAGTATTTTTCTAAAAAGGACTCAAGTTTCAAACAAAGACATTTGTACTGGCTTAAAAAGTTTTTTTTTTTTCTAAAACAGTTTCACACTAAGACTATTGTGGCCAATTTTTCCTATATATATTTTTTCAAATCTTTTTGAGTTTTTAAAGTATTTTTCTGGGAAGGTGAATCCAACTCCTCTGCACATTGCAAGTTTATATATTTGTAGGCCAAATTGAACATGTGTGTGCTTGTTACATGTGTGTAAAAGGTTTCTTTATTATGACATCAAAGCAAAACAAGTTGTATGTTTCCAAAAATAAATCAGTGAAACTGAGGCACTGTCTCTTTCCTTTTTTTTCATCTTCTCCATTCATTGCACTGACCCAAGTTTATATATTTGTAGGCCAAAGACATTTTGTAATGTTCAAGGTTTCTTTATTACATCTTGTGTACATGAGAGTAAATATTTTGATATATATATATATATATATATATATATATATATATATATATATATATATATATATATATATATATATATATATATATATATATATATATAAATTATATTATATATATATATATATATATATAAATTATAATATATATATATATATATATATATATATATATATATACATATATATATACATATATATATATATACACACACCGTATATCTAGGTGTGCCCTGGGATATTTTGGCTATGCCAGGTGTGCCCTGGCACCCAAAAGGTTGATATACACTGCTGTAGAGGGTCATTCCAAGTATCACTGAAACCAATCTTACTCCAATTGGTCAAACATTGGTGAAAATTAGGCCCGTAACGATACAGTAACTGCATCGATGCATCGTTTTGAATTTTCAACGATCTACTATATCGATATGCAAACAGCTAAATATCGTATCGTTTGACTTTGAATCGTATCGAATCGTTTTGCAATGCAAATAATCGTATCGAATCGTTCTGCAATGAAAATAATCAATTATATCAATACTAAGTACTTTTAAGAAGAAGAAAAGAGAAAGAGGGGTTTATATCCAGTATCCAGGTATTTATTTTTCACACAGAATTTTTGGGTAAATAAATAGTTACTATATCGATTTTAAATCATTGAATCGAATCGTATCGTTCTAAATTAACCTGTCCTGTATCGTTCATGTATCGTATCGACTAAATCGCTGAATCGAAACGTATCGTATCGTTCTAAATTAACCTGTATCGTTCATGTATCGTATTGACAACCAAGTATCGTGATACGTATCGAATCGTTGTTAAAACGTATCGTTACACCCCTAGTGAAAATGCAAACTTTAAACAGGCAAAAGTCATGCCTCGTTTGGCCGACAGCTGTGAAACTTGCTTACACTGCCTTGACTCATGAGGAACACATCTATCACTTTGACCAGTAAGCTCCGCCCTTAGATTTTACGTCATATTGAGCAGTTTGAAAAACATTTAAACCCAGGATTTCTGAGCAATTTGCGTGAAACTGTGTCAAATGTGTGAGCTCCTTTTTCACCAGTTCAGGTCTGTTGGTCCAATGGCTTGATTGCTTAATCATCTGCCTTGAAACCACAGGATCACCGGTTCGAGTTCCACCTCATGCAGACTTCATCTCTATAATTTTTATCCCTCGATTTTGTAACCCTTTTTTCACCCGGTGCCAATTTGCTAAGTGATCCTGGGCACTACACTCCCCCCACCAGCCTAGGGAGGCCAGGGCCGAGCTCATGCCTCCTTCAATGCATGAGAGCCAACTGACCTTCTTGTCACCTGACAGGGGGGAGTTTCCCTGGTTGGACGTAGCGCGTGGAAGGAACACGTTATTCCAACCAGTTCCCATCCCCTCCATCAGGCGCCCCGGCTGACCAGGGGGAGGCAGTATAGTGACCAGGATTACTACATGTTTTTGTGAGGGTATTAACCCTAGGAGACACGGGGAGAACATGCAAACTCCACACAGAGTGCAGACTTCATCTCAATTGCATTGCACACAACATGACTGTATCATTGTTTTGTTTTGTTGGATTCTCCTTTCTCACTGCCTAAGTCTGTGGATTGTACGGAGCCCCTAAAGGGCCATAGAGCAGATTTTTTTTTATCTTGAGCGCACAAGATCCTAGGATGTTCCCTCATCATAATAAGGTGTGCGCTCGAGATCCTAAGACATTCCCACATCATAATAAAGTGAGGGAACAAGATCCTTATGTCGTGCCCTCAAGATCCTTATGTCGTGCCCTCAAGATCCTTATCTCGTTCTAACGTCTTATTAACTTGAGCGCTCAAGATCCTAAGACATTCCCACATCATAATAAAGTGTGGGAACAAGATCCTTATGTCGTGCCCTCAAGATCCTTATCTCGTTCTAACGTCTTATTAACTTGAGCGCTCAAGATCCTAAGATTCCCACATCATAATAAAGTGTGGGAACAAGATCCTTATGTCGTGCCCTCACGATCCTTATCTCGTGCCCTCAAGATCCTTATCTCGTTCTAAAAAAAATCACAGAAAAAAACGTTTTATGGTCATGATTCATGTCATCTCGTGATGGCTTGATTCGAGGCTAAAATTAATAGATATAAATATTTTTGGAAATGTCAATGGAAAAATGCATTGAGTTTTTTCTTCCGGCACCAAAAAAAACAGGAAGTGGGCGGGAACTGCGACGCTCTATAGGCCTATAGATTACATTTCAATATTAAAAGTAAATAGAAAAACAACACTTCTGGGTCCAATTAGTCTAGTTTTGTAATAGAGAGGAATGGTCACATATTCCCATCTATAAACATGTTTTTGCCCAATGCTGACAGCTGGTCAGCAGGTGGTTTCATGAATAGACAATATTTTGGACCAATTAGAAATATATATATATTTGCAAAAGCAGTGTTGGGTAACTAGTAAAGGTATTAAATTGGTTGTCAGTGGCTGGCAGCGCAGTGTGCACTGCACATCTAATCGCAAAAACCCGACGCTTATTTTGTCTTGATCAACAGCGATACATTTGACAAAATACAGCGAAATCCCCAAATTCTTAATATCCAGTAAGCAATAGGAATTAACTGCAAACAAATTCAAAGTTGTATGCTATCAATATCACACAAAAGTAGAGAGAAGCTGTGATCTCACCTCACAAACAAATGGACAAGAAATAATCATTTTGCAAACAACATCATGTTCTGTTCGTTTGTCATCAATGATCTAAATGGAAAGTTTATTTCAGCAACTAGAAAGTGACAGTTTGACATAGTTTGATACGTTTTTGCTGCAGGCCAGTCCTCGTTTAAGTTCATTGCTTTCATCTGTTGTTCTGCTGTGCGCAACAGGGCATATCTCCGCCAGGCCAGGTTTACCTACCCAGGCCATGAAATTCATAGGCAGTCATATTAGCCAATTAGAATGAAATCTGCTAAAACTGACTCATATACTGATACAGAACCATATATAGGCTATATATTGTCGCTGTCGGATGGAAACCTTGTATGTTCTTTTTTTATTATTATTTTAAAACAATTAAAAAATGTGAAAATAGCCAATCTGCAAGCTATACTTATTAATAATGAAGACATATTATATTTTAAATAGTGAAATATCAACTAAAGTCATTATTAGTGCAAGTTCAATCACATTTTATTTGAATGAAAATAACTTGTGGGGAAAATACATAAAATCTCTAATCTGTGAATCTAATGTGATTCATGTGACCCCTACTTCAAGACCCAGTCAGGGCTGAAAGTGACATAATTGAGACCAGTATAACTTTATACAAATATTGGTAATTTGCCAACACATTATTTTGTGAAATAAATGGGTTATATTTCACAGATAGTTATTCTTGTACTATATTAAAATAAAATCATCCTGTAGCACCTCTATAGTTTGATGTATAGGCCTGTGGCATGTGTCAAATAAATAAATGTGAGTGAATACATATTTCTTCTATTACCATTAGCATAAAGTCATGTAGGCTATTAGAAGTGTAGGGAATATGCATTCAACTACATCTATTTATTTGACACATGCTACAGGCCAGCGGTGTGGACAACTTTTTGGCAGGATGTGATTCCCACCCAACACACATACAGTATCTAATAATAATAACAATTGAGTTTGGCGTTCACTTCAGGCAGTTTCAATGTTAATGACTATGGCAAGTGCACACTTTCGTGAACACACACCGCCGTGAACACACACGTGTTCACGTGCCATAAACATACCCAGCTGCCTTTCGTGTACACGGCTATGCCTACTATGTTTCATCAATGGGGGGCAGCAGAGATCCAGTATGTACACGGGCCATAGTTTGTGTGCACGACCAATAGTTTTACATGAACATTTCTGTTTCTGGGCGGAGTCTCGCCAAATTCTCGCCAAATTCTCGCCAAATTCTTTAAACAGTCATAACTACAGTTCCCAGCATCGAAAACCTACGAAACTCCTTAAGTACTCTTAGACGGCCAACAGGGACAGGCTGAAATGTATTAAGCCCCGACCCCTCTGTTTTCCTATTGGCTGGGCTTTAAACAGCCATAACTCCAATTCCCAGCATCGAAAACCTATGAATCTTCCTGGGTACACTTAAACGGCCAACTGGGACAGGCTGAAATGTTTTAAGCCGCGCCCCCTCTGTGTTCCTATTGGCTGGGCTTCAGTCATAAATCGTTTAAGCTATGTAGCCTAACTTTTCAGTTGATTTCCATACAGGCTTGTCTTGCCAGATTCGTGCCACCCCCCCAGCCTATTACAGCCTAGTCCAGCCTAGTCCAGCCTAGTCCAGCCTAGTCCAGCCTATTACAGCCTAGTCCAGCCTATTACAGCCTAGTCCAGCATAGTCCAGCATAGTCCAGCCTAGTCCAGCCTATTACAGCCTAGTCCGGCCTATTACGGCCTAGTCCAGCATAGTCCAGCATAGTCCAGCCTAGTCCAGCCTATTACAGCCTAGTCCAGCCTAGTCCAGCCTAATACAGCATAGTCCAGCATAGTCCAGCCTAGTCCAGCCTATTACAGCCTAGTCCGGCCTATTACGGCCTAGTCCAGCATAGTCCAGCATAGTCCAGCCTAGTCCAGCCTATTACAGCCTAGTCCAGCCTAGTCCAGCCTAATACAGCCTAATCCAGCCTAGTCCAACCTATTACAGCCTAGTCCAGCATATTAAAGCCTAGTCCAGCTTATTACAGCCTAGTACAGCCTAATCCAACCTATTACAGCCTAGTCCAGCCTAGTCCCGCCTATTACAGCCTAGTCAAGCCTATTAAAGCCTAGTCCAGCCTAGTCCAGCCTATTACAGCCTAGTCCAGCATAGTCCAGCCTAGTCCAGCCTAGTCCAGCCTGGTAAAGCCTAGTCCAGCCTATTACAGCCTAGTCCAGCCTAGTCCAGCCTATTACAGCCTAGTCCAGCCTATTACAGCCTAGTACAGCCTAGTACAGCCTAGTACAGGGGGGCTGGACTAGGCTGTAATAGGTGGGACCCGCCTATTACAGCCTAGTCCATCCCATTACAGCCTAGTCCAGCCTAGTACAGCCTAGTACAGCCTATTACAGCCTATTAGAGCCTAGCCCAACCTATTACAGCCTAGTCCAGCATAGTACAGCCTAGTACAACCTAATAGAGCCTAGTACAGCCTATTATAACCTAGTCTTAACTAGTCCAGTCTGTTCCATGCTAGTATAGCCTATATCGCCCTCCCCTAGTCTGTTCCATCAAAAGGCTGGACTAGGCTAGACCTGGGTGTACTAGGCTTTACTGTACTAGACTCTACTGGTCTCTAATAGACTGTTATAAATTCCAGTAGGCTGTGCTGGTCTGTACTAGGCTATATTAGGCTGTAAGGCAGATCTGTACTATGGTCTAAAAAGGTTCATGCAAAACTATTGCTTGTGCACACACAAGCTATTGCCCGTGTACACAGTGGTTAGTCCCTATGGGTTGAGGATCTACAGGGCTGACAAGAGCCTAGTACAGCCTAATAGAGCCTATTAGAGTCTGGTACAGCCTAGTACAACCTAGTCTAGCCTAGTCCAGCCTGTTTCATGCTAGTATAGCCTATACCACCCTCCCCTAGTCTCTTCTCCCAAAAGGCTGGACTAGACTAGTCTTGGGTGTACTAGGCTGTACTGTACTATACTCTACTGGTCTCTAATAGGCTGTTTTATGCTGTAGTAGGCTGTGCTAGGCTGTACTAGGCTCTATTAGGCTGTACAAGGCAGATCTGTACTATGATCTACAAAGGTCTACTTTGGCCTAACAAATGTTCATGCAAAACTATTGGTCGTGCACACACAAACTATTGCCCGTGTACACAGTGGTTAATCCCAATGGTCCGAGTATCTACAGGGCTGACAAGGGACTAGTACAGCCTATTAGAGCCTATTAGAGTCTAGTACAGCCTAGTACAGCCTAATCTATCCTAGTCCAGCCTTATCAGTCCTAGCATAGCCTGGTACCCCCTCCCCTATTCTGTTCTCCCACCAGGCTGGACTAGGCTAGACCTGGGTGTACTAGGCTTTACTGCACTACACTCTGCTGGGCTCTAATAGTCTGTTTTCATCTCTAGCAGGCTTTGTTAGACTGTACTGGGCTCTATTAGGCTAAAGAAGGCAGTACTTTACTTTGTCCTACAAAGGTACATGCAAAACTATTGGTCGTGCACACACAAACTATTGCCCGTGTACACAGTGGTTAATCCCAATGGTCTGAGTATCTATAGGGCTGACAAGGGACTAGTACAGCCTAATAGAGCCTATTAGAGTCTGGTACAGCTGCAACCTAGTCTAGCCTAGTCCAGCCTGTTCCATGCTAGTATAGCCTATACCACCCTCCCCTAGTCTCTTCTCCCAAAAAGCTGGACTAGACTAGTCTTGGGTGTACTAGGCTGTACTGTACTAGACTCTACTGGTCTCTAATAGGCTGTTTTAAGCTCTAGTAGGCTGTGCTAGGCTGTACCAGGCTCTAATAGGCTGTACAAGGCAGATCTGTACTATGGTGTACAACTGTCTACTTTGGCCTACAAATGTTCATGCAAAACTATTGGTCGTGCACTAACAAACTATTGCCTGTGTACACAGTGGTTAATCCCAATGGTCTGAGTATATACAGGGCTGACAAGGGACTAGTACAGCCTAATAGAGCCTATTAGAGTCTGGTACAGCCTAGTAAAACCTAGTCTAGCCTAGTCCAAACTGTTCCATGCTAGTATAGCCTATACCAACCTCCCCTAGTCTCTTCTCCCAAAAGGCTGGACTAGACTAGTCTTGGGTATACTAGGCTGTACTGTACTAGACTCTACTGGTCTCTAATAGGCTGTTTTAAGCTCTAGTAGGCTCTGCTAGGCTGTACTAGGCGCTATTAGGCTGTACAAGGCAGATCTGTACGATGGTCTACAAAGGTCTACTTTGGCCTACAAATGTTCATGCAAAAATATTGGTCATGCACACACAAACTATTGCCAGTGTACACAGTGGTTAATCCCAATGGTCTGAGTATCTACAGGGCTGACAAGGGACTAGTACAGCCTAATAGAGCCTATTAGAGTCTAGTACAGCCTAATCTATCCTATTCCAGCCTTATCAGTCCTAGCAGAGCCTGGTACACCCCCCCCCTATTTTGTTCTCCCACCAGGCTGGACTAGGCTAGACGGGGGGGTACTAGGCTTTACTGTACTAGACTCTGCTGGGCTCTAATAGTCTGTTTTCAGCTCTTGCAGGCTTTGCTAGGCTGTACTGGGCTCTATCAGGCTATAGAAGGCAGTTCTTTACTTTGGCCTACAAATATTAATGCAAAACTATTGGTCGTGCACACACAAACTATTGCCCGTGTACACAGTGGTTAATCCCAATGGTCTGAGTATCTACAGGGTTGACAAGGGTCTAGTACAGCCTAATAGAGCCTAAAAGAGTCTAGTACAGCCTAGTACAGCCTAATCTATCCTAGTCCAGCCTTATCAGTCTTAGCATAGCCTGGTACCCCCTCCCCTATTCTGTTCTCCCACCAGGCTGGACTAGGCTAGACCTGGGTGTACTAGGCTTTACTGCAATACACTCTGCTGGACTCTAATAGTCTGTATTCATCTCTAGCAGGCTTTGTTAGACTGTACTGGGCTCTATTAGGCTAAATAAGGCAGTACTTTACTTTGTCCTACAAAGGTACATGCAAAACTATTGGTCGTGCACACACAAACTATTGCCCGTGTACACAGTGGTTAATCCCAATGGTCTGAGTATCTATAGGGCTGACAAGGGACTAGTAGAGCCTAATAGAGCCTATTAGAGTCTGGTACAGCTGCAACCTAGTCTAGCCTAGTCCAACCTGTTCCATGCTAGTATAGCCTATACCACCCTCCCCTAGTCTCTTCTCCCAAAAGGCTGGACTAGACTAGTCTTGGGTGTACTAGGCTGTACTGTACTAGACTCTACTGGTCTCTAATAGGCTGTTTTAAGCTCTAGTAGGCTGTGCTAGGCTGTACCAGGCTCTAATAGGCTGTACAAGGCAGATCTGTACTATGGTGTACAACTGTCTACTTTGGCCTACAAATGTTCATGCAAAACTATTGGTCGTGCACTAACAAACTATTGCCCGTGTACACAGTGGTTAATCCCAATGGTCTGAGTATATACAGGGCTGACAAGGGACTAGTACAGCCTAATAGAGCCTATTAGAGTCTGGTACAGCCTAGTACAACCTAGTCTAGCCTAGTCCAAACTGTTCCATGCTAGTATAGCCTATACCAACCTCCCCTAGTCTCTTCTCCCAAAAGGCTGGACTAGACTAGTCTTGGGTATACTAGGCTGTACTGTACTAGACTCTACTGGTCTCTAATAGGCTGTTTTAAGCTCTAGTAGGCTCTGCTAGGCTGTACTAGGCGCTATTAGGCTGTACAAGGCAGATCTGTACGATGGTCTACAAAGGTCTACTTTGGCCTACAAATGTTCATGCAAAAATATCGGTCATGCACACACAAACTATTGCCAGTGTACACAGTGGTTAATCCCAATGGTCTGAGTATCTACAGGGCTGACAAGGGACTAGTACAGCCTAATAGAGCCTATTAGAGTCTAGTACAGCCTAATCTATCCTATTCCAGCCTTATCAGTCCTAGCAGAGCCTGGTACCCCCCCCCCCTATTTTGTTCTCCCACCAGGCTGGACTAGGCTAGACGGGGGTGTACTAGGCTTTACTGTACTAGACTCTGCTGGGCTCTAATAGTCTGTTTTCAGCTCTTGCAGGCTTTGCTAGGCTGTACTGGGCTCTATCAGGCTATAGAAGGCAGTTCTTTACTTTGGCCTACAAATATTAATGCAAAACTATTGGTCGTGCACACACAAACTATTGCCCGTGTACACAGTGGTTAATCCCAATGGTCTGAGTATCTACAGGGTTGACAAGGGTCTAGTACAGCCTAATAGAGCCTAAAAGAGTCTAGTACAGCCTAGTACAGCCTAATCTATCCTAGTCCAGCCTTATCAGTCTTAGCATAGCCTGGTACCCCCTCCCCTATTCTCTTCTCCCACCAGGCTGGACTAGGCTAGACCTGGGTGTACTAGGCTTTACTGCAATACACTCTGCTGGACTCTAATAGTCTGTTTTCATCTCTAGCAGGCTTTGTTAGACTGTACTGGGCTCTAGTAGGCTATAGAAGGCAGTACTTTACTTTGTCCTACAAATGTACATGCAAAACTATTGGTCGTGCACACACAAACTATTGCCTGTGTACACAGTGGTTAATCCCAATGGTCTGAGTATCTACAGGGCTGTCAAGGGACTAGTACAGCCTAATAGAGCCTATTAGAGTCTGGTACAGCCTAGTGCAACCTAGTCTATTCTAGTCCAGCCTGTTCCATGCTATTATAGCAGTACTTTACTTTGTCCTACAAATGTACATGCAAAACTATTGGTCGTGCACACACAAACTATTGCCCGTGTACACAGTGGTTAATCCCAATGGTCTGAGTATCTACAGGGCTGACAAGGGACTAGTACAGCCTAATAGAGCCTATTAGAGTCTGGTACAGCCTAGTGCAACCTAGTCTATTCTAGTCCAGCCTGTTCCATGCTAGTATAGCCTATACCACCCTCCCCTAGTCTCTTCTCCCAAATGGCTGGACTAGACTAGTCTTGGGTGTACTAGGCTGTACTATACTAGACTCTACTGGTCTCTAATAGGCTGTTTTAAGCTCTAGTAGGTTATGCTAGGCTGTACTAGGCTCTATTAGGCTGTACAAGGCAGATCTGTACTATGGTCTACAAAGGTCTACTTTGGCCTAACAAATATTCATGCAAAACTATTGGTCGTGCACACACAAACTATTGCCCGTGTACACAGTGGTTAATCCCAATGGTCCGAGTATCTACAGGGCTGACAAGGGACTAGTACAGCCTAATAGAGCCTATTAGAGTCTAGTACAGCCTAGTACAGCCTAATCTATCCTAGTCCAGCCTTATCAGTCCTAGCATAGCCTGGTACCCCCTCCCCTATTCTGTTCTCCCACCAGGCTGGACTAGGCTAGACCTGGGTGTACTAGGCTTTACTGCACTACACTCTGCTGGGCTCTAATAGTCTGTTTTCATCTCTAGCAGGCTTTGTTAGACTGTACTGGGCTCTATTAGGCTATAGAAGGCAGTACTTTACTTTGTCCTACAAATGTTCATGCAAAACTATTGGTCGTGCACACACAAACTATTGCCCGTGTACACAGTGGTTAATCCCAATGGTCTGAGTATATAAAGGGCTGACAAGGGACTAGTACAGCCTAATAGAGCCTATTAGAGTCTGGTACAGCCTAGTACAACCTAGTCTAGCCTAGTCCAGCCTGTTCCATGCTAGTATAGCCTATACCAACCTCCCCTAGTCTCTTCTCCCAAAAGGCTGGACTAGACTAGTCTTGGGTGTACTAGGCTGTACTGTACTAGACTCTACTGGTCTCTAAAAGGCTGTTTTAAGCTATAGTAGGCTGTGCTAGGCTTCACTAGGCGCTATTAGGCTGTACAAGGCAGATCTGTACTATGGTCTACAAAGGTCTACTTTGGCCTACAAATGTTCATGCAAAACTATTGGTCGTGCACACACAAACTATTGCCCGTGTACACAGTGGTTAAGCCCAATGGTCTGAGTATATAAAGGGCTGACAAGGGACTAGTACAGCCTAATAGAGCCTATTAGAGTCTGGTACAGCCTAGTACAACCTAGTCTAGCCTAGTCCAGCCTGTTCCATGCTAGTATAGCCTATACCACCCTCCCCTAGTCTCTTCTCCCAAAAGGCTGGACTAGACTAGTCTTGGGTGTACTAGGCTGTACTGTACTAGACTCTACTGGTCTCTAATAGGCTGTTTTATGCTCTAGTAGGTTGTGCTATGCTGTACTAGGCTCTATTAGGCTGTACAAGGCAGATCTGTACTAAGGTCTACAAAGGTCTACTTTAGCCTAACACATGTTCATGCAAAACTATTGGTCGTGCACACACAAACTATTGCCCGTGTACACAGTGGTTAATCCCAATGGTCTGAGTATTTAAAGGGCTGACAAGGGACTAGTACAGCCTAATAGAGCCTATTAGAGTCTAGTACAGCCTAGTACAGCCTAATCTATCCTAGTCCAGCCTTATCAGTCCTAGCAGAGCCTGGTACCCCCTCCCCTATTTTGTTCTCCCACCAGGCTGGACTAGGCTAGACGGGGGTGTACTAGGCTTTACTGTAATAGACTCTGCTGGGCTCCAATAGTCTGTTTTCAGCTCTAGCAGGCTTTGCTAGGCTGTACTGGGCTCTATTAGGCTATAGAAGGCAGTACTTTACTTTGGCCTACAAGTATTAATGCAAAACTATTGGTCGTGCACACAAAAACTATTGCCCGTGTACACAGTGGTTAATCCCAATGGTCTGAGTATCTACAGGGCTGAAAAGGGACTAGTACAGCCTAATAGAGCCTAAAAGAGTCTAGTAAAGCCTAGTACATCCTAATCTATCCTAGTCCATCCTTATCAGTCCTAGCATAGCCTGGTACCCCCTCCCCTATTCTGTTCTCCCACCAGGCTGGACTAGGCTAGACCTGGGTGTACTAGGCTTTACTGCACTACACTCTGCTGGGCTCTAATAGTCTGTTTTCATCTCTAGCAGGCTTTGCTAGGCTGTACTGGGCTCTATTAGGCTATAGAAGGCAGTACTTTACTTTGTCCTACAAATGTACATGCAAAACTATTGGTCGTGCACACACAAACTATTGCCCGTGTACACAGTGGTTAATCCCAATGGTCTGAGTATATAAAGGGCTGACAAGGGACTAGTAAGCCTAATAGAGCCTATTAGAGTCTGGTACAGCCTAGTACAACCTAGCCTAGCCTAGTCCAGCCTGTTCCATGCTAGTATAGCCTATACCAACCTCCCCTAGTCTCTTCTCCCAAAAGGCTGGACTAGACTAGTCTTGGGTGTACTAGGCTGTACTGTACTAGACTCTACTGGTCTCTAAAAGGCTGTTTTAAGCTCTAGTATGCTGTGCTAGGCTTCACTAGGCGCTATTAGGCTGTACAAGGCAGATCTGTACTATGGTCTACAAAGGTCTACTTTGGCCTACAAATGTTCATGCAAAACTATTGGTCGTGCACACACAAACTATTGCCCGTGTACACAGTGGTTAAGCCCAATGGTCTGAGTATATAAAGGGCTGACAAGGGACTAGTACAGCCTAATAGAGCCTATTAGAGTCTGGTACAGCCTAGTACAACCTAGTCTAGCCTAGTCCAGCCTGTTCCATGCTAGTATAGCCTATACCACCCTCCCCTAGTCTCTTCTCCCAAAAGGCTGGACTAGATAGTCTTGGGTGTACTAGGCTGTACTGTACTAGACTCTACTGGTCTCTAATAGGCTGTTTTATGCTCTAGTAGGTTGTGCTATGCTGTACTAGAATCTATTAGGCTGTACAAGGCAGATCTGTACTAAGGTCTACAAAGGTCTACTTTGTCCTACAAATGTACATGCAAAACTATTGGTCGTGCACACACAAACTATTGCCCGTGTACACAGTGGTTAATCCCAATGGTCTGAGTATCTACAGGGCTGACAAGGGACAAGTACAGCCTAATAGAGCCTATTAGAGTCTAGTACAGCCTAGTACAGCCTAATCTATCCTAGTCCAGCCTTATCAGTCCTAGCAGAGCCTGGTACCCCCTCCCCTATTGTGTTCTCCCACCAGGCTGGACTAGGCTAGACGGGGGTGTACTAGGATTTACTGTACTAGACTCTGCTGGGCTCTAATAGTCTGTTTTCAGCTCTAGCAGGCTTTGCTAGGCTGTACTGGGCTCTATTAGGCTATAAAAGGCAGTACTTTACTTTGGCCTACAAATATTAATGCAAAACTATTGGTCGTGCACACACAAACTATTGCCCGTGTACACAGTGGTTAATCCCAATGGTCCGAGTATCTACAGGGCTGACAAGGGACAAGTATAGCCTAATAGAGCCTAAAAAAGTCTAGTACAGCCTAGTACAGCCTAATCTATCCTAGTCCAGCCTTATCAGTCCTAGCATAGCCTGGTACCCCCTCCCCTATTCTGTTCTCCCACCAGGCTGGACTAAGCTAGACCTGGGTGTACTAGGCTTTACTGCACTACACTCTGCTGGGCTCTAATAGTCTGTTTTCATCTCTAGCAGGCTTTGTTAGACTGTACTGGGCTCTATTAGGCTATAGAAGGCAGTACTTTACTTTGTCCTACAAATGTTCATGCAAAACTATTGGTCGTGCACACACAAACTATTGGCCGTGTACACAGTGGTTAATCCCAATGGTCCGAGTATCTACAGGGCTGACAAGGGACTAGTATAGCCTAATAGAGCCTAAAAAAGTCTAGTACAGCCTAGTACAGCCTAATCTATCCTAGTCCAGCCTTATCAGTCCTAGCATAGCCTGGTACCCCCTCCCCTATTCTGTTCTACCACCAGGCTGGACTAGGCTAGACCTGGGTGTACTAGGCGTTAATGCATTACACTCTGCTGGGCTCTAATAGTCTGTTTTCATCTCTAGCAGGCTTTGCTAGGCTGTACTGGGCTCTATTAGGCTATAGAAGGTAGTACTTTACTTTGTCCTACAAATGTACATGCAAAACTATTGGTCGTGCACACACAAACTATTGCCCGTGTACACAGTGGCTAATCCCAATGGTCTGAGTATCCACAGGGCTGACAAGGGACTAGTACAGCCTAATAGAGCCTATTAGAGTCTGGTACAGCCTAGTGCAACCTAGTCTATTCTAGTCCAGCCTGTTCCATGCTAGTATAGCCTATACCACCCTCCCCTAGTCTCTTCTCCCAAAAGGCTGGACTAGACTAGTCTTGGGTGTACTAGGCTGTACTGTACTAGACTCTACTGGTCTCTAATAGGCTGTTTTAAGCTCTAGTAGGCTGTGCTAGGCTGTACTAGAATCTAATAGGCTGTACAAGGCAGATCTGTACTATGGTGTACAACTGTCTGCTTTGGCCTACAAATGTTCATGCAAAACTATTGGTCGTGCACACACAAACTATTGCCCGTGTACACAGTGGTTAATCCCAATGGTCTGAGTATCTACAGGGCTGACAAGGGACAAGTACAGCCTAATAGAGCCTATTAGAGTCTAGTACAGCCTAGTACAGCCTAATCTATCCTAGTCCAGCCTTATCAGTCCTAGCAGAGCCTGGTACCCCCTCCCCTATTGTGTTCTCCCACCAGGCTGGACTAGGCTAGACGGGGGTGTACTAGGATTTACTGTACTAGACTCTGCTGGGCTCTAATAGTCTGTTTTCAGCTCTAGCAGGCTTTGCTAGGCTGTACTGGGCTCTATTAGGCTATAAAAGGCAGTACTTTACTTTGGCCTACAAATATTAATGCAAAACTATTTGTCGTGCACACACAAACTATTGCCCGTGTACACAGTGGTTAATCCCAATGGTCCGAGTATCTACAGGGCTGACAAGGGACAAGTATAGCCTAATAGAGCCTAAAAAAGTCTAGTACAGCCTAGTACAGCCTAATCTATCCTAGTCCAGCCTTATCAGTCCTAGCATAGCCTGGTACCCCCTCCCCTATTCTGTTCTCCCACCAGGCTGGACTAAGCTAGACCTGGGTGTACTAGGCTTTACTGCACTACACTCTGCTGGGCTCTAATAGTCTGTTTTCATCTCTAGCAGGCTTTGTTAGACTGTACTGGGCTCTATTAGGCTATAGAAGGCAGTACTTTACTTTGTCCTACAAATGTTCATGCAAAACTATTGGTCGTGCACACACAAACTATTGCCCGTGTACACAGTGGTTAATCCCAATGGTCTGAGTATCTACAGGGCTGACAAGGGACTAGTATAGCCTAATAGAGCCTAAAAAAGTCTAGTACAGCCTAGTACAGCCTAATCTATCCTAGTCCAGCCTTATCAGTCCTAGCATAGCCTGGTACCCCCTCCCCTATTCTGTTCTACCACCAGGCTGGACTAGGCTAGACCTGGGTGTACTAGGCGTTAATGCACTACACTCTGCTGGGCTCTAATAGTCTGTTTTCATCTCTAGCAGGCTTTGCTAGGCTGTACTGGGCTCTATTAGGCTATAGAAGGTAGTACTTTACTTTGTCCTACAAATGTACATGCAAAACTATTGGTCGTGCACACACAAACTATTGCCCGTGTACACAGTGGTTAATCCCAATGGTCTGAGTATCCACAGGGCTGACAAGGGACTAGTACAGCCTAATAGAGCCTATTAGAGTCTGGTACAGCCTAATGCAACCTAGTCTATTCTAGTCCAGCCTGTTCCATGCTAGTATAGCCTATACCACCCTCCCCTAGTCTCTTCTCCCAAAAGGCTGGACTAGACTAGTCTTGGGTGTACTAGGCTGTACTGTACTAGACTCTACTGGTCTCTAATAGGCTGTTTTAAGCTCTAGTAGGCTGTGCTAGGCTGTACTAGAATCTAATAGGCTGTACAAGGCAGATCTGTACTATGGTGTACAACTGTCTGCTTTGGCCTACAAATGTTCATGCAAAACTATTGGTCGTGCACACACAAACTATTGCCTGTGTACACAGTGGTTAATCCCAATGGTCTGAGTATATAAAGGGCTGACAAGGGACTAGTAAGCCTAATAGAGCCTATTAGAGTCTGGTACAGCCTAGTACAACCTAGCCTAGCCTAGTCCAGCCTGTTCCATGCTAGTATAGCCTATACCAACCTCCCCTAGTCTCTTCTCCCAAAAGGCTGGACTAGACTAGTCTTGGGTGTACTAGGCTGTACTGTACTAGACTCTACTGGTCTCTAAAAGGCTGTTTTAAGCTCTAGTATGCTGTGCTAGGCTTCACTAGGCGCTATTAGGCTGTACAAGGCAGATCTGTACTATGGTCTACAAAGGTCTACTTTGGCCTACAAATGTTCATGCAAAACTATTGGTCGTGCACACACAAACTATTGCCCGTGTACACAGTGGTTAAGCCCAATGGTCTGAGTATATAAAGGGCTGACAAGGGACTAGTACAGCCTAATAGAGCCTATTAGAGTCTGGTACAGCCTAGTACAACCTAGTCTAGCCTAGTCCAGCCTGTTCCATGCTAGTATAGCCTATACCACCCTCCCCTAGTCTCTTCTCCCAAAAGGCTGGACTAGACTAGTCTTGGGTGTACTAGGCTGTACTGTACTAGACTCTACTGGTCTCTAATAGGCTGTTTTATGCTCTAGTAGGTTGTGCTATGCTGTACTAGAATCTATTAGGCTGTACAAGGCAGATCTGTACTAAGGTCTACAAAGGTCTACTTTGTCCTACAAATGTACATGCAAAACTATTGGTCGTGCACACACAAACTATTGCCCGTGTACACAGTGGTTAATCCCAATGGTCTGAGTATCTACAGGGCTGACAAGGGACAAGTACAGCCTAATAGAGCCTATTAGAGTCTAGTACAGCCTAGTACAGCCTAATCTATCCTAGTCCAGCCTTATCAGTCCTAGCAGAGCCTGGTACCCCCTCCCCTATTGTGTTCTCCCACCAGGCTGGACTAGGCTAGACGGGGGTGTACTAGGATTTACTGTACTAGACTCTGCTGGGCTCTATTAGTCTGTTTTCAGCTCTAGCAGGCTTTGCTAGGCTGTACTGGGCTCTATTAGGCTATAAAAGGCAGTACTTTACTTTGGCCTACAAATATTAATGCAAAACTATTGGTCGTGCACAAACAAACTATTGCCCGTGTACACAGTGGTTAATCCCAATGGTCCGAGTATCTACAGGGCTGACAAGGGACAAGTATAGCCTAATAGAGCCTAAAAAAGTCTAGTACAGCCTAGTACAGCCTAATCTATCCTAGTCCAGCCTTATCAGTCCTAGCATAGCCTGGTACCCCCTCCCCTATTCTGTTCTCCCACCAGGCTGGACTAAGCTAGACCTGGGTGTACTAGGCTTTACTGCACTACACTCTGCTGGGCTCTAATAGTCTGTTTTCATCTCTAGCAGGCTTTGTTAGACTGTACTGGGCTCTATTAGGCTATAGAAGGCAGTACTTTACTTTGTCCTACAAATGTTCATGCAAAACTATTGGTCGTGCACACACAAACTATTGCCTGTGTACACAGTGGTTAATCCCAATGGTCTGAGTATATAAAGTGCCAACAAGGGACTAGTACAGCCTAATAGAGCCTATTAGAGTCTGGTACAGCCTAGTACAACCTAGTCTAGCCTAATCCAGCCTGTTCCATGCTAGTATAGCCTATACCAACCTCCCCTAGTCTCTTCTCCCAAAAGGCTGGACTAGACTAGTCTTGGGTGTACTAGGCTGTACTGTGCTAGACTCTACTGGTCTCTAATAGGCTGTTTTAAGCTCTAGTAGGCTGTGTTAGGCTGTACTAGGTGCTATTAGGCTGTACAAGGCAGATCTGTACTATGGTCTACAAAGGTCTACTTTGGCCTACAAATGTTCATGCAAAACTATTGGTCGTGCACACACAAACTATTGCCCGTGTACACAGTACACGGGCTCTTCTCCCAAAACAGTCTCTTCTCCCAAAACAGTCTCTTCTCCCAAAAGGCTGGACTAGACTAGTCTTGGGTGTACTAGGCTGTACTGTACTAGACTCTACTGGTCTCTAATAGGCTGTTTTAAGCTCTAGTAGGCTCTGCTAGGCTGTACTAGGCGCTATTAGGCTGTACAAGGCAGATCTGTACTATGGTCTACGAAGGTCTACTTTGGCCTACAAATGTTCATGCAAAACTATTGGTCGTGCACACACAAACTATTGCCCGTGTACACAGTGGTTAATCCCAATGGTCTGAGTATCTACAGGGCTGACAAGGGACAAGTACAGCCTAATAGAGCCTATTAGAGTCTAGTACAGCCTAATCTATCCTAGTCCAGCCTTATCAGTCCTAGCAGAGCCTGGTACCTCCTCCCCTATTTTGTTCTCCCACCAGGCTGGACTAGGCTAGACGGGGGTGTACTAGGCTTTACTGTACTAGACTCTGCTGGGCTCTAATAGTCTGTTTTCAGCTCTAGCAGGCTTTGTTAGACTGTACTGGGCTCTATTAGGCTATAGAAGGCAGTACTTTACTTTGGCCTACAAATATTAATGCAAAACTATTGGTCGTGCACACACAAACTATTGCCCGTGTACACAGTGGTTAATCCCAATGGTCCGAGTATCTACAGGGCTGACAAGGGACTAGTATAGCCTAATAGAGCCTAAAAAAGTCTAGTACAGCCTAGTACAGCCTAATCTATCCTAGTCCAGCCTTATCAGTCCTAGCATAGCCTGGTACCCCCTCCCCTATTCTGTTCTCCCACCAGGCTGGACTAGGCTAGACCTGGGTGTACTAGGCTTTACTGCACTACACTCTGCTGGGCTCTAATAGTCTGTTTTCATCTCTAGCAGGCTTTGTTAGACTGTACTGGGCTCTATTAGGCTATAGAAGGCAGTACTTTACTTTGTCCTACAAATGTACATGCAAAACTATTGGTCGTGCACACACAAACTATTGCCCGTGTACACAGTGGTTAATCCCAATGGTCTGAGTATCTACAGGGCTGACAAGGGACTAGTACAGCCTAATAGAGCCTATTAGAGTCTGGTACAGCCTAGTGCAACCTAGTCTATTCTAGTCCAGCCTGTTCCATGCTAGTATAGCCTATACCACCCTCCCGAAGTCTCTTCTCCCAAAAGGCTGGACTAGACTAGTCTTGGGTGTACTAGGCTGTACTGTACTAGACTCTACTGGTCTCTAATAGGCTGTTTTAAGCTCTAGTAGGCTGTGCTAGGCTGTACTAGGCTCTAATAGGCTGTACAAGGCAGATCTGTACTATGGTGTACAACTGTCTACTTTCGCCTACAAATGTTCATGCAAAACTATTGGTCGTGCACACACAAACTATTGCCTGTGTACACAGTGGTTAATCCCAATGGTCTGAGTATATAAAGTGCTGACAAGGGACTAGTACAGCCTAATAGAGCCTATTAGAGTCTGGTACAGCCTAGTACAACCTAGTTTAGCCTAATCCAGCCTGTTCCATACTAGTATAGCCTATACCAACCTCCCCTAGTCTCTTCTCCCAAAAGGCTGGACTAGACTAGTCTTGGGTGTACTAGGCTGTACTGTACTAGACTCTACTGGTCTCTAATAGGCTGTTTTAAGCTCTAGTAGGCTGTGCTAGGCTGTACTAGGTGCTATTAGGCTGTACAAGGCAGATCTGTACTATGGTCTACAAAGGTCTACTTTGGCCTACAAATGTTCATGCAAAACTATTGGTCGTGCACACACAAACTATTGCCCGTGTACACAGTACACGGGCTCTTCTCCCAAAACAGTCTCTTCTCCCAAAACAGTCTCTTCTCCCAAAAGGCTGGACTAGACTAGTCTTGGGTGTACTAGGCTGTACTGTACTAGACTCTACTGGTCTCTAATAGGCTGTTTTAAGCTCTAGTAGGCTCTGCTAGGCTGTACTAGGCGCTATTAGGCTGTACAAGGCAGATCTGTACTATGGTCTACGAAGGTCTACTTTGGCCTACAAATGTTCATGCAAAACTATTGGTCGTGCACACACAAACTATTGCCCGTGTACACAGTGGTTAATCCCAATGGTCTGAGTATCTACAGGGCTGACAAGGGACAAGTACAGCCTAATAGAGCCTATTAGAGTCTAGTACAGCCTAATCTATCCTAGTCCAGCCTTATCAGTCCTAGCAGAGCCTGGTACCTCCTCCCCTATTTTGTTCTCCCACCAGGCTGGACTAGGCTAGACGGGGGTGTACTAGGCTTTACTGTACTAGACTCTGCTGGGCTCTAATAGTCTGTTTTCAGCTCTAGCAGGCTTTGTTAGACTGTACTGGGCTCTATTAGGCTATAGAAGGCAGTACTTTACTTTGGCCTACAAATATTAATGCAAAACTATTGGTCGTGCACACACAAACTATTGCCCGTGTACACAGTGGTTAATCCCAATGGTCTGAGTATCTACAGGGCTGACAAGGGACTAGTACAGCCTAATAGAGCCTATTAGAGTCTGGTACAGCCTAGTGCAACCTAGTCTATTCTAGTCCAGCCTGTTCCATGCTAGTATAGCCTATACCACCCTCCCGAAGTCTCTTCTCCCAAAAGGCTGGACTAGACTAGTCTTGGGTGTACTAGGCTGTACTGTACTAGACTCTACTGGTCTCTAATAGGCTGTTTTAAGCTCTAGTAGGCTGTGCTAGGCTGTACTAGGCTCTAATAGGCTGTACAAGGCAGATCTGTACTATGGTGTACAACTGTCTACTTTCGCCTACAAATGTTCATGCAAAACTATTGGTCGTGCACACACAAACTATTGCCTGTGTACACAGTGGTTAATCCCAATGGTCTGAGTATATAAAGTGCTGACAAGGGACTAGTACAGCCTAATAGAGCCTATTAGAGTCTGGTACAGCCTAGTACAACCTAGTTTAGCCTAATCCAGCCTGTTCCATGCTAGTATAGCCTATACCAACCTCCCCTAGTCTCTTCTCCCAAAAGGCTGGACTAGACTAGTCTTGGGTGTACTAGGCTGTACTGTACTAGACTCTACTGGTCTCTAATAGGCTGTTTTAAGCTCTAGTAGGCTGTGCTAGGCTGTACTAGGTGCTATTAGGCTGTACAAGGCAGATCTGTACTATGGTCTACAAAGGTCTACTTTGGCCTACAAATGTTCATGCAAAACTATTGGTCGTGCACACACAAACTATTGCCCGTGTACACAGTGGTTAATCCCAATGGTCTGAGTATCTACAGGGCTGACAAGGGACAAGTACAGCCTAATAGAGCCTATTAGAGTCTAGTACAGCCTAGTACAGCCTAATCTATCCTAGTCCAGCCTTATCAGTCCTAGCAGAGCCTGGTACCCCCTCCCCTATTGTGTTCTCCCACCAGGCTGGACTAGGCTAGACGGGGGTGTACTAGGCTTTACTGTACTAGACTCTGCTGGGCTCTAATAGTCTGTTTTCAGCTCTAGCAGGCTTTGCTAGGCTGTACTGGGCTCTATTAGGCTATAGAAGGCAGTACTTTACTTTGGCCTACAAATATTAATGCAAAACTATTGGTCGTGCACACACAAACTATTGCCCGTGTACACAGTGGTTAATCCCAATGGTCCGAGTATCTACAGGGCTGACAAGGGACTAGTATAGCCTAATAGAGCCTAAAAAAGTCTAGTACAGCCTAGTACAGCCTAATCTATCCTAGTCCAGCCTTATCAGTCCTAGCATAGCCTGGTACCCCCTCCCCTATTCTGTTCTCCCACCAGGCTGGACTAGGCTAGACCTGGGTGTATTAGGCTTTACTGCACTACACTCTGCTGGGCTCTAATAGTCTGTTTTCATCTCTAGCAGGCTTTGTTAGACTGTACTGGGCTCTATTAGGCTATAGAAGGCAGTACTTTACTTTGTCCTACAAATGTTCATGCAAAACTATTGGTCGTGCACACACAAACTATTGCCCGTGTACACAGTGGTTAATCCCAATGGTCTGAGTATCTACAGGGCTGACAAGGGACTAGTACAGCCTAATAGAGCCTATTAGAGTCTGGTACAGCCTAGTACAACATAGTCTAGCCTAGTCCAGCCTGTTCCATGCTAGTATAGCCTATACCAACCTCCCCTAGTCTCTTCTCCCAAAAGGCTGGACTAGACTAGTCTTGGGTGTACTAGGCTGTACTGTACTAGACTCTACTGGTCTCTAAAAGGCTGTTTTAAGCTATAGTAGGCTGTGCCAGGCTTCACTAGGCGCTATTAGGCTGTACAAGGAAGATCTGTACTATGGTCTACAAAGGTCTACTTTGGCCTACAAATGTTCATGTTAAACTATTGGTCGTGCACACACAAACTATTGCCCCTTTACACAGTGGTTAAGCCCAATGGTCTGAGTATATAAAGGGCTGACAAGGGACTAGTACAGCCTAATAGAGCCTATTAGAGTCTGGTACAGCCTAGTACAACCTAGTCTAGCCTAGTCCAGCCTGTTCCATGCTAGTATAGCCTATACCACCCTCCCCTAGTCTCTTCTCCCAAAAGGCTGGACTAGACTAGTCTTGGGTGTACTAGGCTGTACTGTACTAGACTCTACTGGTCTCTAATAGGCTGTTTTATGCTCTAGTAGGTTGTGCTATGCTGTACTAGGCTCTATTAGGTTGTACAAGGCAGATCTGTACTAAGGTCTACAAAGGTCTACTTTGGCCTAACACATGTTCACGCAAAACTATTGGTCGTGCACACACAAACTATTGCCCGTGTACACAGTGGTTAATCCCAATGGTCTGAGTATATAAAGGGCTGACAAGGGACTAGTACAGCCTAATAGAGCCTATTAGAGTCTGGTACAGCCTAGTACAACCTAGTCTAGCCTAGTCCAGCCTGTTCCATGCTAGTATAGCCTATACCAACCTCCCCTAGTCTCTTCTCCCAAAAGGCTGGACTAGACTAGTCTTGGGTGTACTATGCTGTACTGTACTAGACTCTACTGGTCTCTAATAGGCTGTTTTAAGCTCTAGTAGGCTCTGCTAGGCTGTACTAGGCGCTATTAGGCTGTACAAGGCAGATCTGTACTATGGTCTACGAAGGTCTACTTTGTCCTACAAATGTTAATGCAAAACTATTGGTCGTGCACACACAAACTATTGCCCGTGTACACAGTACACGGGCTCTTCTCCCAAAACAGTCTCTTCTCCCAAAACAGTCTCTTCTCCCAAAAGGCTGGACTAGACTAGTCTTGGGTGTACTAGGCTGTACTGTACTAGACTCTACTGGTCTCTAATAGGCTGTTTTAAGCTCTAATAGGCTGTGCTAGGCTGTACTAGGTGCTATTAGGCTGTACAAGGCAGATCTGTACTATGGTCTACAAAGGTCTACTTTGGCCTACAAATGTTCATGCAAAACTATTGGTCGTGCACACACAAACTATTGCCCGTGTACACAGTACACGGGCTCTTCTCCCAAAACACTCTCTTCTCCCAAAACAGTCTCTTCTCCCAAAAGGCTGGACTAGACTAGTCTTGGGTGTACTAGGCTGTACTGTACTAGACTCTACTGGTCTCTAATAGGCTGTTTTAAGCTCTAATAGGCTGTGCTAGGCTGTACTAGGTGCTATTAGGCTTTACAAGGCAGATCTGTACTATGGTCTACAAAGGTCTACTTTGGCCTACAAATGTTCATGCAAAACTATTGGTCGTGCACACACAAACTATTGCCCGTGTACACAGTGGTTAATCCCAATGGTCTGAGTATCTACAGGGCTGACAAGGGACTAGTACAGCCTAATAGAGCCATAGAGTACTTAAGTAAATGTACTTAGTTACTTTACACCACTTAATTTAGTTCACCTGGCAGAGACTCAGTGGCAGTAGAGTGTGGGGGGAAGGGCTTTCAAGGCTATAGTAGCCTACAAGCTTAAAGATTCCACTTAAATAGATGTTAATCTAAACTCTGTTTTGGGTTTAGATTCACTTCACAAATAGAAATGGAATAGGCATGCAACAGAAAGACCAGCATATAGTGCCAAATCCCCCCCCCCCATCTTTTACAGTACTTGGCACCTTCCAAGTGGAACCCCACTATTGAAGACCAATGGATTGGCCCAACTTTGTTAGCCATTTGCCAGTTCTCAACATCAGAGTGGAGCAACATTTGGAGCAGAGCAACATTTGGAGCGAGCAACAACAGAACTTTATAGTGTGGAAGAGAACAGGTGACCAACAATAAACTTCACTCCTTTACAATTAACTTAGTGTTTTACCCCAGAAATGTTTGTTTCATATGTGACCTTGTAACTCTGTGAATGCATTGAACACAGTATTGACATGTTAAGGGCATTAGCTAGGTACAGGTGTGTCAAACATTGTACGATTAATTACACAATGGCTTCTAACTGGAGTAACCTTTTTGAAAAAAAAACAAAAAAAAATATCTGGCACTGAAGCAGATAGGAGGTTTTATCACAATGGGCCTCATTCAGTAATAAGTTCCTAATGTTTCCTCTTACATTTCTTCCTAAGTGAATTCCTAAGAGAAGTTGAGTCAGATTCATGAAACGTTCTTAAAAGGCAGAATTGTTCGTAAATATGTTCTTGATGATGATGATGAATCCCAATCCTCATAACTTGAAAGGGTGTGCCAGTTCATCCTAATTACCATAGGGAGCCACCCCACCAATTCCCATATAAGGCATGACTGCATGGCTCTGCCTGCAGTCACACCTGTGTGCGATTGCTGCACACAGAAATCACAGGAAATCACACACAGAAATAAAATTGAGAGAATGAAGTAAAGAATACCTAAACTATAAGTCTAAAGATGGTGGAACACCAGACTCCAAACATAAAATTAAAATTAATAGTTCTGTGGAGGTACTTCTGTACCATATTGTTATCCATATTTCATGTTCAGGAGTAGCGTTAGTAGAGGATATAAAACATTGTATTACTGAAAGCTGGTGGGTGGATATGGAGGGTCTTTAAGGTAGCAGCTGCTTGGTATGTAATGGGGTGGAAATAGGGGTGTGGTGCGTGATATGGTGGTGCAAGGAGGGGTGTAGGGGGCTATGTGGGGGGTATGGGGATGGGTATGATGGGTGGGTATAGGGGACTTTCAGGTAGGAAGGGGGGTTAGATTGTAATTTCAGACCGTCTCAAACATTTTCATGTCCAGGACCCCCAAATTGACATGCATTTGGCTGCAGACCCCCACCTGAAAATATTTTCTGCCAGGGAAAATGTTTCAAGATATATCAAAATGGGACGCGTTGTGAGCTTGTAGATCGGCTATTTTCAAACAAAGTATAAAATAGGGTTAAAGGAGAATTTTGGACTAAAGTTTTCTTACCTTTTCTATGACGTTATGATATCTTAGGATGAATGGTACAGTAGAAAAATTTCATAACTCCACCCCTGAGCCGCCACAGCTTAAAAGGTGCGCGGATAGGCCTTAGGTTAGATCACATATTTTAACAGCTTTTTTTTTTTTTTTTTTGTGAGATCTGACGTTCATAGTGACAGAACACTATGCAACCAATAAAAAAAACAAAAAAAAAACAGTCTCGCTAGACGAGTTTTCAATCTCGAGATTTCAATCTCGTCTAGCGAGACTTCTCTTTTTTTTTTTTTTTTTTTTGGGACAGTGTTCTGTCACTATGAACGTCAGATCTCACCAAAAAAATATTTAAAAAAAGCTATTAAAATATGTGATCTAACCTAAGGCCTATCCGCGCACCTTTTAAGCTGTGGCGGCTTAGGGGTGGAGTTATGACATTTTTCTACTGTACCATTCATCCTAAGATATCATAACGTCATAGAAAAGGTAAGAAAACTTTAGTCCAAAATTCTCCTTTAAAGTGATTAAACTGTTCCTCGTTTGCTGTGGACCCCCTGGAACTCCCTCAAGGACCCCTGGGGGTCCCCAGACCACACTTTGAGAACCACTGCTCTATGATAAAAATATTATTGAAGAAACTTCGAGATATATATGATATATATTTATATGTGTGTGTGTGTATATATGTGTATATATAAAATACCAATGTACTTAAATCCCAATAATTAAATTCAATAATGATTTTTATTTTTCTCTCAAATTCTTTCTCCCCCTATCTCTTTTAATATTTAGAATGCCGTCCTGCACGATATGTGGTGGAAATTACACCAGGAAGTCATTTCCAGGCCACCTGAAAGAACTTCATTTCATGTATAATGTGCAGGAGCGGAGGATTTTTATGAACTTCGCCAACAGAATTACCTTCATAAGGCGCTGTGATTGCCCTCTGTGCGGTGTGGGGGGAAAATTTCTAGAACGCCACCTGGAGAGGGTCCATAAGGACCGCAGAGAGGATTTTGAGGCCCTGAAACAGCAGACCAGGTTTCGGGTAGCAACACGTCTGCTTGAGGAGCTCAGAGCCACCAACCCTGAGGTCCCATTGACGTCAATATCTCTCAACGTATGTACAATATCAGTGGTGTAAAGTAACTAACTACATTTACTTAAGTACAATTTTGAGGCATTTCTACTTTACTTGAGAATTTCCAATTTCCAATACTTTTACTTCTACTCCACTAAATCTCAGATCCAAATATTGTACTTTTACTTCACATTTATTTGAAAACTTCAGTTACTAGTTACTTTGCAGATATAAATGTATTACATTATAAAACATTAACCACCATTTTATATATAGGCTATTTGAAAATAGCCAATCTGCAAGCTCACAACGCATCGCAATGTAGATCTGCTGTTTTCAAACATATTAGTACTTTTACTTTTGTACTTTAAGTATATTTTGAGGCCAGTACGTTTGAACTTTTACTCAAGTGACATTTCAACACAGGCGTTTTACTTGTAACAGTAGTTTTATAATGTGGTATTGGTACTTTTACTTTAGTAAAACATTTGAGTACTTTTCCACCACTGTACAATAATGTTGGGCTTCCCCCTCCCTCTCCTTATTAATGTCTTCATCCTCAACCTCGTTCTCCGTTCGATTCCCTAGTCTATAGTGCTCCTATTGTGCATGCTGATCATGTTTCCTCTCTTTCACACAGCATGATGATATGAGGGTTGATTTGGACGAGGCCACATCTTGCACTCCCTGCCAGGAGTGCAAGACAAAAGAGAAGGAACTTCAGGCTCTCCGGAGGGACTGCCGGCGGTTAAAAGAAAGCCTCAGGACCACCAAGATGGACCTCTGGGCTCAGAGGAAGGCTGCCTCCCTACGCCTGCCCAACCAACCACTAGAGGTGAGGCATTCATGTAGTCAGTCATTTCTGTCAAATTGTATTGTATACATTACCTAACAACTATCAAGATAGTTAAAATAGCCGATCTGCAAGCTCACAACGTGTCGCTGTAGATCGGCTATTTTAACTATCTTGAAATGTCTTTCAAAATAATAAAACATGGCTAATAAGTTTAGTCATAAGGCATAAGAAGCCCTGCAAAATACAGCCCTTATAGGGCCCTTATTTGTCAAGTTGCTTTATATACATCACCAATCAATTACAACATTTACACGGCAGGCAATGCTCAATAGAAAAGAAAAAGAAAAAAAAACTATGAACCGTGTAGAAACTAGTGCCGTGAACTCGTCACCATTCACTTCTCATAGTTTCTATGCAGCATGTACAGTGTACAGTCGCAACTCCTATTAGTGTACACATCTGTGGCGACTACATTTCCCAGCTGAGTCTAGGGTATTTAACTGTAACTTACCTCTCCGTATCAGAGTCCAGACCACCAGGACTCCAGTCCTGACCAGGACATGGTGGACTCTGCTGCCCCCACCCCGGACCCAGGACCACCGCAGGGCTCTGCTGCCCCCCACCCAGGACCACCGCAGGACTCTGCTGCCCCCACCCAGGACCCAGGACGACCACATGACTCTGCTGCCCCCACCCAGGACCCAGGACCAGAGCAGGACTCTGCTGCCCCCACCCCCCAAAAAAAAGGGACCCCTGTAAAGGTATTATCTAGTTCTATTCACTTTCCCACACATTATGTAGAGATGTCATTTAATCTGATTCTGTCATTTTGTGTATAAGTTATGTAATGGTTAATGTGGGCTGGTTTCGGCTGGTGTTTTGTCTTACACATCTAGATGGTATCATCCCGAGGAGCGACAAAGACGTTCAACGTCTTTTCACTGACCACCTCCCCAAAAATCAAGCCCTGGGCACAGGGGAAAAACCGGGCAAATAAGATGAGAGACATCAAGCTGCCTCAGGTCTTTGGTGAGTACGTACACACACACACACACACACGTACACACGTACGTACACACACACACACACACACACACACACACACACACACACACACACACACACACACACACACACACACACACACACACACACACACACACACACACACACACACACACACACACACACACACACACAGATAGATGACCGGGGCCATTCAAATGCCACACAGAAGTTCACCGGGTTCTATGTACCTTAGGGTTAGGGATAGGGTTATCGTGAGCGGTTTGTAATTTCTAGCTTTTTAATAAACAGAAAATACATTCTCAGGTGGGTCACTAATTTCATCCAATCAGGAAAAGAGCATTTATCCGCTTTAATTTGATAGTATTCCAATTCCAATTTTCCCCACTTTGACTTAGCATGTGTTTATCCTGTATCCTGTATGAGCAACATGTATTTATGTACACACACACACACAAAACACACAAAACACACAAAACACACACACACACACACACACACAGACACTGACATTACTCACACATTATAGGGCAGATTGTTGCTGTCTCCATGTTGACTGTTGAGTGAGCATCTAGATACCAGACTGCTCTGTATCTTAGGAGGTCTGGACATGAAAGCCGGACTTCCTGTCATGTTCTGTAGATCAGCCATCATCATGGAGGAGGGTGGTTTGTGCCAAGTATGACTGCATTCAGTGGAAACAGTTGTGGTTCGGAAGCCCAGTGGAACACTCACATCTCTAACCTGACTCAGCCAGATGAGGGGGGTATTGAGTTTCACAATACTGTGAAACAAAATGTGTGTCGCAAGCTTCTTCCATTTATCACATCTCACCACCTCAAAACTGTTTTGTTTACTGATTATACTTTTTTTTTTATTATTGCGTGCTACTTATTTGTACATTTTTTAGTTATTCATTACTGATTTAATTTGTATACACTCTTATTGTAGATAATATTACAAAATCACTACAAAAATACCCTTGGAAAACAATCATTCAGCTATTCAAACTACAGTATATTTTATGAGAAGTGGTGGGGATAGATCTGCTTCAATGCTTCAAGTACAGTCATTTCCTAATCAGAAGCTGTGGATTAACAGGAACGTGGATGCTGCTCTCGTGCCAACCCTGCATGGCATCAGAACAAAATGAATGGGAGGGCAATGACCAGCGTATGTGATGTGCACCTAGAGTGGACCGCTAGGCCAGCGGGCGCCCCTCCCTCATCACTCTCAATTGCCGGAGTGGAAGGAAGCTGAGATAAGGTAACAGGTGTAGTATCTATTTTTTGCAGTCTGATAATCGATTCACTTGCTCTCGCGAATTAATGCCGTCTGACGTTCTCAGTGCTGGCCTTATTTTGATGTTATAGGTCAAGCATCATGCTGTAGCATAGCACATAGTCCCCCACACCTGACCACCAGACCACTGATAAATTGGTGTTATGAGAACAACCTCGCCCTCAAACGCCAGACGGTTTCATCAGTAAAGAGTAGCGGGCATGGCATTGCACTCATCTACATTAATGGTGTCAAAGTGACTCCATTTTCCTCTGCATACACATGTCGCTAAGGATTTCAAACGGGACACACACCCTCGAACACAAGCACTACGGAGGGGGTTTTACTCCACTACAATTATTTGGAAACTTTAGTAGTAGTTACTGAAGATTTTGATCTAATAAATACATTATAAAATAAAAACAGACATTAACCACTTCAACCCTATATACTTTATACTTTGGCTATTTGAAAATAGACGATCTACAACCTCACAGCGTGTTGCTTTGCGACGTGTTGAGTTTGTAGATCTGCTATTTTCAAATTATTTTTATACTTATATTTATATACTTATATTTAAAAACTTGTTAAATTTCTACATTGCTGTATTGAAACTTTTGTTACCTACTTTGTACAGTAAATCTGACCTAAATGCAGTAGGTTTAACCATAACCTGTTGTGTTATTCAATGTGGTCACTAGATGGCCATGTCAGTCTGACATGGTCACTCATTTGATGTATTGTTTATTAATGTTCTCTGCTGCTCTCCCCAGGCTGGCAGAGGAAGAGTAGCGCCCAGGATTACAGCTTAGGAAATTGGCACTGGGTGAAAACAAATGGGTTACAAAAATCGTGGGATAAAAAAAAAGAAACGTTCAATAAAGAAAATCCCAGTTAATCCAGAATTCCTCTGTCTCTGTCACTTTATATAACTATACACTATTAAGCATTAGTTAAGCATTAGTAAATGCTTAATTCATCATGAATTCATTATTTGTATAGCATTATTCTGGTTTGTCACCAGAATGTCCACAGAAACACCAATGAATATAAACATACCAATGCTGTAAGATTCACTTTTATTTCACACACAGCTTAAAACATGATGTTATTACATATTTTAATCTGGTTATCTTTTGCTGCGCAATTATAGTGATTTGTTCTTTAAAATTAAGATGTTATATGTGGAGAAATGTACAATCTCAACCTCAAATAATGTTCACCTGTTCAACTCAACTCAACTCATCTCAACTCAACGTTATTGTCAAATCACAGTTTTAAAGGCTTTGTCATACAAACTCCATCATTGCAGTTTCAAGAAAGGCAGAAAGAGATTGATTGAGCGTATAGAAAGAAAAACGGAAAAAATATATAATAATACAATCAGATCAACATGGCATATTGAAATGCATACATACGGTGCATAATGAATACTGGAATAAGGAACATGGTTGAAAATAGCAATTTGATGAGGCTGTTATATCACAGCAGATAACAATAATAGTAATGAAATAATACAAAAACAAACATAAAACGGCAATTAAACATTGTGAGCAAAAAATTTCAGGATAAAAAGCATGAGTATCAACATGCAGTAAGATCAACTTGCACAGAAGTAATCAAACAATGAGTATTTTTGTGCGTGGCGCGAGCGTGTGTTTGTATGCGAATGCTATCCACAGTGGGGGTGATGATGGGACTTTACCAGTGGTTCTCAAACTATTTTATATCAAGGACTTCAAATTGATTTGGTAGCAGATCCCTATTCAATAATTCTTCAACTGTCTGGGTGGGAAGCTAACAGTGGAGAGACCTAAGCACTTTTTTTCCCACATTTTAGGCATGTCACTAGGTGAAAAGAAGTACAATGTAATGTGTTGTGAGCTCGCATATATATTTTGGAATATATTTGAATAGGGTTGACGTGGTTAAAGAGTTAATGGTTGATTAATTATGCTGCCCAGGAGATAATTGGTTCCAGCCTTCCAGTGGAGGGGTAGATAAGCTTCTCTCTCCACTTCCAGCCAGACTGCCAGCAACCCATCCCATGTTCTGTTTCTTGTATTGTTTAAAGTTATTGAATAACTTATACTCATTGGTTTTTCAAAGGCCGATTCAGACTGAAACTTCAAAATAAAATGACGAAAATAAAATAAAATCACCAGGACTTTCAATTGGTTTCCATCCAGGTTTCACTCAAAGTTGCAAAGGTGATCTCCACACATCCAGGCAAGGTCTACGGTTGTGTACCTTTTCTGAAACTCATGTGCAGACAGCAGCTTCTCGTACATGGGCTTCGGCACAAAACGGTGCTGAGAATACATTGGGTGGATAAGGATTAAAATAAATCTGAGCATAAATAAAGTTAGGTGAACGTATATTAGTAACGGTGTTGCCTATACCACATTATGAAAGCAGAAAAAAAAAATTTAGTTTTTTTTTTTTAGGTAATCCCATTAACTAAAAATAACACCCATCTCTAGGACTAGTTCAGTCTCTCTGACCATTCACAATAATTGAACACATACAGTTTTGGACTTATCGTCTGAAAGAACATTATGCACCAGACATAAGGACCGAGGCAAGGATGTCCCCCACCAGGAAAACACTGTGCGGGGCACCCTACATTTCTAAGTTATCTGGTTACCTGGAAAGGTTTCTGTAACTTGTCATGGATGACCAGGAAGACGACTCCCTTCTCCTTCCCAAACTGACACTCGCTATCGACCTTGAAGCTTTTCTGGATGGGTCTGTCACTCTGGATGTAGACCAGTATTAGTTTGCCATCTGTCATTCTGTAGGGGAAAATAGTAATGATTTTTATTACAGATTCACTGAGGAATAACTGTTACCTGTTACCCACTTGACTTGACTTTTTAAAACTATATATATATATATATATATATATATATATATATATATTGCAATCTGTTACCCACTTCACTTGACTTTTTTAAACTATACATTTATATATATATATTTTTTTTTGTGCAAATTATGTTTATTGATTTTAATATTAAAAAACAAAAAAACAAACAAGAAAAGACAGCTCAGACACACATTAAAAGGGGAAAAGGGAAAAAAACGAAAAACGAAAGTGTATAAAAACATAAATTCCCTCCTGGCCTCCAATAGCTTCTAATAAAACTAGAAAAAGTGCTCCTCGGAGCACAGGTCTCCGCCAGGTCAGGTACGTTATTGTGGCCTCCTGGTGGCGCTATAATAGGCCAATGTGAAAAGGGTGCCATTTCTTCCTCTGCCTAGTGGGAATGTGCGCGTGAAATGTCACGGAAATCGCAAACTGCGTTCATGATTTGAGGCATTTCAAAACGGACCAATCCTGCAAACTTTGGAAGCCAACCTTAGCCAATCAGGATGCAATATGGAAAATCGGACAGATTCGTGTTGATCACATGACTATAAAGATACTGTGTACCAATTTGTGTGATGTTTAACAGTCCCATGTGAAAAATGTGGGGGCAGAAGTTCTGAATTGGGATCCAGGGAGTGTGTGTGCACAGTTTCGGAGCGACCGGGCCAACGGTGCCGGAGATTAGCTGGTCGCAGACAGAGGCACGGACGGACATACGGACGGACGGATGGACAGGGGGTAAAACATACTCTCGCCATGCCTTTCGGCCTGGCGGAGACAATAAGGATAGAAACCATTCAATATGAAACATCATTTCTGGAAAGACCAGTTACCAAGAGCACCAAGACATTAGTATGACAAAAAGCTGGCATACAGACAGACTAAGGTTGGTGTGGAAATCCCCTAAGCACAGTGGCGCACAATGTAGGTTCATTCAAATTTGATAATTAGACAGACAGATTTAACCATCCCCTGATTGAATTAAAAACGGTTTCCCATGTTTTTTGTATGTTTTTGTTTAGAGTATGATGAGTTAATATGTAGGCTATACCAGTCCAGGGACCTCCTCTGAACATGGATGTAATGTTAACAATAGAGTCATAAAACCCCCGCATGCACGCACGTGCACCTGGCAGCTGGACATACTGTAGTGTTGACTAGTGGAACACCCTGAAAAGATAAGCTTCAGACCTTGCAAAATAAATTAGCCTGGTCGGTCCTGTCTCGCATATAGCTGTTGGCGGAGATCTCTGAAAGTCTGACTTTGCGAGACTAGGTTGATCCTTAAACAAACCAGAACACTAATCCTAATTTTATGAAGTCTTAGGCTTAGAGTGGAGGACTTGTTTTTATACTCTGCAGCAGTTATATGGCATGGGCCTCCACACTACCACACATGTACAGGTACACTCACAGTAAACCCTCAGTCCCCAATACCACACACCTGTATGTGCACTCGTGGTAGTCCTGGCTCCTGTCGCCACCAAAGCCAGCCTTGCAGCCTTGTTTCCACTGTATCTTCTTGTCTCCCAGTTCTGTCTCCAAGGTCAGGGTTTTTCCTAACATGGAATCCTGAACGGATGGGATTAAACAAGGGTAGGCTTATTGAATGCATTGATGAAACAGACTTCTTGACTTGCGTTGTCAGAAATATAAGACATTAATTGTGCTAGCATTTCGATTCATCTCATGTTAAACTGATTAATTGGCTTCAATCAGTGAAATAACGGCACTATTGTGACATTTCATTTCGGTGAAACATTAGGGAAAATTACTATGTCAAGTCCAGTTATATTTAAGGGGAAGGAGACACCCGCACACTGTCTTCGCTTGCTCAATAAAGAAACACTTAAATTTGCAACGTTTCGGTCAAAAGACCTGCCTGAGGAAGGTCTTTGAATTATTTTTTAATGCAATAAATTACTAAACTGATGTAGGCCTTCCAAAATATCCTTTTGTAATTTTATTCAGTGAATTATCCCCCAAATTATGTGTCCTAGTAGCTCAGTCGATAGAGCCCTCGCCTTGGGACCACCAGGTTCTGACATGTGTTTGATGCTAGACACCACCAACTCTGTGTATGAGTAGCACAGGTTAGTGGCAGCCATTTGTTAAATACAGCATTGCAACAACACAACGCTTTATAATTTACTATGGTGTTACACGTCACATACAACATGCTTGAGCCTTGACTATGCATCATGCATGATGACGCATAACACCTACAGTATGCATCATGCATGATGACTCTAGGCTTTAGTCATCATGGCTAGCCACACAAAGTGACCCAACACTGAGGATAAAAGGTGTGTGTGGGGGGGGGGGGGGGGGGTGTAGTGAAAACAAACACCCAATACAGTCAAGGTCTTACAAAAAACAAGTCACCAAATGAACACCCCTGACACAGCACAACACTATGAAGGCAGCTCTCCTACCGGATAATACCGTCAGGAGAAGGCGTGCTCTACTCAAGGGGAGTCTTGAGGAGTAGTCTCTTGGATTAACTGGGTGCAGATTCTTGAGAATACATATAATAAAGGAACATCCGCACTCTCTTCAGTTATGTTCTTGGTTTATTCTTTACAGACGAACAGCCGCAGCAGACATGTCTATCTAGGGAAACGGACGAGTTTCGGCACGTCGGCCTTCCTCGGCGTTTCAAACTAGAATACATCAAACAGGAAGTGACATATATAGCTATGCGATAGTGTACAGCTGATTCTCATTGGTGAATATAATTCACTTAAATTTCATCATACTATTAATGTTTACATTAAGCATTGAACATAGCCTAGTATTTATTTTGTTAAAATATTCTTAAATTTTCCACAAACACCACAACCAGAACAAACGATTCATAGAAAACATTTAATAGAAAACAATGCAATAATAATTCTTCATTCAATCCCTTTGGGAACTCTGTATTTAATGTATGGATCCAGTAAGCTTCCCTTTGTAATAGAACCGGGTCTCCGTCCCCACCTCTTCTCAGTGGGTTGACTACTTCTAAACCTTGAAATCTCAGTGTACATATGTCATGTTTAACCATATTATAGTGCCTGGCAACTGGAGACTTCTCATCTTTATTTCTGATATTAGAAATAAAGATGAGAAGTCTATAGTATAGTCTATAGTATGATGAATTGTAAGTGAATTATATTCACCAATGAGAATCAGCTGTACACTATCGCATAGCTATATATGTCACTTCCTGTTTGATGTATTCTAGTTTGAAACGCTGAGGAAGGCCGACGCGCCGAAACGTGTCCGTTTCCCTAGATAGACATGTCTGCTGCGGCTGTTCATCTGTAAAGAATAAACCAAGAACATAACTGAAGAGAGTACAGCACAACACTACACATAAAGGCTTAACATAATCCCCTAACATGTGTCCAGTTCCAGCAGAAAGGGACAGAACTCGTGAGTTGTAAAACGGTCATTAAGTGGTTTAAATTACATTACAAAAACAGCTGTGTTTGTGTGGGCGGAGAGTGACGAACACAAAACTTGCTAAAGATTTGAAACAAGAATGAACTGGATATTAATCCAATGAGAGTGTGTGTGAAATATATCAATATATCAACCAATAACTCATACTAAATATCAATAACGTTTTGGAAACAGGGACGAACCACAACCACCAGTCTTTACAAGCACCTTCACAGAAAAACAAGGGCAATGTCGCTTATAATCACAGGACATGCAACGCTGACCGTGGCGAGAGAACCCCTGCTCTATAACCAAAAAATCTGTCATTGACTCCTAAAGGTACTCAAATATGCTCTTTGAGGGGGGGGGGAGCATTATATGTATTTATCCCCTCATTTGCAAAGGAAATGTATGCTGTTAGAAGATGAGCCGGCCAGGGTGAGGGGTTGTATTGGTAACCGGAGTACTCGCCCCAAAACACGCTCACCCCCATTTTTTTGGGGGACCAGCAGTTCTTGTATTCTTGTATTTGTTTTACAGAGGATAAGGTTAGAAATAAGTTTAGGGTTAGCCATAGTTTCACTGAGGTTAAGTTTAGGAATAAGGTTAAGTTTTGGCATAGTTTACTGAGGTTACGTTTAGGAACACCAGGTGAATACCGCCGGATTTTCCCCGGGGCGACTGGGCGAGCGTTTTGACGATGCCTTGGGTTGATGAAGACATAAAGTCGAGGCGCGCATAGCAGAGCCACGCCCACACACACACGGGCACACACGGGCGCAACAGGTTGAAGTAATGTGTTAGGAAGTAATAATTACTGTTTTATAGCCACATTACTAAATAAATGTACCTTCTTCGCACAGTCACTCTTCATAGACATCCCGGGTGATGGTCCCTGGTCCCTGGTGGAATCACAAAAATGTTTCGACAATTATGAAGGAAAAGGTCAGTTAGTTGCATAGATATTCCTAATAATTATTTACAGCATGGTATGTAAGTCTGCCTCCTCAAATGTTGACCAATCACAGCTCATGCTGCCACATGCATGACATCACTAAACAGAACTACCTCAGGAAATGAAAGCGTGAAATCCCTGGTTAAGTTAAAGTAAACTCATTAAGATTGTGGAAGTTGGATTATTGATATGATGATCTATACACAATATTTTTGTTACAACAATGCATTGCATTGTGAGCTTGTAGATGTGCTATTTTTGCTCAATATTTGACCCAGATCAGGCCTGGACTTTGCCAAATGGAAGAAGCTTGCGACACACATTTTGTTTCACAGCCTACTTCCATCTGAGACTCCGGTAACAGAATCGATGCAAGACAGCGATTAATTTTTTCAAGCTACTTGGCAGGTGATTGGATGATCCCGCCCCTAGCAGCCGCTGAATGGTTCGTACACGCAGCGACCGGGTAGCTCCACTCCCTGAGCGATCCCAGATGCAGGGTGTATTGTGAAACTCAATACCGCCCCCATCTGGCTGAGTCAGGTTAGGCTGAAGTTGTGATTTAGGCAGGCAGCTACAGAGCCATCCTGAGAAAGGAGTGGGCGCCCAGAATGTCTTCTTCCTGTTTTTTTTAATAATACTTAATTAATTCATTAATTAAATTGAGGTTGAACTGAAAGGTGGATTTGGAAAATCGTTGCACCCCTACATTATACTTGTTGTGTGTATTGTATTAGGAGGATTCACATACTTTGTGTGTGGAGGTCCTGGTTCATTACTGAAGTAAGGAGGATCACCCATACTATTTATAGACACACAGCTGGTTGCTGGAGACTCTGGTTGGTAGAAGTGGTCTTTGATATCTCCCTCTTCCTCTCTCTCCACAGACTGATTCATCTTTTCATCTTAATGCTCGTTACATCTGTAAGCACATACATAGGTTTACCTTGTTATTACTTTAGGCTATATGTACCTCATCATTTGTGATATACATGATTAATGTCCACATGGTCTTACATTGGAATAACATATTTTTTCCTTCTTTAAAGAGGTGGTGCCATGTTTTTGCACTTTTTCTGTTTTTCATGTGTCTATGAGGTTGATAGAACTTCATTAAGGCCCCCGCTGGTGGTTTTAAGGTGTTTCATGTCTTCTCTGACTATTTGGAGTTTTTTCCTGGAGGCTGAAACCTTGAGAGTCAAACGTGCCAATCCAAAAACAGCGACATACTGACGTAACAATGCCCATACCCACCCACCGCACCTCCCCTCATTATCATTGTCATTTATACTACAACCTTTTGTGGGCGGAGCTGCCTCAAACACACGTGTGTGACCATGGCAGGTTGTTCTGCGCCTAACTGCTGTGTGACAGCTATCAAACAGTTGTTTCACACTTTGCCCATTGACACGGACAAACGTGATCAATGGCTTAATTTCATTTATAAAGACAGGATTATTCCCTCAGCCCCCTCTACCAGGCTTCGGGTGTGTAGTTCCCATTTTGTTGATGACTGCTTCACCAATTTAGTGCAAGTCAATATGGGATTGCAAACAGGAAAGTACTGAAGCCAGGTTATATTCCGACGATTTATCCTGGAGACACAGAAAGCAGCACCTCAGGAGCGTTACCGGTAAATTAAAACATCCGCCAGCCCCAATAAAATGATTTAGGAGCATGAATCGGTTTGACATAGCCTTGTGTCTGTGACCTCCCCCACCGTTTAGTTGTGGGATTTAGTTCAGCGTCAATAAGATCGCTTCTGAACATCGTATGGAAAATGTAACGGTAGTCGCGGTAACCTACAGTCGTCTGTTGTTACGACGGTGTGAAGAAATTAATGAGTAAATCGTGGTTTTGTGCCGGTCTGCGACTCTGCGTTGAATTCAACGTGCAGAGACAGTGCTGGTCGTGAACGCGCATCGCCGTTTAACATGGCGTAGAGTTAGATCAGGGACGAGCCTCCATGTTAATTCAACGCAGGCTGCCAACAAACTAAGGTTTTAAACGGTTGTTTGAGCCCATCGATGCGTTGTTTCACGCCGTCGGAACAACAGGCATATGTAGGTTACGGCGCCTAGCTTTAGATTTTTCATACGATGTTCAGAAGGTAAAACATTTACATTAAATCGGCAGAACATACCGACGCGGGCGGGACCAACTCGAGTCATACAGTCTCAGCCAACGTTAGGGTCGCTAGAGCTAGTTCAGTTGGATTAGATACATAGCGTGATTGTTTGTCAATATAATAAAAAAGAGACGAATTATCTGTGCCTCTGCAAACAGAAGTGTATTATCAAGGTGGAAATGGCTCTGAATACATTATGAGATCATCTAGTTAGACGTTTTATATGCATATGCCTACTGTAATATACTGTAGCTTATATTTCCATTTTCTAGTAAGGGGATGTATGGAAAGAATACATAGCCCATTTAAATGGGAATGTCAGGTTGAAGGAATACAAATGCATTGTAATGATAGTAAAATGTGTGCAGTGATGCTATAAACGTCACTGATGTAATGGATACCATAGTCATTGTAGATAAAGTTCTACTTGGATCACAGGATATTGAACATCACCATGGCACATCTGTAAGAATGTATGACAACTGATGGTTCTGTTTATTAGGACAACTTTAGTTTTTTACAACCAAGGTTTATGTTTTAGATTGTAATTAAAGTAAATAAAAGATGAGTGTTAAAATGTTTAAATTTACTGCTTTCTATAGTTTTAGCAATTTTTGCCATCTTTTTTACAGTGGGGGAGGCATTCTGTCCGGTGGCTAAATATATATTTTTTTTACACAATAACCCGGCGTTTTCTTTATTATTATTTACAGTAGCTCTTCTAGCCCCCAATAATAATCACATCTGGCCATCAAAGACCACTGTACCTTTTTTATTGTGTAAAAAAGGCATATTTAGCCACCGGACAGAATGCCCCCGCCCACTGTAAAAAATATCGCGAAAATTGCTAAAACTATAGAAAGCAGTAAATGAAAAAGAAATAACACTCATCTTTTATTTACTTTAATTACAAGCTAAAATATAAACCTTGGTTGTAAAAAAACAAAGTTGTCCTTTCAAGCCTTTTATTTATCCGTTGCACACATGAGCATTTGGGATTTGAGCAAAGGGTTGATGAGGCTTTCCGGTTATGGAGTAGTTCTTCTTCCTCCTCATCTTCATCTGAACCAGATTCAGGTTCAAACATATATGGCTGTATTTGTCCAATTTGTCCTCCTGCCATTTTGTAAACAAATGGGCAGAACCATGGGCAGTCCTTTAGGGGGGAAGGACTAGGAAAGGTGGGTGGTCTTATAGGAGGAGGCGGAGGGACTGGATTAGATGGGTGGTGCTAAGTGAAACCAGGTATACTTAATGAACTGGTGGGTGTGTCTACATAAAAACAACATTTTAACACTTACTGTACACTTTTTTTTTTTTTTTTTAATCCTTACATAATAATAATACCTTATGATCAGGTTTTAGGGTTGAAAAATATCATGGCACTCCATCTTTAATCAAAAATCATCCTTTATGTTTAGTTGCATATTTCTCATGCTATATTAATTCAATTTAGTCAACTAGTCACTAACTAAAATATCTTAGCTAAGTGAAATAGTTAATAATAATAAAATGCATACATATTACTAGGCTGCATTCACATGAGCCGAACACTCACCAAAGGCAAGATAATGTAGGCCCATAGACTTGTACACAGACAGGCCCGGAGAACTACAAAGACAAAAAAAAACAGTTATTTTTTCTCTTTTCTTTCCTCCTATGCACTGTAACTGTATCTATCTATACATTTTTACCTCTTTTGTTTTATGCATCCTGATGTCATTTTATAATTGTATTATTGTCTTCCTTTGCGTGATGTTCTGTGTAAAGCACATTGAATTGCATTGTTGTCTAAATGTGCTAAACAAATAAAATTGCCCTAATAATAATAGCAATGTGTGCTGTTAACTTTATCTATTTTATTCATGTTTTTAATTTAGAGTAGCCAATTCTTTTTTTACCCCCTTTGCCTACCCAATGTAGGCTAGTCGTTATGCCAATGAATTCCTCCCTAGACACATTTCTGTGTTGTCACTGTGACTGCTGTGACATCGAGAGGACGTAGAGCCTTCATCCTACTCCTCCTGCCCAACACTCCCTGCCTATAGGTGTAGGAGTACGTACCCTCCCCTGAACACGGGCCAATTGTGTTCCCATACAGTATATATATGCAATGCATGTGTGTATATATAACAAATAAGTTGCCGACATAATCAGTAACAATGCGGCGAGTGGACATGCGGTAAAAATACCTCAGGGTCCATGGAACTCTCGCTCGCTCGCTCGCTCGCACGCACGCACGCACGCACGCACGCACGCACGCACGCACGCACGCACACACACACACACACACACACAATTGTCCAAATGTCACATCCCCTCCCCTCCCACAGCGCTGCTCTCGCTCTCACGCTTGTAGTTTGTGGGTGGTTAACTTTCTAAAGATGACAAGTGGTTACACTCCCTGCCTATAGGTGTCGCCCGTAGGAGTACGTACCCTCCCCTGAACACGGGCCAATTGTGTTCCCATACAGTATATATATGCAATGCATGTGTGTATATATAACAAATAAGTTGCCGACATAATCAGTAACAATGCGGCGAGTGGACATGCGGTAAAAATACCTCAGGGTCAATGGAACTCGCTCGCTCGCTCGCACGCACGCACGCACGCACGCACGCACGCACGCACGCACACACACACAGTTGTCCAAATGTCACATCCCCTCCCCTCCCACAGCGCTGCTCTCGCTCTCACGCTTGTAGTTTGTGGGTGGTTAACTTTCTAAAGATGACAAGTGGTTGCATTCCCTCTTTTCTCTATCTCTCCCTACCGTTGCTTTCCAGCAAGACCTATGCTGCAGAGTACAGAGCAGTGACAACCGTGTGCGTGCGTGTGTGTGTGTGTGTGTGTGTGTGTGTGTGTGTGTGTGTGTGTGTGTGTGTGTGTGTGTGTGTGTGTGTGTGTGTGTGTGTGTATATATTATTTGTGTGTTTAGGACTGCACCCTCAACACACAGCACTACCCTAAACATATAGCGAGCTACTATGAAGAACAGACTGTTGTGGCTGGACAGAGTGCAGAAGACTGCACCTGACTCATATCAATCTGTCGTGCTTGTTTTTTGCTGTATCCAACATGGAGGCCAGGTAAACAAGCACAAATGTCATTTTACAGTTAAACAGTAGAGTACTATGTTCTCTGCTAAATCAATACAATAATTGTGTTGTTATTTGTCAGTAATGACCAGCTCACTGCTCAGCTCACACTGCTCACTTCATTATCTCTTACATATACAGAGTAAAACACTCTTACCCAAACAATCTTTATGCTTCGGTCCTGCTTTGCTCAAAATGGAGTCTGAACAAAATGTGTTTACTCTCCTGCTGTTCCTAGGCCACACCTACTCCTTTATCTGACCTTTGTTCGTCACATTTCCTGTACCTTGTTTATATCAAGTTAATAATTGACTCTCTACGGCATACCACAGATACCACAGAGATCAGAGCAAAAAGGAAACACATACTCACACAGTAGGCCTACTGACACACTGAAGGACTCACACGTAGTGCAAGTGATATGTTTTTGGTTAAAACAAAACATTGATTGTAAAAAAGAAAGAAGAAAAAAGGTCACTAAAGGCTTGTTGCCTGTCTGTCTGCCTACCACACGCACGTGTGCACACACACACACACACACACACACACACACACACACACACACACACACACACACACCAGCCTGATCTCCAGAGATTACCGTAACATTGCACGGAACGAGTGCACTTCATTCCGTGGATAGTCGCCTAGAAACCCAGAAATTGCGTGCATATGTACGGCGAGTCCCACGGTGGGCGTAACCAGTCGCAACCCGGAAAAACCCGGAAGCAGAGCAGTCCCCACAACAAAATTTACGATTCTGTGCCTATCGGTACATAACTCAAACGGCGCTGAGTAGGCACAGGCGAACGTCACACCGTTCAGGACGGCAACTCGGTCGCCTTAGCTCCCTCGGTGGTCCTTCACGGGGTGACAGTTCGCCTGTGACTGCGCGCCTCCGAAATGGTTTTGTCACAAAGGGAGCGCCGTACATATGCACGCAATTTGGGGGTTCCGAGGCGGCTATCCACGGAATGAAGTGCACTCGTTCCGTACAATGTTACGGTAATCTCTGGAGATCGGGTTGCACACACACACACACACACACACACACACACACACACACACACACACACACACACACACACACACACTCACACCACCCTTGGTTGTCACTGCTCTGTACTCTGCAGCATAGGTCTTGGTGGAAAGCCAGATAACGGTAGGGAGAGATAGAGAAAAGAAGGAATGCAACCACTTGTCATCTTTAGAAAGTTAACCACCCACAAACTACAAGCGTGAGAGCGAGAGCAGCGCTGTGGGTGAGGAGGGGCTGTGACATTTGGACTGTGTGAGTGTGTGCGTGTCTGTGCGTGCAGATTATGCTACTTTCTTATGATCTCTTGCTGCACTGTGAAGATGACCAAAAAAAAGAAAAATAAATTAAAGCACATATTCACCAAGTTTATGATAAATGACAGGTTGCTAAATTAAGTAAAGGCGGGTCATTTTACACCCTTGATTAGTCAACAGTGGGTTGCGATCCATTTTTATGGGTCGCAAGTAAATATCCCTTTCTTTTTTGTTTCTTGCTATTTTTGTTACAATTATTGTTTAAAGATTTAAGCAAATAACAATCGGAAATAAAAATAAAAAATTCGAAAGTTGCATACATAAAAATTCAAAATATTGCATGAATTAAAAGAATAAAAATAGAAAATAACAAAAGAAATTGTGAAAATAGCAGATCTACAAGCTCACAACGTGTTCACAACCGCGACCCGTTGCAGATCTGCTATCTTCACTAGATAGCTCTTTTGGGTCTCAAGTGTGGTATCTGACCACAGACTTAAAGGTTTCTATTGCTTTTATAGTTGCCAACAACGCCATATTGCAGATAAGTTTGTTGTCCCAGAGATGAGAATGAATGGTTGTAGAATGAAGGAGTCATCACTAGTTAGTGAGGTATCTTTGCTTCCAGTTTATTCAGACAGTACAGACAGTATAGAACAGCCAACCATCTCCACAGCCCAACGGCCTGGAGTGGCACACACAGTTAGATACACTTCAGTATGGTTCTTTATAGCAGTGGTCACATTTTGAATAAGTGGGTGGGGGTCAGCCTCCAAAAGTGAGACCCACCCAGACAAACAATAGATCCATCTCTGAGTTCCCTGGTTCGATTTGCACCTGGATGAAGCAGGAAAGGGGGAAGGGGAACACATGCTCTCTCTCCCAGGTAAACAAAGAGAATGCTAAGAGCCCCCCCACACCCCTCTCAGACAACCCGGCACCTCTCTCTGACTCAATCCACTTCTTCTGTCTGTATGCTCCCTGTAGACTTGTGTAGTTAAATAATACTAATAAATATGTATGTTATGTTATCAAATATACTACATTCCCCCCATGAGAGACATTAAACGTCTCTCACAAACACGTATATTTCAAAAGAAACACAAAGAATCCGCCCCCCATGAAAAGCGACCGGAACACCAACCAGGAAAAAAAGTAAACATTCAGGAAAACTAAAACAGCAAACAACATCACACAGAACAATGTACATACAAAAACCAAGATTACATAGTACAGCGACACGGTGAATTACATCAAATAGACAGAAAACTCAAACACCCCGAGGAAAGGTCCCAAAACCCAGTAAAGTAAGCTCTTTTTGCTCCTGCTTTTTGCTCCTAAGTTAGTACATTTTGGAACATTTCCAGAGGTGTCAACATTTTACAATTATCAACTCCAACCAATCAGCGTGCAGGATCCCTCTGTTAGCCTTTAAACTCTGGGAAAAATGTTATACATAAAACATAAGGGATACGCCCTCAAACACATCCACGGGAATGTCCCGGCTCCATGTACCTCGTCACGGGATTCGCCCGGTCTTCTCAGCACAACGAAAAATAAAAAAATCCACATTTAACCCCAGAGACCAGAAAGTGTAAAAACACCCTCACAGCACTTCTCCATGGCAGCCATAGCCCCATAGTTTAAATCACCCATATCACAAAAATGTAACCCCAGGTCCCATATGCGCAGCGTCCCGCTCGATAACGTCACTCCCGCAGTCCCCCCAATGTCATCTTCTCACCCCGGCCGTGCTCCAGCGCCGTACCCAGATTGTCAACAGATAGCTGCATTTTAACAACAGAGCGCTCCACTCGCGATCGCTGAAGATGTGTTACCACACTCTTCACGAAGAACCCCTCCATCGCAAGTCCTCCACTCTGCCGGCACCCGCTGTCCTCTCCTCACAACATACCCGCCACGAAGAAATTCGACACACCAATTTCTCTGCTCTGCCGTCTGCACCGCAGCGCGCCCTTCTAGCGATCGCAGAAGATATGTTGCGCAGCCAGATGAGTCGTCCAGCCGTCCTAGATCCGGCCATGAGATTCTCTCCTTGTAGATTCTCGAAAAGTTGTCGTCATGTCGTCCCGATGTCCCGCCGCACGTTCTTTCGACGCCTGGCTCAGTATCCCTGGAGACTTGCGCCTCCAAAAAAACAAACCAACGCGACTGCCGACTTTAACGCCATAATGTGGTATCTGACCACAGACTTAAAGGTTTCTATTGCTTTTATAGTTGCCAACAACGCCATATTGCAGATAAGTTTGTTGTCCCAGAGATGAGAATGAATGGTTGTAGAATGAAGGAGTCATCACTAGTTAGTGAGGTATCTTTGCTTCCAGTTTATTCAGACAGTACAGACAGTATAGAACAGCCAACCATCTCCACAGCCCAACGGCCTGGAGTGGCACACACAGTTAGATACACTTCAGTATGGTTCTTTATAGCAGTGGTCACATTTTGAATAAGTGGGTGGGGGTCAGCCTCCAAAAGTGAGACCCACCCAGACAAACAATAGATCCATCTCTGAGTTCCCTGGTTCGATTTGCACCTGGATGAAGCAGGAAAGGGGGAAGGGGAACACATGCTCTCTCTCCCAGGTAAACAAAGAGAATGCTAAGAGCCCCCCCACACCCCTCTCAGACAACCCGGCACCTCTCTCTGACTCAATCCACTTCTTCTGTCTGTATGCTCCCTGTAGACTTGTGTAGTTAAATAATACTAATAAATATGTATGTTATGTTATCAAATATACTACACAAGCTAAAAAGTTTGGGAACCCCTGGTCTACTCTGAGCAGAGTGTACATAATCTATCCTAAATATTCACAATATTTTTTTTATAATTTGTTTGAATGATTTTGGTGACTCGTAAAGTGTCAGATGACATGCTCATTAATATGTTGCAGGAGATTTGTTGAGTTGGTACCCGTACATGATTGCATCAGGTGAGGATGCAAGACAAGACAGACAGCTAGAAGTAATATTTGCTAATATCTGCCTTAATTCCTTAATTCTTTCATTATTCCACTGGCATACCTTACATCATACCACTTATGCATGGTCTAAGACTTTCTCAACAACATCAAGGTGCATCGAATACTTGTTCACCTTACGGAAACCACAACTCTTGAAACTAACAAATTAGTGGGGTAGTGTGAATTAACACAGGATTGACCCTGGCAGCATATCAATGGTACACGTGTATTGCCTGTTTATTAAACTACTACTATTTTTCAAACAAGGGCGCCGATACTGTGGGTGCCTCGGTGCTAAAGCCCCCAGGATAAATGATGAGCACCCATCACAAACTCAGTGGCGGGCGCCCAGATTTACAATACCATTACAATAGCTACTAGCTGTATAGCTCTGCCTCCGCCCATAGGCCGAATTAACCAAATTAACCAAATTAAAGTAACAAAAAAGGTAACAAACTGTTGTGAGCACGGGGCAGGAAGCCTTACAATTACACATTACCCACACCGCCTCTAAGTATCCACTATAAGGTTGCTAGTCTTAATAATGAATTGGGAGGTCAATTTTAAAACCAATGTGCTGTGTGCTCTACACTTGTTTTTATCTTTAGCTGGAAATGTCTCTACTTCAATCTGCAATCTATTTAATCAGTCATGAAATACCAATATAACATTACCATATTTTATATTAGCAATTTATTAGACTGACTTGTTCTTCCATCTAGGCTTAACAATTAAAGCAATTATTTATTTTATAGACCAACTGACAGAGAGAACTAGAAACCAACAAATGACCATAACCAGGACAAAGATTGCTATGTACTTCAATATGTGTCTCTGTGTGTGAAGCTCCTCTCTGCAGGAGAGAGGCCCCTTTGTGATCGTTTACTGTTTCATACCGCTCAAGGCATAAGAGCTCTCGAGGACCAGGCTGCCGCCTGAGCCAACAGCTATCACCCCAAATGGAATAGTCTCACACAGCCACAGCTAAGCTCTTACTCACCACTGGATAAATCAGGGAAACGGCACAGATGTCTAGGATCGTGTAGGGTAGAAAATTCACGAGGGAGGCAAAAATGCAGGTACTGACGAAGTTCAAAAGTTATAACAAAAATTTACAAAAAAGTATTTATTAGGAAATTAGGTTACAAGCAAAGATAGAGACTTGCGTCTCAAAGAAAGGTAGAGTTAAATACTGGTAGAGACAGACAGAACTTTAAGTTCAGAAGTTAGTCAAAAAACAATACAGGTCTTCGGCAATTCTTTTGCAAGAGAGCCCCGAGATGTCCCGGGAGACTGCATATATACTATAGCCCGTCGCGTCATAACTGCCATACGACAAAAGCCCCCTCCTTTAGGGGACAACATGTACCTGTACCATACTTGGAAATACAGAAAGGAAGAAGACTGGCGTTAGTCACATGTCAGACATAATTCAGTTGGTTTGACTAGACCTTTCCAGCAGACCCAGCTGAGAAAAAGGAACTGGAATCTCAGCCATATGTATTTGTGTACCATACATGGAACTGGATAAGCTCTCTCATAATTATTCTACGGTAAGTATTTGCCTGATCAGCAAGAACTGCAGTGATGGTGAAGAAAGAGAACATGGAAACACACTTGCGGACAAACCACATTTCATTTGACTAGGCATTTCCAGCAGATAGAACTGAGAAAAATGAATAAACAAAGGAACTGAAATTTCAACCATTGCCATGTAAAAATATCAAGTCAAGTGCAATCATCAGTATGTTAATCATAAATAATGTTTTATTATTGTTTGATGTGCATTACACTTTTTCATAATTATACATATTAAACTATTGAATTATTCTCTCATAATTAGAATTAGGGGTCTATAATAAGATGAAACGGCAGTGTCTAAATAGATCTCATGCCCACATGAAACTGTTGGGGCACAACAGAGGGGGCCCTTCTGTTCTAACCTTCTTGAATTAGCACTCACGTGACAAATGTATTTCGTTGTGAGCTTGTAAATCGATTTTATTTTTTCCGATGATATATTTTATATATACTGTATATACATACTGTATATAGTGGCTCAGTAATTGTGGCACTAGTGTTTATGCAGACGTACTAATATAATAGTTTTAACATGTGTAGCACACTGGCATAGACACTATGGCACATTACGAGTCCATTAGTTTACATTTAGCGCTAGTCATTTGGGTTTCTGGTAAAATTATTGACCAGTTATTTTGTATGTCAGTGACAACAATTTACATTGATTAAAATGTCCGTCACAAGCTGGCATGGTGATGACCCCTTTTCTCAAACCATGAAGTGCAGATGCAAGGCAACCCCAGACTGGCAGACAATGAATGAGTGATTCAATCTCTCTAACAAGACGTATAGGCCAGCTACACTGGAGCAGTGGTTCTCAAAGTGGGGTCTGGGGACCCCCAGGGGTCCTTGAGGGGGTTTCAGCCGGTCCCCAGCTAAAGTATTGATAATTAGCAACCAAATGGACACTTACAAGTCTGTAACTCTGAAATGTAAATAAATGGGTTCCATTTGTACACTCTCAGAGTTATGAGGGTCATTGGGCTAATGCATACTGTCGTGGAATTCTGGATCAATCAGCAATCAATGAGGCACATAGGAGTCGAGACAATATTCTAGGTGGTGATGATTATGCTTTATGTACTCTACATGATATCATGGGGAGAAGTACAATAACACTCATGTCAGTGGTACGGTAGTTCTGCCAAGCGCACAGGGCAGATTTAATAGTTATACTGTAGCTGCTTCAAGGACAAACTGAACCAAAACAAGATAGGCTATACTAAAACAATAGCTATTAGGCCTAGTGGAGAGATCTAGGCTCTTACAAGCTTCAAATATCTTAATTTATTGTAGAAGTAATATAAGTAATGGTAACTCCTATTACTGAAAACTTCTTCACCACAACAATGCTGGGGTTACTAAGACATTAGGAACACATAGATTATCAAGAAGTTCCACATTCTCTTGATACATCCACATTTACTGGTTTGTGGCCGAGCAACTTTCACTGACAACTTGTTATGTTGATATATATTTTTTTCTTCTCTGCTGAAAATCATTCTACAGTAGTTCAAGAGTTTGTCTTAGAATCAGGGAAATAAAAAGTCTACTGTTGCAAAAGTATCGATTTAAATAGCGATATTGAATTGGCAAACTATACAAACAAACAACAAGTGCCTTCATTAAATTATTTAAATATGAGCACCTACTCACTGCCATTCATAGCAGCAAATTGTATGCATACATTAAAAATAGAAAAACTAAAACACCATTTGCATTGTATGAACACGTAATTTAAGTGAATGTGTATACATTAACTATAATTACTTAAAATAAATCACCTGCACAGCATAGATGTCATGCATAAAATAAGTATACAGAATCAACATATTCAATTAATCAATTCACTTTTTTCATGTAGCCTATATTTATTTACACAGTGACAGCCCTGTATTGAAGAGACTAGAAGTTCGGCCCGCGCGCCCGCGGCCATGTAGCGCCCACTTGGCAGCGCAGATCCCTGGCGTAGCGTCATGAGGGCCAGTGGGACCATGGCCCGGTCAGTGAAGGCCCTGCCTGCCCCGTATAGCTGCTGAAACTCCTGGGCAAGATTTGCCAGAAAAAAATATTCTGCTCCGACAACAATAGACACAGCCGCTGGCCGCCGGTGACGTTACTGCAGTGATACATTGGCTGCCCCATTCGCACCGTTTACAAACGTAAAGCTGCCTACTCCTGCATATGCATGTCTTGACGTTCATTAATATGCATTGTCCTGTCCAAATAAACAAATGAATGAATGAATATCAATGGTCCAAGTGTGACCTGTAAAGTACTGTGTCTGTAGGAGACATAATCATGTCCTAAGAGGAGTCCAAAAGAGAATGGTACCTGGGATTCATGAATTAAATTACAGAGGTGAGTAAATAAGTACATGTGCTCAAGTACTGCACTTTTTGAGGCATTTGTACTTTACTGGACATGTGTGTGTGTGTGTATATATTAGGGCATTCACGAATAGTGATTTTTAGCATTCGAATTATTCGACCTATCAGTATTCGAATATTCGATTAATCGATTTGATTATAAAAAAAAAATGTAATGGCATTGACGACTCGACTCAAGGAATGCGAGTTGATGTCACACCAGAGCTCACAGCTGCGTGTCTGCTGTAGAAAAGCCACTGAAAAACAATATCTAAAAAAAACTTTTTTTTTTGTTCTTTTTTTTAAATAGAATAATCGACTTTGATTACAGTGGTCGAATAGTGGTTTTGATAGTCGAATATTCGAATATTCGATTATTCTGTTAATGCCCTAGTATATATATATATATATATATATATATATATATATATATATATATATATATATATATATACACACACACACACACACACACACACACACACACACACACACACACACACACACGTCCAGTAAAGTACAAATGCCTCAAAAAGTGCAGTACTTGAGCACATGTACTTATTTATGTATGTATGTATGTATGTAATGTGCACTTGTGCCTTCATCTACAATTCACAATTTAGACCAACATTGTAACAAAATGATACAGAATCTGGACTGTGGAAAGACTGTGTTATGCTTTATTATTATATTAAGACATTAGTAAAATATTGTTTCATAAAAGGTCTCCAGCCCTCCTATATTATTTTACATATTATATATATATGTATATGTATATATATATATATATATATATATATATATATATATATATATATATATATATATATATATATATATATATATATATATATATATACATATATATATATATATATATATATATATATATATATATATATATACATATATATATATATATATATATATATATATATATATATATATATATATATATATATACACACACACACACACACACACACACACACACACACACACACAGTGGAACCATAATGTGCCACAGGAGGACGTGAGCGTGAAATGCAAGTAGTTAGTAGCTACTATTAGTAGTGATAGATAGCTCCATTAAGAACCTCTCACTCCGCTATAATGTACGTGAGAGGTTCTTAATGGAGCTAAGGGATAGTGTGCTTAGTGAAACACATGGCTTTATGTTAGTATAGGACAAATGCTTGTTTGTTTCTCTCTCTGTCTGCCTCTCTGTCTTTCTGGTCCTCCCCGTCTCTGTCTGGATTGTGTCACACACACACGCGCGCGCACGCACACACACACTTCTGCAAGGCAACAACCCATCGCGTCCTGCCGTCCTCCCTCTCTCTCCATCTCCTTGTCTCTCTCTCTCTCTCCCCTCTGGGAGGAAGACAGGGAGACAGGGAGAGAGAGAGGGCCAGAGGCTCTGGCCCTCTCTCTCTCTCCCTGTCTTCCTCTCTCTCCCTCCCTCGTTCCCTCTCTCTCTCTTTCCCTCTCTCTCTCTTTCCCTCGCTCCCTCTCTTCCTCTCTCTCTTTCCCTCTCTGTCTCTCTCTGTCCGTCAGCGAAAATTCTCTCTCGCTGTGTTTGGCTCACTACTCTCTCTCTCCCACCCTCCCTCTCTCTCCCCCTCTCCCTCTCTCCCTGTGTGCGCGCATGGCTGTCCCCCCCGCCCCACCCCCACCACACACACACACACACACACACACACACACACACACACACACACACACACACGTGCGTGGTGTCACTCTCTCCCCGTCTCTGGTTGCGTCTCTCCCCCTGTGTGTGTGTTTGTGCGCGTTTGCGCACGCGTTCCACACTCACACACCCACATCCACCCACGCGCACTTCTTTTCGGCTAGTTGACGTAGTGTCCACTACGCCGTGTTTCTCCCCTCCCTCCCTTCCCTCCCGGTTGTGTATTTTTTTCTCCGTGTGTGTCTTTCGCTGTCTCTCGCTCTGTCTCTGTGTCTCTGTGTAGCGCTCTCTCTTGGCTCTCTCTGTGTCCCTCTTTGGCTCTTTCCGTGTATCTCTCTCTCCCCCCTCTCAGCTGCGTTGCCAGGTTTGTTTATTGTATAAGCGATGGTGGGCTTATTTGGTCGCGCTTTTGGGCTCGTTTGCATTAAGCGCACGCCAGCGCTTGTTTCTCACCCGTTTCACGGACGTGGCAACGTCATGGCAACGTCAAAGGGTGCTCACTGTGTCGCAGATGATTGGCTGGTGAGACGGACCATCCGGAAGTAAATTGCGAGCAGAAAAATATAACACTTTATGACACTTTATGATTATTAGAAAAGGAGACACGTGTGAAGGTTGAAAAGAAAGTAGAAGTCTTTATATACTTTCGCATGAGGGATTTTTGTGGCAAGTTGGGAGAGAATTGGCCCAGTGCTTTGGCCGTGAGTTGTTCCTTTAGGTTCAGGTTCCAAAGGCGCGCGGGCTCTCTGATTGGTGTGGCAAGATGATTGGTACAGCACATATGTGCCATCTAGTGGACTCGTAACAGACCAACAGCACTGTCTGACAAGAAAGATACACTCTGACTCTACAGCAAGGGTCTTCAATGTTTATTCAGGCCAAGGACCCCTTAGCTGAGAGAGAGATGAAGCACGGACTCCCATATTGTATTAAAATTGTGTTGCATATTAAACCTTTTCATTGATTTCATAGATGCTTTAGACTTGTTTGACAGCACGGTCATCAGTGTTGTGTAAATGAATGGGTTTTTTTGTTTGTTTGTTTACCTATTCACTTTTCTATTAATATATTGGATTCATGTTAATGTGTTAACTACGTAAACCCTCGATACTTTTGACTCTGTACTTGGTCTGCTCTTTTTTCCCCTTTTACACCAAACGTATTTGCTGAAAATAGCCAATCTATAAGCTCACAAGCTTGTAGATTGGCTATTTTCGGCAAATGTTACCCCAGAATAGGGTTGCTAGGGTTCAAGTGGTTTATGTAAATAAAATAAAACAAGTTCCTATCACTAACTTTGGGGACCCCGTAGGGGTCCCAGACCCCCTGTTGAAGACCCATGTTCTACATTGTCCCTAGAAGACCAGACCAACAATGCAACCACCTGTGAAAAAAATGGTTGCAAATAAATGAATGAATAGTTTATTTCGGTCTTAAGCCATTTCCAGCATAGTTTATCATCTATTATTACACCCAAAACATTTTTTTTTATACTTTCTAATTCCATACCACTGATTTTAATTGTAGCTTGATAGTTGATTTTCCTAGTGCTAAATATTATGAACTTTGTTTTAGTTAGATTCAATGATAGCTTGTTTATGTCAAACCATGTCTTAATAGTCTTCAATTACCCTTCTTCTGCATTCAGAAGCTGCTCCAAACTCTTCCCAGAGCAATATAGATTTGTGTCATCGGCAAGCGAGACATAATTTAACATTGTTGACACTTTGCAAATATCATTTTTATATATAAATGTATATAATATAATATATATTTTCGGTTTTGTTTGTTCTATATTTTAAAAAGGTTTTGTAAAACAGATCTTTCTTTTTACATGCATTTTCAATCCCCTTTGATATCCATGGTTTATTTACGTTCTTGTGTTTTGTGGCTTGTTTTCTTATGGGACAGTCACAGTTTTTATCATAGAGCTCAAGTAATATGGATAGAAAGGCATCATATTGTCTATCAAATTAGCGGTGCCTATTGGTTTTAAGATCAATGGAAAGAGACTGCTCTACATCTGATTTATAATAGTTAAAAGGATATGAGAGAGTATGTTTTACCCCCTGTCCGTCCGTCCGTGTGTCCGTGTGTGTCCCTGTCCGTGTGTCATTCTGTCATTCTGTGTACAGCTAATCTCCGCCACCGTTGGCTTGATCGCAGCGAAACTGTGCACACACCCTCTGGATTCCAGAGTAGAACCTCTGCCCCAAATTTTTCACATGGGCCTGTTAGCGCCACCAGGAGGCCGCTTTTTGCAAAATTTTTTTTTTTACAGTACTCCTACAGATTTTATCCAAACATCACGCAAATCAGTACGCAATATCTCTATAGTCATGTGATCAACACGGATCTGTCTGATTTTCCATATTCCATCCTGATTGGCTACGGTTGGCTTCCAAAGTTTGCAGGATTGGTCCGTTTTGAACAAAATGCCTCAAATCATGAACGCAGCTTGCGATTTCCGTGAGATTTCACACGCACATTCCCACTTTGCCGAGGAAGAAATGCCAGTGACATTTTTCAAATCAGCCTCATGGTGGCGCTATAAAGGGACTATTTGCATTTTAACTATAACTGCACCGATTTGCGTGAAACTTTGCACGCACACTCCCTAGAGGCCAAGGAAAAACGTCTGCCCTGCATTTTTCACATTTGCCTTTCATAGCGCCACCAGGAGGCCGACTTATGTAAAACACATTTTTTGATATTAAGCCTTCAGATTTTATCAAAATTTCACGCAAATCGGTACACATGATCTCTATAGTCATGTGATCAAGACGGATTGGTTTAATTTTTCATATTCCATCCTGATTGGCTAACATTGACAATCTAAAGTTTGCAGGAGTGGCCCATTTTGAACAAAATGCCACAAATCATGAACGCAGCATCTCATTGCGGTGACACTTTGCTCGCACATTCGCACTACGTTGAAGAACAAATGCCACCCTTTTCTTTTTTATATTACTCCGACAAATTTTGTCCAAACATCATGCAAATCGGTACCCATTATCTCTATAGTCTGGTGATCAAGATGGTTCTGTCCGATTTTTCATATTCCATCCTTATTGGCGAATTCCGAACATTGCTGGCCCACAATAACCTACCTGACCTGGCGGAGGAGCACTTTTTCTAGTTGGTAATGTGTTCGTCCTGTTTGATGTTCAGCACCACATGTCCGTGGTGTATAAAACTGCTCCCAATTAGCATGAGTCTAAACGGCCAAGACAATATGCTTTACAATGTGCTTTATATTCACACACACGCGCACGCACGCACGCACGCACGCACGCACGCACGCACGCACGCACACACACACACACACACACACACACACACACACACACACACACACACACACACACACACACACACAGACACAGTTTAACAATGTATTCATATCCACACACAGGGAAAGCATACAGGGACACAAATATTTTAGGTGCAGTAAAGGTTACATTCACAAACTCATGGATATGTCCTCATGCTACAACACACAGCTTTGCCAGCCTTTCTGCCTCGTCTTTGAGCATCCCAATGATGCAATATTGCTTGATAAATCAAATTTTTGAGAGATGATTACTGCAGTTGGATCTGTGCTGGTTACTACACTCCATTGATAAATGAGGGCCTTTGAATTTAACCGGCCTGCCTCGAGTCCTGCTTTTGGGTCTATACTCTGCACTTTCCTGACACAAAAGAGGTTATTTTTCTGGTAATCATACGGGAACGTCTTTTGGTACTATATAGCACCTATTTTAAGCACTGAATCCAATACTTTTTTGGAGGACAAATAGTGAAAATTTGTGTCAAACAGCGTAGATCTGCTAAGGGTGTTCGAGGGATACCGCCCCTTGAGACACCTAAGACCTTCTGACCACAGCTCACAGCCACAGCTTCAGCAATGGAAGCTTTGAACATGGAAAAGCCAAAGAAAGTTCCACTGGAGGTGGGAGTTAAAGTCGCATGTGTGTGTCTGAAGACTGTAATTTTGTTACATTGGCCGCTGAAGTTGGCCGAGTACGTTTCGTTCGCACACGGACACACACGTACGTACACACACACACGCACGCACATTTGCGTGTGCGAGAGAGCTGCCGACACTGATTTTGTCACGTGCTCTAGTCTGTTCTATTTACTTCCTACAAATGCTGCTTCCTGCTCTTGCTGTCATGTGGGTCTGTTGTCCAATCAGAGGCTGGGTACAGTCATGAATTATGCAGCGCATTGCAGTTACGTCAGATGATTATCAGAGCCTTTGAAGAGAATGTGATTGGCGTGTCCCTGATGACACTAACGCAGTACCTGAATTTCATGTCACCTGCCACACCTGCTTTCACAGAGATAACGGTCTTAAGACCAGTTTTGGGGGTAAAAATCCATATTAATGCTTTAGAGAAAAGCAGACCAGCACACCAGGATTTTCATAGATAAGCTTAAAAAAAAAAAAAAAAAAAAAAAAAACATGCTTTTGGGTGGAGTGCCTCCATAAAGTCCTTCCAGACAGTCAGAGGCCTCCTCCAAATGTTACCAGTTCACCGGCACAACACGTTTGGGTTTTACCAGGCCTGTCCAGAGGCTTCCCCCGCCATCTGGACCAACTCACCACCAGATGGTGATCGGTTGACAGTTTAGCCCCTCTGTTCGCCCGAGTGTCCAAAACATGCGGAATCAAATCAGACGATATATATACGTAATTACAAAATCAATCATTTATCCTCAGCCTAGAGTGCTCTGGTACGGTACCTCGCACACATTTGCATGCATGCATGCATGCATGCATGCACGCACGCACGCACGCACGCACGCACGCACGCACGGGTTAAAACCAGGCTCTTCCTCCAGCTCTCACACTTTTCGAAGACATTCAGCCTGGAGCCGTACGCTCAGCCCTGTGTTCACCATGTTATTATACTCTAGGACAACATGTTCACTAATGTTCAAAGATTGAAGATAGTGTTATATATAATAGAGGGGTTCAACAGGTTCTCTGTAGGGCAGCCGTATAATATCGCTGTCGGGCAAAAACCTTGCATGTCCAGAACAGTTACTTTTCAGGAAATGGGAAGAAATAATTCCAATGTATCCAATAGTTATTAGTCACAGGCTCTTGTTTCAGTGGTCAACTAGTTATAAACAGACTTAACCGCTTTAATTTTCAAACATTTTAAAAAATATCGAAAATATTGCCAATCTACAAGTTCACAAGACTTGTAGATCGGCTATTTGGGGGAGACGGGGGTGGGACAAAAACATAAAAATGGAGATACAAGATTTCTGCCCGACAACAACGATATATCAAATGGGTGAACAAGTATCCCTCAGAGGTACTCGGGGGTACGAGCGAAAGTGGTTGGTTATGTTATGTTTAATGACAAAACTTTGACAAACTTTGTGTGCAACTAATAACTTAAGAGTTGGTAATTTACAGAGCGATTTGTAAAAACAAAATAATTATTTAATTCGTACAATATTATGTTATATGCTACAAATTGTTATCCCCCCCACCCCCATATAGAACACCTGCTCAAAGACTAAATGATTTATATTTATACAAATACTATGTTTAATTTAGATGTCATTAAGTCATTTTTGTGATACTGTACTTTGCTATATTTTATGAAAACTATAGAGCTTATGAATCCTAAATAGGCCTACATTACAGTGTGTGTGTGTGTGTGTGTGTGTGTGTGTGTGTGTGTGTGTGTGTGTGTGTGTGTGTGTGTGTGTGTGCGTGCGTGCAGTGTGCATGCATGCCAATGTGTGCGAGTGTGACGGTTCCCTGTATTGTGTCTTGTGTAGCTACATGTATTTCACCTTATGTTTCACTTAGGTTATATGGTTATGTTGTGTTTGCTTTTCCCTTCTAATTGTTTGTTTCTATTTGGTTCCTAGGACTTGGGGAGCAGAGTGATGCAGGTCATCAGGCTAATTGGCGTGCACCTGGGCCCGGGTGCTCACGCCCCTATAAAAAGCCTGCTCCCCAGTCCTTTGGCAGATCTCTGTCTTCTGCACTCCTTCCAACATTTGTTAATACATACAACACTCGCACCCACACTACACCATCCACTCATCCATACACGCATTACATTACTGACTACTGATTTCCACACCTCATATGTTTGTTTGATTTGGGTTTTGATCATTAATAAATACTAATTATACTTTTTACACTGCGTCTCCCTTGTTTTTGCTATGTTCCCTGGTTCCCCTAGGCCAGGGTCATAACAGCGAGGTACCGTACCAGAGCACTCTAGGCTGAGGATAAATTATTGATTTTGTAATTACGTATATATATCGTCTGATTTGAGGCCGCATGTTTTGGACACTCGGGCGAAGAGAGGGGCTAAACTGTCAACCGATCACTATCTGGTGGTGAGTTGGTTCAGATGGCGGGGGAAGTCTCTGGACAAGCCTGGTAAAACCCAAACGTGTTGTGCAGGTGAACTGGGAACATTTAGAGGAGGCCTCTGATTGTCTGGAAGGACTTTATAGAGGCACTCCACCCAAAAGCATGTTTTATGTTTTTGATATGTTGTGAAGCTTATCTATGAAAATCCTGGTGGTTTTTAGCACTCTGCTTTTCTTTAAAGCATTAATATGGATTTTACCCTCAAAACTGGTCTTAATCTCTGTGGAAGCAGGTGTGGCAGGTACTGCGTTAGTGTCATCAGGGACACGTCAATTCTCTTCAAAGGCTCTGATAAACATCTGACGTAACTGCAATGCTCTGCATAATTCATGACTGTACTCAGCCTCTTAGATAAGACCAAACCCTTAGTTTTGGGCACATTTTCAAAATCAGTGAATTTGTTTTTGCCTTGTGGGCTTGTAGATCTGCTATTTTCACTATTTGTCCTCCAAAAAAGGATTAAGTGCTTAAAATAGGTGCTATATGGTACCAAAAGACGTTCCTGTATGATTACCAGAAAAATAATCTATGTTGTGTAAGGAAAGTGCAGAGTAGGACCCAAAAGCAGGACTCAAGGCAGGCCGGTTAAACTCAAAGGCCCTCATTTATCAATGGAATCTAGTAACCAGCGCAGATCCGACTGCAGCAAATATCTCTCAAAAATGTTCACATGTGATTTATCGAGCAATATTGTATCAAGCCAATTCCCGCGTAAAAATGATCGGGCGTTGATAAATCTGGTGGCTGAAATCAATTGTAGTTTCATTTGCATACCCTTCAGGCCACGTTTACACTGTAACGATCAGAACAGAAAACGACAAAGTGCCGTTGCATTCTCACTGAAAACGCTGTAGTGTATGCCAGGTGTCTGTGATGTGCCGCATTGCCAGATTGAAGGTTTGGACATCAGTGGTCCTGCCGTGTCCGATAATGGTAATTTAATAGCCTATAGGACAGTGGTTCTCAACCTTTTCAGGCCGCGACCCCGCAAAAGAATCATCTTTGAACTGGGGACCCCCCACCCTGACAAGCACTTGGAATGCATAGGTCCTAGGAGTTGAGGCATCACATTTAGTTTGACTCGGTTCCACAGATACATTTTGTGAAATAGCCGATCACAACGCCTCGCTTGTAGATCGTCTTTTTTCTATATATATTCGATATTTTCAAATTATTTTGTGTGTGTGTCTGTCTACATAATACAGTATCAGTATGTATATCCGTGTGTACTGGTATTAGTCTCTGTAGTGTATGCACATGTCATGTTGTATTTTCAACAGCAGATACTGCAGCCTACTGTACGTATGTGTCCACCACACATTTCCTTGGGGACAATAACACAATCTACAGTATATTATCTAACGTTTATTTGATCTCATGCTGATAGCAGCATCAGTGGGAACTATAGGAGAAATACCCTGTATAAAATGTGTCCCATCAAAATGGATGACCAGAGTAGGGATATCAAAAATAGAGGCATCAAATCAAGCTTTATTTATATCAGTGGTGTAAAGTAACTAAGTACATGTACTCAAGACAGAACACCACTATACGAACTATCCAGGCACAAAAATGTTGTATTCAACAATGTGTGTTACATATGTCATTACAGAAACTGTCATAGAAACATACAAACAGGCTCGGGAGGGAGCGGATCCCACCACAGTTTCAAGGAACAACGCAGGATCGAAGGTCAGTCGAATAAAGGCCTTTATTCAGTATATGGCCGACGGCGTGGTCAGGATGGGGGACTGGAAGTTCCTCCACAACATCCTCCGAATAAAGAGGTGAGTTTTCGTGGAGAGACTGGCCAATCAGTATATTTTTGCTGGGTCCCCAGTTCAAAAAGTCTAATCTTGCCTATCGTTTTAAACATGTAAATATATGGATATCTCCTTTCCAGAGCTGTAAATGGGAAAATTAATGCTACTACATTGACACGTTTGGGGTGACTCATTTTGCAAAGCAACACAGATCATGACTGGTCTGGCCCTTTTTAGCTAAGAGTCCAGGGCCAGTCAGTCCAGGGAAAGCCATTCCTCTCAGTTTGACAGCCTGTCAGTCCACCAGCCTACCTGCTTGCTGCTATTGCAATGTTAGCTTTTTTTGTGTTATCAGTTCATGTATATCACCATCAATATCACAACAATATCTCCAACATTTTGCAGCTTTTACAGGAGCCTTAAGGACAGTATGTCCCCACCTTCAGTGCTGGCCTACATTCAGGCGGTCAAGCAGTTTCTTGTACATGCAAAGGAGAGCCGTGTGACTGGTTGCAGAATTTCTAAGTCCGATTGGTACAACATCGATACCACCTTTGGTTGTATCATGAAGGGCATCCGAAGAGATCTGGTCCGTCACCAGCAGGCAACTAAACGTGCCAAACACGAGCAGCTCCCCTCAAAAAAGAACCTGCTTGATTTCCAGTCTTCTGCCAGGAAGGAGATTCCTGAGATCCTGGGTATGTTTACGCTCTCATCTCATCAGACTATACCAGGGGTGGGCAACTTTGATGATGCAGAGGGCCACTATATTTCCACACTCACTCCAGAGGTCCACCATATTTCCACACTCCCTCCAGAGGGACACTATATCTCCACACTCACTCCAAAGGGCCACTATATTTCCACACTCACTCCAGAGGGCCACTATATTTCCACACTCACTCCAGAGGGACACATTTCATATCTGCGACGCGTTTTGGGCTTGTAGATCGGCAATTTTTGCTATATTTGAATTTGAATCCTGAATATTTCTTTTGCTATTTTTGAATTGGAATCCTGAAAAGTATCATTTTTATTTAGTTTCAAATGCATTTAGCTATGGTATAGTCCATACATGGGCAACTGGCAGCCCGGGGGCCACATGCGCCCCCCCACGTTCACTTAATGTGGCCCTCAGGTTAATGTTGGAATACTGATATATTACTGATTTCAGCTGTTACAATTCCAAACATGCAAACATTAATGGCTAAGTATTACAATATATTGTCCAATGTATTTGTATATAAGTCCATAAAGTTAACTTAAGTATAGCTAAATGCATTTGAAATTAAATAAAAATGTTACTTTTCAGGATTCCAATTCAAAAATAGCCAAAAAATTATTCAGGATTCAAATATAGCAAAAATAGCAGATCTACAAGCCCAAAACGCGTCTTAGATATGAAATGTGTCCCTCTGGAGTGAGTGTGGAAATATTGTGTCCCTCTGGAGTGAGTGTGGAAATATAGTGGCCCTCTGGAGTGAGTGGGGAAATATAGTGGCCCTCTGGAGTGAGTGTGGAAATATAGTGGCCCTCTGCATCATCAAAGTTGCCCACCCCTGGACTATACCATTCCCACACATACACAGAGCTATTCCCCTACGGCAGAGGTTTTACGGCCTCATGTGTGGCTATTGGGCGATTCTTTATGGACACAGGCCCTGTGTCCTAAAGAATATGGTGGACATGGAAGTCGGGCTGGCCAGGACGACCAGGGACAGGGCGGCGGAGAAGTCCAAAGAACAAATAGACTTCCTGATACTTGTGAGTGCTTGTTTAGATTTATTCACTTTCTTCCAGGGACCATATTGTTAACAAATGATTTGACTTTCATGTAGGGTGGCATGGTAGAGTGGTTAGCACTGCTGCCTCACTAACTTACCTCTCCATATCATAGAGTCCAAATTCAACTAACTTCCATCCATCCATCTTCAACCGCTTATCCGGAGTCGGGTCGCGGGGGCAACAGTTCCAGCAGAGAGCTAAAGACTTACCTCGCCCGAGCAACATTAGCAACCTCCTCTTGGGGATCCCGAGGCGTTCCAAGGCCAGATTGGAGATCTGATCTGTTCCTTGGTCTGCCCCGGGGTCTCCTCCCGGTGGGACATGCATCGAGGACCTCTCTAGGGAGGCGCTCGCGAGGCATCCTTGATGGCCGAACCACCTAAGCTGGCTCCTTTCCAAGCGAAGAAGCAGCGGGCAGCGGCTCTACTCCGAGTCTCTCTCGCGTGACTGAATTTCTCACCCTATCTCTAAGGGAGACACCAGCCACTCGTCTGAGAAAACTCATTTCGGCCGCTTGTATCCGCCACCTTATTCTTTCAGTCATGACCCACACTTCATGACCATAGGTGAGAGTAGGAACGAAGATTGCTCGGTAGACTGAGAGCTTTGCCTTCTGGCTAAGCTCTCTTTTTGTCACAACAGTGCGGTACAGCGACTGCAATACTGCCCCTGCTGCTCCGATTCTCCGGCTGATCTCCTGTTCCGCCCTCCCCTCACTTGTGAATAAGACCCCGAAATACTTGAACTCCTTCACCTGGGGCAAAGTTTCATTCCCTACATGGACTGCACAAACCATCGGTTTCCTGCTGAGAACCATGGCCTCAGATTTGGAGATGCTGATCCTCATCCCAGCCGTCATACACTCAACTGCGAACCGATACAGTGAGAGCTGAACTAACTTGCTCTTCATTTCAGTCCAGGTTTAACTGTAACTTCTTCATTTCAGCTGGGGCGCTTCCGCAGGATTGTGTCCCAGGTATGCGATAGCCTATAGTTGAGAGGCTCCTTCACCCGGTCAAAGGTTTTTGGGTTAGTTTCTGGTTTTACACTGATTCTGTTATCCACCCGTTGGAATCCCTATGAACTATCTAAGCCCTCCCAGTCCATCAGTTGGTTTTCTTCTAAGTTCTCCTGTATTGCTTGGTGTCTTGAGGTACGGGTTGATATTTTTATATTTTCTTTCTCACATTAGTTTTGATGCAATTTTTTACGTGTATCAAATGATCTGCCTGTCTCGCCTGTGCATATCTTGCATAGGAAAGAAGGCATGTTTTCCATGGGATCTCATGTATTACATCACAATTTTTCACGCTTTCTCATGTATTAAATCACACTTTTCCACACTTTCTCGTGTATTACGTCACACTTTTTCATACATTTCATACCCTGCCCGTAAAGTGTTAGCCTGCTACGAAGACCCTCTTTTCCTTTTCCATATGTAAATCTTTCTCTCTATTTGATGGGTGAAGGAACACAAGACCGCACAAATGTATGGCGAAGCCTGCGTACATGCAACGGCGGAAGAGTTTTCATGGGTCGAGGACTTCCTCAAGATCAAGGTTAGTCAAGTTTTCTCAGTGCTGCCATAAGGACTTTTCTATACCTTGATACACAAACACAAACCAAACACATAGCATCAACTGACAGTACGTTAATTAGTACAGTGGACTCATATACTTTATTGTTTGTCCCAATTTGTCCAACCCCGCAATTAATAAAAAAAAAATTCCTTGTCTCAAGGAGAGCTATGCGGGGAAAAATAACGCGTATTTCTTTTTTACTGCTGGGAAAGACCCATGTAGCACACTACTCTCCCATTTCCGGAAGGAATGGGCCAGGTGTGGCCTTCCAGGGAGCCCGTGGTTCATGCTGATCCGGACTGCCATCTCGTACTATGTAAGCAGCATTGGCCAACATTACATAATCTATTTATTTGTTGAATATAGTGAATATCTGTGAACCAATTAGATTTTTCCATATTGTGTTTTATATGTGTAAATGAAACAGGCGCGCAAAACCATGTCGCCAGAGGACCGCAAGAAGGTGACGGACCTCATGGCCCACAATACAGAGGTCTGTGACAGGTTTTATGCCTTCAACCCCACTCCCCAAGAGACGGCAGAAATAAGGGCGCTGATACACCGCTCCCTGAATGGGCCACAGCCGGAGGCCACAGAGGAGGAGATGGCAGGACTCCTGCAAAGGGCCAAAGAACTGGCCATTCATGAGGGGGAGCGAATTTCCTCTCACAGCGAGGAACAGGTTAGTCAGGTTCTAACTACGCATCAGCTAACAAATATTGCATCCTCTTAACCATCCCCATCATCTAACTACCCTCATTCATGAAATTATTTTATACTGTGCTTCTCTTATTCTGTAATTGCTCATCATCTAACAAGTTTATCTATTCTCACATCCCCCCCTCCAGGCTGATGCATCTGGCCTCTCTCCTGGACCGTCTGGCCTCTCTACTGCCCCCCAGGATGATCAACCTGGACCTTCTAGAGCAGGAGTGAGTATCAACACACAGCTGTGTTCAAGTGGCATTTCTAACAAACCAAAATGGCTCTGACACACGGATAAACCTACAACCAATTAGTATTACAACCATATTGACACTCCCTACCTCCCTACCTAGTCCTCCAGCCCGCATCCCAGGTTGAAGCTCGCCCTGGACATCCAGAGCCTGAAGGACGTTCAGCTGCAACCCGTCCTCACTATTTTGAAGAGGCAGGAGAACATCGTCGACGTCACTGTCGACTTTGACAAGTTGAAGCCCTCCACAGTGCAGGAGCTTGTCAGATATGTGTCCTCCCTCTCCAAGAAGGCTCCTGGTGGGTAAACTATTCAGCTTCTGCTTGACTCCTGATTTGCTTTGATTTACAGTGTGATTATATGTTATTGTAACATATATTTTTCTTTAAAAAAGCTACAAAGAAGGCGAGAGTTGTCAAGAGGGCCAGAGACAAGGGCGAGACAACAGAGTCCTCTGCCCTCTCCAAGAAGGCTCCTGGTGAGTAAACTATTCAGCTTGACTCCTGATTTGCTTTGATTTACAGTGTGATTATGTTATTGTAACATATATTTTTCTTTAAAAAAGCTACAAAGAAGGCGAGAGTGAGGGCCAGAGACGAGGGCGAGAGTGAGGAGGAGACGACAGAGGAGGAGACGACAGAGGAGGAAATGGAGGTATGTTGGCTTATTTAGAATATAGTTACCTCGCGTCTGTCCTGTCCTCCTGTCCTGTCCTGCACAAATGCTGCGTGAAACCTGGCCAATGCCTAATGGGTTACATACGTACGTACGTACGTACAGAGATTTGTCGCAGTTATTGTAAGAATATATCAACCCCGTCAGTATCACTATCCCCCTCAGTCTCTTACATAGTTATACATTGGTACCTATATGGACTATTCACCTTCATGGACTATTCACCTTCACACCTGTGTCAACAAGAAGCTGAGGAGTGGGTATATTGTCTTGTGTACTTAGAGAATTGTGTATTTTTTTCTTCCAAAATCCTCTCCAGGTTCCCTACCAGGATGTAAGTTCTGGGGGTTCCTCCTCACCTTCCTCACCCCATACTTCACCACGTCATGGACATGATCAGAGGAAGAGCCAGTGGACCAGGAGCAGTCCTATTCTGACTAGGCGAGCGCTCCCAAACAGCTGTGCCTTAAAGGCAAAAACATCAATAAACTCGCCGTTTAAACAGGCCGTGCAAAAAAGGAAACAGACCAGGTCCAGAGTCATGGCCAAGCGGCTCGAGTTTGGCAGTCACACAGTAGACAATCATAATTAGTGTCATCTCTATGCTGGCTGACCCAGTATTTAGCACATCTGTCAGAGCAAAAGAAATACTGAAATACAGTAGCATTGCGTGTTTTACAATTCAATCTCATCTGCCTTGCATTTGGCTATTAGCCTATTAGTCTTCAACTACACATGCCTTGCATCTTTTAGTGTTAAAATATAATTATTTTCTTTGTTACAGTAGCCTACACACCCCATGACTACTGTAAATCCGAAGCCAGAGGTGTGTTAACATAACTCAAGACAGTGTCTTACCAACGCCTGTTGTAGAGGATGGTAATGATGATCTGACTGTAAAAGCTTCAGTAGCTTTGGTTCCATTTACATTCATGTTGAACTGTGAAGAAACTGATTTCAGGTCATTCACACTTGGTTTACTAACCTGCCGGCTAGGAGAGTACTTTGACCGTGTACTGAGAAGTTGCAGGCTTGTGCCTTGAAAGAGGATGGTCAAGGAAATGCCTCTTTTGTTGAAATGGAAAACGTTTTCTGTCACGAGAATTGCTTAATTCAGTGTAAATGAGCATTTTGTTGCTCAATAAAAAAAAATCTAAAAAACAAAGTCTTGACTAACTTGACCTTACTGATGATGGGCTGTATTTTGCAGGGCTTCTTGTGCCTTATGACTAAACTTATTAGCCATGTTTTATTATTTTGAAAGTAGTTAAAATAGCCAATCTACAGCGACACGTTGTGAGCTTGGAGATCGACTATTTTAGCATTACATTATGGTACTATGTTTGACTATGGACCTGACTATACATGACAACGGACTATGAATGACTATGATACTGACTATGAATTACTCTCTGGTAGGGCAATAGCTTGTGTGCACGATCAATAGTTTTAGATGAACATTTCTAGGCCATAGTGCAGTACTGCCTTGTACAGCCTAATAGAGCCTAGCACAGCCGACTAGAGCTGAAAAAAACCTATTAAGAGACCAGTAGAGTCTAGTAAAGTACAGCCTAGTACAACGAGATCTAGCCTAGTCCAGCCTAGTGGGAAAATATGCTATGGGACGGCGGTATAGGCTATACTAGCAGGGATCAGGCTGGACTAGGCTAGACTAGGTTGTACTAGGCTGTACCAGACTCTAATAGGCTCTATTAGGCTGTACTAGTCCCTTGTCAGCCCTGTAGATACTCAGACCATTGGGATTGACCACTGTGTACACAGGCAATAGTTTGTGTGTGCACGACCAATAGTTTTGCATGAACATTTGTAGGCCAAAGTAAAGTACTGCCTTGTACAGCCTAATAGAGCCCAGTACAGCCTAGCAAAGCCTGCTACATCTGAAAGCAGATTATTAGAGCCCAGTAGAGTCTAGCACAGTAAACGCCTAGTACACCCAGGTCTAGCCTAGTCCAGCCTGGTGGGAGAACAGAATAGGGGAGGGGGTATCAGGCTATAATAGCACTGATAAGGCTGGACTAGGATAGATTAGGCTGTAATAGACTCTAATAGGCTCTATTCGGCTGTACTAGACTCTAATAGGCTGTACTAGGCTCTTGTCCGCCCTGTAGATCCTCAACCCATAGGGACTAACCACTGTGTACACGGGCAATAGCTTATGTGTGCACGACCAATAGTTTTGCATGAACCTTTGTAGACCATAGTACAGATCTGCCTTGTACAGCCTAATATAGCCTATTACAGACCAGCACAGCCTAGCAGAATTTAAAACAGTCTATTAGAGACCAGAGAGTCTAGTAGAGTAAAGCCTAGTACACCCAGGTCTAGCCTAGTCCAGCCTTTTGATGGAACAGACTATGGGAGGGCGATATAGGCTATACTAGCATGGAACACACTGGACTAGGTAAGACTAGGTTGTACTAGGCTGTACTAGACTCTAATAGGCTCTATTAGGCTGTAATAGGCTCTTGTCCGCCCTGTAGATCCTCAACCCATAGGGACTAACCACTGTGTACACGGGCAATAGCTTGTGTGTGCACGGGCAATAGTGTTGCATGAACCTTTGTAGACCATAGTACAGATCTGCCTTGTACAGCCTAATATAGCCTATTACAGACCAGCACAGCCTAGTAGAATTTAAAACAGTCTATTAGAGACCAATATAGTCTAGTACAATAAAGCCTAGTACACCCAGGTCTAGCCTAGTCCAGCCTTTTGATGGAACAGACTATGGGAGGGCGATATAGGCTAAACTAGCATGGAACACACTGGACTAGGTAAGACTAGGTTGTACTAGGCTGTACCAGACTCTATTAGGCTCTATTAGGCTGTACTAGTCCCTTGTCAGCCCTGTGGCTCCTCACACTTGAGATTAACCACTGTGTACACAGGCAATAGTTTTTACATGAGTTTGTGTGCACGACCAATAGTTTTACATTAACATTTCTAGGCTTATAGTACAGTACTGTCTCGTACAGCCTACTAGAGCCTAGTAGAGCCTAGCCCAGCCTACTAGAGCCTAGTACAAACTATTAGAGCCCAGTAGAGTTTAGTACAGCCAAGTCTAGCCTAGTCCAGCCTAGTGAAGGAATAGACTAGGAGAGGGGGGCTAGTTAGAGGGCTGTAGTAGGCTATACCAAGCTGGATCGGGCTTGAATAGGCTAGACCAGGGTGTACTAGGCTGTGCTAGGCTTTACTAGGCTCTATTAGGCTGGACTAGGCTCTTGTCAGCCCTGTGGCTCCTCACACTTGAGACTAACCACTGTGTACACGAGCAATAGTTTTTACATGAGTTTGTGTGCACGACCAATAGTTTTAAATTAACGTTTCAATGGCTTATAGTACAGTACTGTCTTGTACAGCCTAATAGAGCCTAGGACAGCCTATTACAGCCTACTAGAGCCTAGTACAGCCTATTAGAGCCCAGTAGAGTTTAGTACACCCACATCTAGCCTAGTCCATTCTAGTGGGGGAATAGACTAGGAGAGGGGGGCTAGTTAGAGGGCTGTACTAGGCTATACTAAGCTGGATCGGGCTTGAATAGGCTAGACCAGGGTGTACTAGGCTGTGCTGGGCTGTACTAGGCTCTATTAGACTGGACTAGGCTCTTTTCTGCCCTGTGGCTCCTCACACTTGAGACTAACCACTGTGTACACGGGCAATAGTTTTTACATGAGTCTGTGTGCACGACCAATAGGTTTACATTAACGTTTCTAGGCTTATAGTACAGTACTGTCTCGTGCAGCCTACTAGAGCCTAGCCCAGCCTACTAGAGCCTAGTCCAGCTTATTAGATCCCAGTAGAGTTTAGTACAGCCAAGTCGAGCCTAGTCCAGCCTAGTGGGGGAATAGACTAGGAGAGGGGGGCTAGATAGAGGGCTGTACTAGGCTATACTAAGCTGGATCGGGCTTGAATAGGCTAGACCAGGGTGTACTAGGCTGTGCTAGGCTGTACTAGGCTTTATTAGACTGGACTAGGCTCTTGTCAGCCCTGTGGCTCCGCACACTTGAGACTAACCACTGTGTACACAGGCAATAGTTTTTACATGAGTCTGTGTGCACGACCAATAGTTTGACATTATCGTTTCTAGGCTTATAGTACAGTACTGTCTCGTACAGCCTATTAGAGCCTAGGACAGCCTAGCCCAGCCTACTAGAGCCTAGTCCAGCCTATTAGAGCCCAGTAGAGTTTAGTACAGCCAAATCTAGCCTAGTCCAGCCTAGTGGGGGAATAGACTAGGAGAGGGGGGCTAGTTAGAGGGCCGTACTAGGCTATACTAAGTTGGATCGGGCTTGAATAGGCTAGACCAGGGTGTACTAGGCTGTGCTAGGCGGTACTAGGCTCTATTAGACTGGACTAGGCTCTTGTCAGCCCTGTGGCTCCTCAAACTTGAGACTAACCACTGTGTACACGGGCAATAGTTTTTACATGAGTCTGTGTGCACGACCAATAGTTTTACATTAACGTTTCTAGGGTTATAGTACAGTACTGTCTCGTGCAGTTTACTAGAGCCTAGGACAGCCTAGCCCAGCCTACTAGCGCCTAGTCAAGCCTATTAGAGCCCAGTAGAGTTTAATACAGCCAAGTCTAGCCTAGTCCAGCCTAGTGGGGGAATAGACTAGGAGAGGGGGGCTAGTTAGAGGGCTGTACTAGGCTATACTAAGGTGGATCGGGCTTGAATAGGCTAGACCAGGGTGTACTAGGCGGTGCTAGGCTGTACTAGGCTCTATTAGGCTGGACTAGGCTCTTGTCAGCCCTGTGGCTCCTCACACTTGAGACTAACCACTGTGTACACAGGCAATAGTTTTTAGATGAGTCTGTGTGCACGACCAATAGTTTTAAATTAACGTTTCAATGGCTTATAGTACAGTACTGTCTTGTACAGCCTACTAGAGCCTAGTACAGCCTAGCCCAGCCTACTAGAGCCTAGTCCAGCCTATTAGAGCCCAGTAGAGTTTAGTACAGCCAAATCTAGCCTAGTCCAGCCTAGTGGGGGAATAGACTAGGAGAGGGGGGCTAGTTAGAGGGCTGTACTAGGCTATACTAAGCTGGATCGGGCTTGAATAGGCTAGACCAGGGTGTACTAGGCTGTGCTAGGCTGTACTAGGCTCTATTAGACTGGACTAGGCTCTTGTCTGCCCTGTGGCTCTTCATACTTGAGACTAACCACTGTGTACACGGGCAATAGTTTTTACATGAGTCTGTGTGCACGACCAATAGGTTTACATTAACGTTTCTAGGCTTATAGTATAATACTGTCTCGTACAGCCTACTAGAGCCTAGTAAAGCCTAGCCCAGCCTACTAGAGCCTAGTCCAGACTATTAGAGCCCAGTAGAGTTTAGTACACCCAAGTCTAGCCTAGTCCAGCCTAGTGGGGGAATAGACTAGGAGAGGGGGGCTAGTTAGAGGGCTGTACTAGGCTATACTAAGCTGGATCGGGCTTGAATAGGCTAGACCAGGGTGTACTAGGCTGTGCTAGGCTGTACTACGCTCTATTAGGCTGGACTAGGCTCTTGTCAGCGCTGTGGCTCCTCAAACTTGAGACTAACCACTGTGTGCACAGGCAATAGTTTTTACATGAGTTTGTGTGCACGACCAATAGTTTGACATGAACGTTTGTAGGATAGAGTAAAGTACTGTCTCGTACATCCTAATACAGCCTAGTCCAGCATAGTCAAGCCTAGTCCATTCTAGTCCAGCCTAGTCCAGCCTATTACAGCCTAGTCCAGTCTAGTCCAGCCTATTACAGCCTAGTCCAGGCTAGTCCAGCCTATTACTGCCCAGTCTAGCCTAGTCCAGCCTAGTCCATCCTATTACAGCGTAGTCCAGGCTAGTCCAGCCTAGTCCAACCTAGTCCAGCCTATTACAGCCTAGTTCACCCAAGTCTAGCCTAGTCCAGCCTAGTGGGGGAACAGACTATTGGGCTTAACCACTGTGTGCACGGGCAATAGTTTTTACATGAGTTTGTGTTCACGACCAATAGTTTGACATGAACGTTTTTAGGATAGAGTAAAGTACTGTCTCGTACATCCTATTACAGCCTAGTCCAGCCTATAACAGCCTATTATAGCCTAGTTCACCCAAGTCTAGCCTAGTCCAGCCTAGTGGGGGAACAGACTATTGGGCTTAACCACTGTGTGCACAGGCAATAGTTTTTACATGAGTTTGTGTGTACGACCAATAGTTTGACATGAACGTTTGTAGGATATAGTACAGTACTGTCTCGTACAGCCTAGTCCAGCCTAGTCAAGCCTAGTCCAGCCTAGTCCAGGCTAGTCCAGCCTATTAAAGCCTAGTCCAGGCTAGTCCAGCCTAGTCCAGCCTATTAGAGCCTAGTCCAGGCTAGTCCAGCCTATTACTACCCAGTCCAGCCTAGTCGAGCCTAGTCCAGGCTAGTCCAGCCTAGTCCATCCTATTACAGCGTTGTCCAGGCTAGTCCAGCCTAGTCCAACCTAGTCCAAACTATTACAGCCTAGTTGACCCAAGTCTAGCCTAGTCCAGCCTAGTGGGGGAACACACTATTGGGCTTAACCTCTGTGTGCACAGGCAATAGTTTTTTTTTTTTTTTTTTACAACTTTATTTTACAGTTTTTATGTTACATACACGTATATACACGTACAAATGTATAGCATTTTATACAAAATAGAGATCGTGTTGATATAACATACAAGACTACATAAACACACATACAACCCCCCCCCTCCCCCCTCCCCCCTTAGGCTCCAAAGAAAATGCAAAAAAAAAAAAACAAACAAAAGCAGTGGGACAAAGATTACAATCAAACATAATTTTCACAATTCTAGACAGAGATACCTCTCCTCATTTTATATAACAGGGACAGTTTTTCACATCACAAGTCGGACACAGATAAAATGTACAAAAATAATAATAATAATAACTAAACGAACAGTTTTAATTAAAGGAAAAGTCTTCAACAAAATCAACAAAGGGACTCCAAGCTAGAATAAAGTTGTTGCGGGCTCTACACACTCTATATCTGAGTTTCTCAAGAGGTAGGAAAGACAAGACTTCTTTGAGCCATTGTGAGAAAGAGGGTGCTTTATCGGACTTCCAATTTAAGAGAATCAGTCTACGAGCTAATAAGGAGGCAAATGCCAAAGCGTTTGCTTGTGGAGATGTGACTGTACAGTTAGGGGGAGTTATGCCAAAAATGGCCGTGTGGAAAGAGGGAGTTACTGCTTTTCCACACATATGGGAGAATACTTCAAATATTCGTCTCCAGTAGGTATTGAGGGAGGGGCACGTCCAGAACATATGGCCCAGTGAAGCTGGGGTCTGGCTGCACCTCGGGCAGCCTGGTTCTGGTATGTTAAAGAGTCTGGCCAGCTTCTCCCCTGAATAATGAAGTCGGTGTAGTACCTTAAATTGAATTAAACCATGGCGTATACACATTGAAGAAGTGTGAATACGCAGTAGACTGTCCTGCCACACTTCCTCAGGAAGCTCTACACCCAGATCCCTCTCCCAGGCAGTTCTCACTCTGTCCCAAGTTACTGGTTTTAGGTCCCGTATCAAAGCATATATCACAGACACACGTTTTTTTGCGAAGGGATTAAATTCCAAAATGACATCCAGTTGATTTCTGGGTGGCATGTAAGGGTATGAGGAAAACATTTTCTGGGTAAAACTGCGGATTTGAAGAAACCTAAAGAAATGGGATCTGGGTATATTATGATCTGCATTGAGTGTTTCAAAAGGAATGAATGTCTCGTCTGGGAAGAGATCACAGAAAAACACCAATCCATTCCTGTGCCAATATTGAAACGCTTTGTCTATCACGGATGGGGGAAATAGAGGATTATTTGTCACTGGGAAAAATCTGCTAGGTTGCTTTAAGCCAAAATGTTTTCGGAACTGTAACCATATTTTAAGTGAGGCTTTAACCACAGGATTTGTAAGTTGTATGTTACGGCCAAATGGTAATGGTGAGGTGAGTATTGGCAAAGGATTGGACAGCAACTCCATATGAACCCAGTCAGGTCCCTGTTCATGCTCATATGTGTATCTCCAATGCAAACATTTTACAATATTTGCAGCCCAATAGTACCATAGAAAGTTTGGTAAACCCAGTCCTCCAGCTTCCCTAGGAACCTCTAAGTACATTTTTTTCATCCTAGGGTTCGAATTATTCCAGATAAAAGATGAGATTAACCTATCTATTTGTTTAAATGATATTTTTGATATGAATATTGGAATCATTTGATAGAGATAGAGAAACCTAGGTAAAACCGTCATTTTAACTATATTAATGCGCCCAGCTAATGAAATCGGTAGTGTTGACCATTTTTTGAAGTCTTGTGTTGTTCGTTCAATTAATGCCTTAAAATTATAATTATATAATTCCCCCATTGTATGGGTGACTTTCACTCCTAAATAAGTGAAAGCTTTAAGTTCAAGTTTGAATGGGAAACTGGAGTAATCTCCATCTTTATGGGTAATTGGAAAAAGCAAACTCTTTGAATAGTTCAGCTTATAGCCCGACAGGTGACTAAAATTGTCCAGAGTGAGCAGTACTTTTGGTATCGAATCCGTTGGGTTGGATACGTACAGGAGTAAGTCATCTGCATACAGCGACACCTTATGAACTTTACCTCCTCTGGAGATGCCACCAATGCCATCCTCTGCCCGGATAGCTATGGCAAGAGGCTCAATTGCTAAGTCAAACAGATAGGGGGAGAGACCACAACCCTGCCTGCAGGACCTATGAAGCGGAAAGTAGCCAGAGATGTTATTATTGGTTCGTACTGCAGACACAGGTGAGTCACATATTATTTTGACCCAAGTTAAGAATGATGGACCGAAACCAAATCTCTCCAGGACCGTAAATAGGTACTGCCATTCTACCCTGTCGAATGCCTTGGCCGCGTCCAGCGAGACCACGACCTCTGTCTGACCTCCAGAGGGAGGTGTATATAAAACATTGAACAGGCGGCGCATATTATAAAATGACTGTCTGCCTGGTATAAAGCCGGTTTGGTCCGGATTGATAATAGTTGGAATTACAGCTTCGAGACGAGTGGCTAGTATTTTGGTAAGAATTTTGTAGTCACAATTCAATAGGCTTATTGGGCGGTACGAACCGCACAGCAGGGGGTCTTTGTCTTTTTTAAGCAATACTGATATTATGGCTTGTGTCATAGTTTGAGGTAGTTGGCATCGCTCAAATATTTCCTTATACAGTTGGCTGAGAATCGGAGACAGTTTAGCAGCAAATTCTTTATAGATTTCAATTGAAAAGCCATCTGGCCCCGGTGCCTTGCCGCTCTGCATGGATTTAATTGCTTGTAAGACTTCGCCCGTCGAAATCCCTCTATCTATCTGCTTTCGGTCCTCAGGAGTAATCTCTGGCAGAGTTAAGCCGTCTAGGAAGGCCTGGACATCAGATGGGTCAGTGGGTGGTTCTGATGTATAAAGGGTTGTATAGTATTGCTTAAATTGATCATTTATTTCTATTGGGTTAGTGGTTCTCTCCCCTGTTAACATACTGATCTCGGGAATGGCACTGGTGGCTGCTGCTTGTCTTATCTGGTGGGCCAGGAGTTTACCAGCTCTCTCTCCATGTTCATAGAATTTCTGTCTTGATTTGAAAAACAACTGCTCTGTTCGTTTGATAGAGAGATTATCATATTCTGCTTTCAGCAGTAGTTTTTCTTTATAGAGTTCGGGTGTTGGAGAGTCGGCATATAAACGGTCCACCTCTGCTATACTATTAGACAGGTCACACAGGCGCTGTTTATGCTTCTTTCTCTCGTGTGCCGTGTAGGATATGATCTGACCCCGGAGATAACATTTAAGAGCTTCCCAGACTGTAGATAGTGACATATCTGGTGTCTGGTTAATTTCCAAAAAATAATCAATCTGTTGAGAAATTAATTCCTTAAATGAATCTCTAGACAGCATCAAAGGATCAAAGCGCCAAGTACGTTGAGGTCTGACACATTCCGGAAAATTAATGTCCAATTGTACCGGACTATGGTCAGATATGACAATGCTATTATATTGGCTGTCTTTTACTAGAGAAAGACTCCTACTATCCAACAGAAAGAAATCAATCCTACTGTATGAGTGATGTACGGGTGAAAAAAACGAGTATTGTCTAACAGTTGGGTTGTCTCTTCTCCATGGGTCAAAGAGTGCATATGCTTCTATGAATGACTGAATAACAGCACCAGCTTTTGAGATCTTACTATTCGGTCTGGGATTTGATCTATCCTGTTGTGGTCCCAAAACAAGATTAAAGTCCCCCCCCCAATATAGTTGGTAATTGTTGAGGTCGGGGAGTGTTGCTATGAAGTTAGTGAAAAAGACTGGGTCGTCCCAATTTGGTCCATATATATTGGCTAATGCCACACTAGTGCCATAGAGGGTACCCATCACTATCACATATCTCCCTCTAGAGTCAGCTACAGTCTGTTGCGGGACAAATGGAACACCCTTTCTAATCAGAATAGCTGTGCCCCGTGTCCTATTTTCGTTCTTAGAACAGAAAATTTGTCCTATCCAAGCTTTTTTTAACTTTGCATGTTCACTTGAACGTAAATGGGTCTCTTGTAAAAACATTACATCTGAGCCCAAAGATTTTAGATGTGCAAAGACCCTACTGCGCTTTACTGGGTTATGAATTCCTCTAATGTTCCAACTTATAAAGCGAAGATGCCCTGCATTTAAAGTGTCAGCCATCAAGGTCTGATATAGATGAATAAATGACTGAAAAGGTCCCTGTCCAATGTGAAAACGTGTAGAATAAGAGAGTTAACAGTCCCTGCTTAAAAACCACATGACAAAAACTGAGCCTAAAAAACCTATGCTGATCTACTAAACCCCTCGAGATCGCATATCCCATTGTTGCTATCTAGCTGTCAAGCTAACAAAAACGCAACAAAAAGCAAGCCATGGCCTATATTACAAAAATATAGCAATCTGCCAGTAAAGTGGGCTAATTTTTCTCCTGAAAGTGGAAAAAAACAAAAACAAATGGGGAAAACAACAAACTAAAAGACGGGCAACGGAGCCAACACAGTTATGTAGTCAAGAGCTTCATGGCAGTCTTCAGTAAGAAAACACAGTAGCAACAGCATTACAGGAAATGAAAAAGAATAGAGGGAAAAACTAACTAAGACCAATTAAACTATTGTACATTGGTGTGGGAAGTCAATCCTATAATGTGTTAAAGCATTCAACTGCTCAATGTGCTCTGTTTAGTGAGAATGGGCGAAAAATGGAGGAAAAAAAAAAAAAAAAAAAAAAATTGTAAACCGGAAATAGAAAACCGGAAATAGAAAACCGGAAATAGTAAACCGGAAACAGTAAACCGGAAATAGAAAACCGGAAATAGTAAACCGGAAACAGTAAACCGGAACCACCAGCAAACCGGAAATAGTAAACCGGAAACAGTCAACCGGAAATAGTAAATCGGAAACAGTAAACCGGAAATAGTAAACCGGAAACAGTAAACCGGAACCACCAGCAAACCGGAAATAGTAAACCGGAAATAGTAAATCGGAAACAGCGAACCGGAAACAGTTAACTATTTGTTCCGCCCATCAAACCGGAACCGGAAATCAACGCGTGTAACAGGAAAGGGAAACGAGCCATATCCGCATGTACATCCTGCACTAACAGCCACTATTGGGCGTACTATACAGAGCCCGTGCGTAAAGGTATAGCATTAGCCATAATAGCTCCAGCTGCACGTCAAGCCAGAACGTTACAGACAATCAAACGGTCGAAAAAATATAAATAAAATAATTAAAAGATGTGAACATGAATCGCAAGTTTCAGACAGTAAACAGTAAATAAAATAAAAACACCCCCCCTCCCCCAACAAGGAACGAACTGAATAGTAGTATAAGTAGCACAGTTAACAATTAGTACCAAACATTGAAATTGAAGTGTTATTTAAGGCTGTGCATATCCAAAGATTACCAAAATTAAAGTAAAAGTCATTATGTCCAAAAGAGCAAGATTAGTTATGCGTGTGGGTCAGAACAACCAAACTTAACTCCTTCATAGCAGTGGATCACTCTGTTGTTTCGGTGTTGGGTGCCAGGGGTGCCCATCGGTTTACGCACTCCATTGCTCGCAAAGCATCGGTGAAGGAACGTTCAGTGGCCCCCGGGAGGGTGACCCGGAGGGTGGCGGGGAAGTAGAGCCTGGCGACGGCTCCGTTGATCGTCTTAACCTTCGTGCGTACGTCTCCAAAAGCAGCCCTCTTCTTCCTCACGGCGTCGGTGTAGTCAGGCCATAGTGACAGCTTCTTTCCCCGGTACATGAGGGATCCTCCTTGGGTAGCCTTGCGTAACATATCGTCACGAACCCGAGTGTAGTGCACCCTCATAATGAACATACGAGGCGGATCTCCCAGTGCCGGTTTGGGTCGTAACGACCTGTGAGCTCGGTCCAGTAGGGGGGCTTCAGAAAGTTGAAATAGTTCTTTCAAAAGTTCGGAGACAAACTCCGTGGGTTTCCCCTTCTCCACCCCCTCCTCCACCCCCACTAGGCGCAAATTTTGGCGTCTACTGCGACTTTCTTGCTGCTCACATTTGTCTTGTAAACTTTGCATATCCTCTTTAAGCCGGTCCACCGTGAGCTGAAGTTCTGTAACAGTATCCCCGGTGAAAGTAGCCGATTTTTCCAATCCTACGAGGCGGCCATCATGCGAAGCTAACGTGGCCTGCAAGCCGGCAACCGAGGTGGCTAGCTCGTGTTTTACAGACTTAATTTCAGCGTGCAGATCTTTGTTGGCTGACTCAATTTTAGCAAAGACAGAGTCCCTGAGTGAATTCAGTGCTTCAGTTAGTATTTTCGGAGTAAGCGTGTCAACCGAATCCTCCACCCTGTCTGGGGTTGTGGACTTAGCCTGTGAAGATGAAGCAGCTTCCATGTTGTTAGCATTAGCCTTAGCCACACGCTGAGTTTTTGCAGACTTGCTTCTGGTGTCTCTGTTCATTCCGGCTTCGACATTGCGACTCATTTGTGTCCAAATGAATGAATAGATGTAAGGTTGTTGTTTGTTGAATCCCACTATAGTTATGACAGATTTTAAATGAAATATTGAAAAGACCTTGCGGAGCTTGCGAGAAACGCGTCTACATCCTAGGCTGTACAACAGCGCCCCCCCACAGGCAATAGTTTTTACATGAGTTTGTGTGCACGACCAATAGTTTGACATGAACGTTTGTAGGCTATAGTACAGTACTGTCTCGTACAGCCTATTACACCCTAGTCCAGCCTATTACAGCCTAGTCCAGCCTATTACAGTCTAGTCCAGCCTAGTCCAGTCTATTACAGCCTACTAGAGCCTAGTAAAGCCTAGCCCAGCCTACTAGAGCCTAGTCCAGACTATTAGAGCCCAGTAGAGTTTAGTACATCCAAGTCTAGCCTAGTCCAGCCTAGTGGGGGAATAGACTAGGAGAGGGGGGCTAGTTAGAGGGCTGTACTAGGCTATACTAAGCTGGATCGGGCTTGAATAGGCTAGACCAGGGTGTACTAGGCTGTGCTAGGCTGTACTAGGCTCTATTAGACTGGACTAGGCTCTTGTCTGCCCTGTGGCTCCTCATACTTGAGACTAACCACTGTGTACACGGGCAATAGTTTTTACATGAGTCTGTGTGCACGACCAATAGGTTTACATTAACGTTTCTAGGCTTATAGTACAGTACTGTCTCGTGCAGCCTACTAGAGCCTAGTACAGCCTAGCCCAGCCTACTAGAGCCTAGTCCAGCCTATTAGAGCCCAGTAGAGTTTAGTACACCCAAGTCTAGCCTAGTCCAGCCTAGTGGGGGAATAGACTAGGAGAGGGGGGCTAGTTAGAGGGTTGTACTAGGCTATACCAAGCTGGATCAGGCTTGAATAGGCTAGACCAGGGTGTACTAGACTGTGCTAGGCTTTACTAGGCTCTATTAGGCTGGACTAGGCTCTTGTCAGCCCTGTGGCTCCTCACACTTGAGACTAACCACTGTGTACACGGGCAATAGTTTTTACATGAGTCTGTGTGCACGACCAATAGTTTTACATTAACGTTTCTAGGCTTACAGTAAAGTACTGTCTCGTACAGCCTACTAGAGCCTAGTAAAGCCTAGCCCAGCCTACTAGAGCCTAGTCCAGACTATTAGAGCCCAGTAGAGTTTAGTACATCCAAGTCTAGCCTAGTCCAGCCTAGTGGGGGAATAGACTAGAAGAGGGGGGCTAGTTAGAGGGCTGTACTAGGCTATACTAAGCTGGATCGGGCTTGAATAGGCTAGACCAGGGTGTACTAGGCTGTGCTAGGCTGTACTACGCTCTATTAGGCTGGACTAGGCTCTTGTCAGCGCTGTGGCTCCTCACACTTGAGACTAACCACTGTGTGCACGGGCAATAGTTTTTACATGAGTTTGTGTGCACGACCAATAGTTTGACATGAACGTTTGTAGGATAGAGTAAAGTACTGTCTCGTACATCCTAATACAGCCTAGTCCAGCATAGTCAAGCCTAGTCCAGCCTAGTCCAGCCTAGTCCAGGCTAGTCCAGCCTAGTCCATCCTATTACAGCGTAGTCCAGGCTAGTCCAGCCTAGTCCAACCTAGTCCAGCCTATTACAGCCTAGTTCACCCAAGTCTAGCCTAGTCCAGCCTAGTGGGGGAACAGACTATTGGGCTTAACCACTGTGTGCACGGGCAATAGTTTTTACATGAGTTTGTGTTCACGACCAATAGTTTGACATGAACGTTTTTAGGATAGAGTAAAGTACTGTCTCGTACATCCTATTACAGCCTAGTCCAGCCTATAACAGCCTATTATAGCCTAGTTCACCCAAGTCTAGCCTAGTCCAGCCTAGTGGGGGAACAGACTATTGGGCTTAACCACTGTGTGCACAGGCAATAGTTTTTACATGAGTTTGTGTGTACGACCAATAGTTTGACATGAACGTTTGTAGGATATAGTACAGTACTGTCTCGTACAGCCTAGTCCAGCCTAGTCCAGGCTAGTCCAGCCTATTAAAGCCTAGTCCAGGCTAGTCCAGCCTAGTCCAGCCTATTAGAGCCTAGTCCAGGCTAGTCCAGCCTATTACTACCCAGTCCAGCCTAGTCGAGCCTAGTCCAGGCTAGTCCAGCCTAGTCCATCCTATTACAGCGTTGTCCAGGCTAGTCCAGCCTAGTCCAACCTAGTCCAAACTATTACAGCCTAGTTGACCCAAGTCTAGCCTAGTCCAGCCTAGTGGGGGAACACACTATTGGGCTTAACCTCTGTGTGCACAGGCAATAGTTTTTACATGAGTTTGTGTGCACGACCAATAGTTTGACATGAACGTTTGTAGGCTATAGTACAGTACTGTCTCGTACAGCCTATTACACCCTAGTCCAGCCTATTACAGCCTAGTCCAGCCTAGTCCAGCCTATTACAGTCTAGTCCAGCCTAGTCCAGTCTATTACAGCCTACTAGAGCCTAGTAAAGCCTAGCCCAGCCTACTAGAGCCTAGTCCAGACTATTAGAGCCCAGTAGAGTTTAGTACATCCAAGTCTAGCCTAGTCCAGCCTAGTGGGGGAATAGACTAGGAGAGGGGGGCTAGTTAGAGGGCTGTACTAGGCTATACTAAGCTGGATTGGGCTTGAATAGGCTAGACCAGGGTGTACTAGGCTGTGCTAGGCTGTACTAGGCTCTATTAGACTGGACTAGGCTCTTGTCTGCCCTGTGGCTCCTCATACTTGAGACTAACCACTGTGTACACGGGCAATAGTTTTTACATGAGTCTGTGTGCACGACCAATAGGTTTACATTAACGTTTCTAGGCTTATAGTACAGTACTGTCTCGTGCAGCCTACTAGAGCCTAGTACAGCCTAGCCCAGCCTACTAGAGCCTAGTCCAGCCTATTAGAGCCCAGTAGAGTTTAGTACACCCAAGTCTAGCCTAGTCCAGCCTAGTGGGGGAATAGACTAGGAGAGGGGGGCTAGTTAGAGGGTTGTACTAGGCTATACCAAGCTGGATCAGGCTTGAATAGGCTAGACCAGGGTGTACTAGACTGTGCTAGGCTTTACTAGGCTCTATTAGGCTGGACTAGGCTCTTGTCAGCCCTGTGGCTCCTCACACTTGAGACTAACCACTGTGTACACGGGCAATAGTTTTTACATGAGTCTGTGTGCACGACCAATAGTTTTACATTAACGTTTCTAGGCTTACAGTAAAGTACTGTCTCGTACAGCCTACTAGAGCCTAGTAAAGCCTAGCCCAGCCTACTAGAGCCTAGTCCAGACTATTAGAGCCCAGTAGAGTTTAGTACATCCAAGTCTAGCCTAGTCCAGCCTAGTGGGGGAATAGACTAGAAGAGGGGGGCTAGTTAGAGGGCTGTACTAGGCTATACTAAGCTGGATCGGGCTTGAATAGGCTAGACCAGGGTGTACTAGGCTGTGCTAGGCTGTACTACGCTCTATTAGGCTGGACTAGGCTCTTGTCAGCGCTGTGGCTCCTCACACTTGAGACTAACCACTGTGTCCACGGGCAATAGTTTTTACATGAGTTTGTGTGCACGACCAATAGTTTGACATGAACGTTTGTAGGATAGAGTAAAGTACTGTCTCGTACATCCTAATACAGCCTAGTCCAGCATAGTCAAGCCTAGTCCAGCCTAGTCCAGCCTAGTCCAGGCTAGTCCAGCCTAGTCCATCCTATTACAGCGTAGTCCAGGCTAGTCCAGCCTAGTCCAACCTAGTCCAGCCTATTACAGCCTAGTTCACCCAAGTCTAGCCTAGTCCAGCCTAGTGGGGGAACAGACTATTGGGCTTAACCACTGTGTGCACGGGCAATAGTTTTTACATGAGTTTGTGTTCACGACCAATAGTTTGACATGAACGTTTGTAGGATAGAGTAAAGTACTGTCTCGTACATCCTATTAAAGCCTAGTCCAGCCTAGTGGGGGAACAGACTATTGGGCTTAACCACTGTGTGCACAGGCAATAGTTTTTACATGAGTTTGTGTGTACGACCAATAGTTTGACATGAACGTTTGTAGGATATAGTACAGTACTGTCTCGTAAAGCCTAGTCCAGTCTAGTCAAGCCTAGTCCAGCCTAGTCCAGGCTAGTCCAGCCTATTACAGCCTAGTCCAGCCTAGTCCAGCCTATTAGAGCCTAGTCCAGGCTAGTCCAGCCTATTACTGCCCAGTCTAGCCTAGTCCAGCCTAGTCCATCCTATTACAGCGTAGTCCAGGCTAGTCCAGCCTAGTCCAACCTAGTCCAGCCTATTACAGCCTAGTTCACCCAAGTCTAGCCTAGTCCAGCCTAGTGGGGGAACAGACTATTGGGCTTAACCACTGTGTGCACGGGCAATAGTTTTTACATGAGTTTGTGTTCACGACCAATAGTTTGACATGAACGTTTTTAGGATAGAGTAAAGTACTGTCTCGTACATCCTATTACAGCCTAGTCCAGCCTATAACAGCCTATTATAGCCTAGTTCACCCAAGTCTAGCCTAGTCCAGCCTAGTGGGGGAACAGACTATTGGGCTTAACCACTGTGTGCACAGGCAATAGTTTTTACATGAGTTTGTGTGTACGACCAATAGTTTGACATGAACGTTTGTAGGATATAGTACAGTACTGTCTCGTACAGCCTAGTCCAGCCTAGTCAAGCCTAGTCCAGCCTAGTCCAGGCTAGTCCAGCCTATTAAAGCCTAGTCCAGGCTAGTCCAGCCTAGTCCAGCCTATTAGAGCCTAGTCCAGGCTAGTCCAGCCTATTACTACCCAGTCCAGCCTAGTCGAGCCTAGTCCAGGCTAGTCCAGCCTAGTCCAACCTAGTCCAAACTATTACAGCCTAGTTGACCCAAGTCTAGCCTAGTCCAGCCTAGTGGGGGAACACACTATTGGGCTTAACCTCTGTGTGCACAGGCAATAGTTTTTACATGAGTTTGTGTGCACGACCAATAGTTTGACATGAACGTTTATAGGCTATAGTACAGTACTGTCTCGTACAGCCTATTACACCCTAGTCCAGCCTATTACAGCCTAGTCCAGCCTAGTCCAGCCTATTACAGTCTAGTCCAGCCTAGTCCAGTCTATTACAGCCTAGTTCACCCAAGTCTAGCCTAGTCCAGCCTAGTGGGGGAACAGATTATTGGGCTTAACCACTGTGTGCAAGGGCAATAGTTTTTACATGAGTTTGTGTGCACGACCAATAGTTTGACATCAACGTTTGTAAGATAGAGTAAAATATTGTCTCGTACATCCTATTAAAGCTTAGTCCAGCCTAGTCCAGCCTATAACAGCCTATAACAGCCTAGTCCAGCCTATTACAGCCTAGTTCACCCAAGTCTAGCCTAGTCCAGCCTAGTGGGGGAACAGACTATTGTGCTTAACCACTGTGTGCACAGGCAATAGTTTTTACATGAGTTTGTGTGCACGACCAATAGTTTGACATCAACGTTTGTAAGATAGAGTAAAATATTGTCTCGTACATCCTATTAAAGCCTAGTCCAGCCTAGTCCAGCCTATAACAGCCTAGTCCAGCCTATTACAGCCTAGTTCACCCAAGTCTAGCCTAGTCCAGCCTAGTGGGGTAACAGACTATTGTGCTTAACCACTGTGTGCACAGGCAATAGTTTTTACATGAGTTTGTGTGCACGACCAGTAGTTTGACAAGAACGTTTGAAGAATATAGTACAGTACTGTCTCGTACAGCCTATTACAGCCTAGTCCAGCCTAGTCAAGCCTAGTCCAGCTTAGTCCAGGCTAGTCCAGCCTATTACAGTTTAGTCCAGGCTAGTCCAGGCTAGTCCAGCCTAGTCCAGCCTAGTCCAGCCTATTACAGCCCAGTCCAGCCTAGTCCAGCCTGGTTGGAGAACAGAATAGGGGAGGGGGTACAAGGCTATGCTAGGACTGATAAGGCTGGACTAGGATAGATTAGGCTTTACTAGGCTGTACTAGACTCTAATAGGCTCTATTAGGCTGTACTAGTCCCTTGTCAGCCATGTAGATACTCAGACCATTGGGATTAACCACTTTGTACACGGGCAATAGTTTGTGTGTGCACAACCAATAGTTTTGCATGAATTTGCATTTATTTTGGAGTGCCGCTTTTTTCCACTTAGGTGGTTTTCCTTTGAGTTATTTACATAGCTGAGCACCCACTATCCAGAGGAAGCGCACCGGTTTTCCTTTCTTAGTTTTGCATGAACATTTGTAGGCCAAAGTAGACCTTTGTAGACCATAGTACAGATCTGCCTTGTACAGCCTAATAGAGCCTAGTACAGCCTAGTACAGCCTACTAGAGCTTAAAACAGCCTATTAGAGACCAGTAGAGTCTAGTACAGTACAGCCTAGTACACCCAAGACTAGTCTAGTCCAGCCTTTTGGGAGAACAGACTAGGGGAGGGTGGTATAGGCTGTACTAGTCCCTTGTCAGCCCTGTAGATACTCAGACCATTGGGATTAACCACTGTGTACACGGGCAATAGTTTGTGTGTGCACGACCAATAGTTTTGCAAGAACATTTGTAGGCCAAAGTAAAGTACTGCCTTTTATAGCCTAATAGAGCCCAGTTCAGCCTAACAAAGCCTGCTAGAGCTGAAAACAGACTATTAGAGCCCAGCAGAGTCTAGTACAGTAAAGCCTAGTACACCCAGGTCTAGCGTAGTCCAGCCTGGTGGGAGAACAGAATAGGGGAGGGAGCCTTCGATGACGTGGATAGCCGAGAGGTGGAGACCGAATGTCTTGAGCTCGGGCACTGTGTCGCATGATCCCCCCTGTCCTTGGACCCTCAATCGGGCGAGGAAAACTCCCTCTAGGCTGGGTGGAGGAAAGAGGAAGAAACCTCGGGAAGGATCACAAGAGAGGGGACCCCCTTCCGGGGCGGACAGGCTGAAGATGATGCAACACGTTACGGTCGTCCTGGGTGGAGATGGGTGTAACGGACGTCGTGGACTTTGCTTCTGTCGTAAATGTGGTAGGCTTGGGAGGACCATCGACCGGGGATGCAAAACTACGTGATCTGCGGGACTTGTAGGACGTGGTGGGGGAACGCCAGGCAGGAGGAGTGGCCGGAGTAGGGGCGAGGTTGAATGCAAGGGGGTTAGGATTTGGCGGAGGTAGTCTCTTTGACGATTCGGCAGCGATAGTCTCCGGTCTTGAGGTGCGGCATTGAGGGGGGTCCCTCCCAGGGGGTCCGCGGACCCCCTGGGAGTCTTGGGGACCCCCACGAAACATCGCGGACCCCCGTGACACATCGCGGACCCCATCGGCTGTTTTTTGTTTTTCATGAAGAAATGTCCCCCAAAAAAGTTATTTTAAAAAAAAAAAAAAATTTACTCCCAGGGGGTCCGCGGACCCCCTGGGAGTCTTGGGACCCCCGCGAGACATCGCGGACCCCCGTGAAACATCGCGGACCCCATCGGCTGTTTTTTTTTTTTCATGAAGAAATTTCCCCCAAAAAAGTTTTTATTATTTTTTAAATAATTTTACTTGTAGGGGGTCCGCGGACCCCCTGGGAGTCTTGGGACCCCCGCGAAACATCGTGGACCCCCGTGAAACATCGCGGACCCCATCGTGTCCACGCATGTGCAGTGCGCAGCGCGCAGCTCTGTGTACTCTGTTTTTTTCATGAAGCTGGTTGCTTGTTGCTCACGCACAATCTGGCAACACCGGTGAAAGACGACACCGTTGAAAGAAAGGAGACAGAGCACGCGCACTCATACGCATGCGCAAAACAGCTGTGGTGACTGATTTTCCTCTTTCAGCCAGTATGCGAATTGTAAGGTAGATTGTGATCCGTTGTTTATTTCCTGAGCAATGGAATCATGTTGCGGTAAAAACTCTTTCTGAGACGCTTGGACACTATACCGATGTTGGCTCCATAAGCTGCAGCCTTTGATTTCCTTTGAATAAAACCATATTTGATCAAGGAATTGACACTCTCACTTCTGGTGATCATAGGAAAATTAGAATCACAGATTTTCGTTGAGAATTAGCAGAGAGAGAGAGAGAGAGAGAGAGAGAGAGAGAGAGAGAGAGAGAGAGAGAGAGAGAGAGCGAGCCTGATGTTGCCATTCTGCGCCGTTGCGCGCCCTGCCCGACAGTACTGTATCCATTGCAACCAGAACCAACTGTACACCAACAAGGACAAAACGATAATAATAATTATTAGTATTATAATAATAGCATCAATTCGTTCACCATAATAAAGAATAGGATGGACGCACACTGTCGCACAGGCTATTATATCGCATAATCCAAGTAAATCCACCGTGCGTAAAGGTGAGTATAAGGATCTTGAGGGAACAACTTAGGATCTCGAGCGCTCAAGTTAATAAGACGTTAGAACGAGATAAGGATCTTGAGGGCACGAGATAAGGATCTTGAGGGCACGACATAAGGATCTTGTTCCCACACTTTATTATGATGTGGGAATGTCTTAGGATCTTGAGCGCTCAAGTTAGTAAGACGTTAGAACGAGATAAGGATCTTGAGGGCACGACATAAGGATCTTGAGGGCACGACATAAGGATCTTGTTCCCTCACTTTATTATGATGTGGGAATGTCTTAGGATCTCGAGCGCACACCTTATTATGATGAGGGAACATCCTAGGATCTCGTGCGCTCAAGATAAAAAAAAATCTGCTCTATGGTCCTTTAGGGGCTCCGTAGGATTGAATAGCTCAATCAGTAAAATGTTAGCCTCAAGTTACGAAGGTCCCTGGTTCAAACCCCACTCATTACAGTTTACATTTAAATTGCATTGTACAAAACATGACCCTGTTAATTCAGACATGCGCAATTTTTAAAAATCTACAATATCACAACTTTTCAGATAGCAACGCGTTGTGAGCTTGTAGATCGACTATTTTCACTAGTTTCCATTCCGAGAAGAACAAAAAAAACTTTATTGGTAAATGTTTTGTGATCTAGAGCAGTTAGCGAAACAGAGGCTTGGTTCATAACGCACGGAAAAGCTATAGATATAAACAGACACCATCAGGGAGGCCATATCTCTAGCGGTGCCGGGAGAGGGATAGTCTGGTTACCTAACGTGCAATCACGCTTCAGCATTTCCTAATTCCCCCATAAGATGGGAAAGCTACACTCTCATTGACTGCTGTTTTCAAATCACACCTCCTCATTTCCATTTAATGGAAATGCTCGATTCTAATTAGCTGGGGAAAAGATGGAGGTGGAGATAAAGAATTTGAAGACACCTGATTCGTTTTTCTGCAACCAACCAGCAAGCATTCCTTCCATCTTTTTTTTTTCAAGCACAGGTGTTGATTAGGCTACAGCTGAACTTATGGTGAACTCTGCTTGCAAGTTGCTATGACATCAAAGGGGCTCCAATGGAGCTGAAACCTTGCCCTTTTCCAGTAAAGCAGAGTTTAATAGCAATTATTTCATTCATGTATTTGTATGTTTGAAAAGAAGATGTGTATATTTTGCAATAAATCTGCACTTTATTTCTACAGCTGTACTTTTGACTTGTTTCTACCAAAGATATCTGTAAAAATAGCAGTCAAGCAAATATATTTGCGTGTGTGTGTGTGTGTGTGTGTGTGTGTGTGTGTTTGTGTGTGTGCGCGCTACACGCTGCATACAACTCAGTCCATAATTCTAATATGGTGTATGCATACACTATAATTATGGACTGAGTTATACACACACACACACACACACACACACACACACACACACACACACACACACACACACACACACACACACACACACACACAGTAGCACAAGACTGTATAATCTATGTCACACACTTCATATCAAGATCAGTCCATAATAATTCAGCTCTGTTCATCATACAATTAAAATATCACTACAGTAAAGTATTTAACAATACAAAATATAACTACTTGGCTGTGGCAATCTCAACAAGACACTGACCTCTTTGTGTCACTAATTAAATGATATTTGAAAGATTCATATCACTTGGTAAGACTTTGGGTAGGTTAGGAGAGATGTTCCGGTCGGGAATCGAACTGGTGACCTTTCGATCCACAGCTCCCCCTTCCTCCTCCCCCACAGCTTCTCCTCCCCCCTCCTTCCCCTTTTTTCCTCTTGTTCCCCCCTCACCCAGGCTATTGTTCCCCAGCTTTAGCGGAATGAGAAGAGATGCAGCCTGTGAATCCATAGGTTGCTGGTTCGATCCCTGTCCACAACAATGCATTGAGATGATCATCATTTGGAATTCTTATTTTTACAAATAGTGTTTCTTGAGGTTAGGTCGTTGTTTTACTGAGGTTAAGGTTAGTGAGGGTGGTGTAGAAAAGAGTCATCTAGTCAGCAACCTTCCCCCTATTCCCATGGATTGGATCCACCCCTCTCACCTGCTCTCACTCATCACCAATCACACCTGTCTTCACTCACAACTCATTAGTGGCCTGGTGGCTTTAACTTTAAGCTCCCGATGCCACGTTATTGGCCATGGCCATTTAAATGGTAGCAACATTAACAAACACATGAGTCTATACCTGTAACAATGGTCTATACACCAGGGAACTAAATTACTCATATGCTGTGTTGCTTTTGCCATGATTCGATCCCATGACCTTGCGGTTCAGAGTCAAGGGCTGCGTTTCCCAAAGAGATTCGTAGAGATGCTGCGTAGAGATGCTGCGCAGGTCCTACGACGGGTCTTACGTGCGTCCACACAGGCTGCGCAGTACCTTAGCAGGCACGTAAGATTTCAGGTCATGCGTAGCCTACGCAGCTTGCGTAAGAGCCTCCTACACAGCTGGGACTGGGCGAAACCTACGCTCTACCCTCATTAGCTGGTTGTGCTATCTAAACTGGCTTCAGGAAACACCATCGTCGTAGGTTTCCAAGTCCACGGCGTTACGTGTCTGCTAAAACTACATTCGGGAAATAGCATGCACGTATCCTACTCCTCCTACTCCTGGGAGTGGTTGTAGCCCTGAGTGCTGTCCTACGCAGCAGTTTGTTCCATCGTAGCGAAATAGATCTATGAAAAGACCACACACACAAAAAATATATATAATTATATATATAAAAAATATATATAATTATATATATATATATATATAAATTACGGCCGGGCCGGTGCGTAATGTGCGATGCCTACCCAAAAAAACAGACATACAAGCTGTCAACGCACTGCGACATGCCGTGTCGATAGCTTGCAGATCTGTTTTTTTTGGGTAGGGCGAGCGGCTGCGGGCGAGCGGCTGAGCGGCTGCGCTCTCACAAAGTGACAGCTGTTGCACTTGCCATGTTTATGAATGGTTAAAAAATCTTTTGAAAATAGCAGATCTACAAGCTCACAACGCCTCACAAGCTTGTAGATCTGCTATTTGCAAAAGATTTTAATACATATTAAATTTGGGAAATGGGACATTCTGCATACCTTTACTTTTGGTATTTTAAGTATATTTAATTTACTTGCATAATGTGGACACTAGTGTTTTATTTACCTTGCAGATGTCACCATCCCTCAAAAAATGCAGTTCGCTGGGCTCATTCAAAACAGCCCTAAAAACTCATCTTTCTGGAGGCCAAAAGAGGAGCTAGTACCAGTTTCCCTGTAGACAGACGACCCCCCCTCCCCTTTTTTTGTATATATATATATATATATATATATATATATATATATATATATATATATATATATATTTTTTCATGCTTTTTTTGTACATAGTGGTATTTCTTTTCCTCTGTATTTTTATGTTGATTTTTGAACTGTTTGGTTGCTACTATATATGTCTATGAAATTAATTCAAGGACCCCAACGGAAACAAGTCCGCAAGGACTTTTTTGGTCAGACCTTTTATACAAAAGTATTATAAATACTTTACTTTATTTGTTTATTTAGACAGGACAGAGCATATTAATGAACGTCACATGAACGTAAATACACCGGATTTAGCAAAGATGCTAATTTTCATCCGCAGTCCTCACACAAAACATAAAAACAGAAAAACAATAACATCAGAAAACAGACAAACGGTGAAATACAATTACATTAATACTGTGTTGTTTTATATTCTTTTGCCTAATACAATTTTCAATCAATCAAAAACCTCACCGCTGTAATTTAATTCATAAATATATTATTCAAAAGTTGTATTTGGAGTGGACTGCTTCAGGACATCTGACAGTTGGCTCTGGTATTTTTATGATCCATTTCACTGTATATATTCGCAAAGGGTGTTTGTAAGACAGCACTACGTAGTTTACGTAGGCTTTACGTAGGCTTCGTCCAGGAGGTCTTTACGTGCATGCTGTCTCCCGAATGTAGTTTTAGCACACACGTAACGCCGTGGACTTGGGAACCTACGACGATGGTGTCTCCCGAAGCCAGTTTAGATGGCACGTAGGGCACACACAGCTGCTACTAATGAAGATAGTGCGTAGCGGGGTTGCTACTGCGCAGCTGCGTGGAGGCTCTTACGCAGCTTCTAGGCTACGCACGAGCTGAAATTCGTTTGGGAAACCCGGCCAAGAGCTCTTCCAACTGAGCTACCCAGACACAAGAAACAATATACATTGACATTATATGAACGTGCAACTTTTACACTACAGATTTTTTTTTTACATCTCTCTCCGATTTAATCAAAAAAAAATCTAAGCTGTGTGATATATACATTTTGAGTTAAGACCATTAATATCAACCCATGTCCCTCTGCACTCTAGCAATCAGTGCACCTGGTGATACCTAGCCTGTCAGTCATTGGCTCCTCAATGGTGCTGAAAAGTAACTATTTACATTTACTCAAGTACCAATACAAGTGATTACAATGCACATACATTTTGAGGTACTTTTACTTTACTTTTCATTTGTGTTACTTCTACTCTACTACAATTACAGCATAATATGACAGCTTTAGTTACTTGTCACTTTGCAGATTTAATTATTAATACAACACCTACAGTAACCACATACAGCCGGTCTACAATGTGACGCGTTATGAGCTTGTAGATATATAATAAGCAATCCATGCTGTATGATAAGTCAGTACACTGTCTACCTGCAAGTCTGTAGGTCCCTGGTTCAATCCCCAATTTAACCAGTCCAAATATAATTTACTGAACAAAAATCATGACTTTGTTAATTAATGCATGTTCACTTTTGAAATGGCAAGATGAAATGGCATTTTGACAGTATTTGTTTGTACATTTTCTGACATATGTTCTTGTAGAAGAGTCATCCTTGTGTGCAACACTCCCCACCCACCTGCTGTCACTCCCTCTCAATCCATAATCACACCTGCCCTCAATCACTCCACATTATTTCTCTCTCTCTCTCTCTCTCTCTCTCTCTCTCTCTCTCTCTCTCTCTCTCTCTCTCTCTCTCTCCCTCTCCCTCGAAACCGCTTATTGTCTCCGCCAGGCCGAAAGGCATGGCGAGAGAGTATGTTTTGCCCCCTGTCCGTCCGTCCGTGTGTGTGTGTGTGTGTGTCCGTCCGTGTGTCCGTCATTCTGTCATTTTGTGTACAGCTAATCTCCGGCACCGTTGGCTTGATCGCAGCGAAACTGTGCACACACACTCCCTGGATGCCAGAGCAGAACCTCTGCCCCAAATTTTTCAAATTAGCCTTTTATAGCGCCACCAGGAGGCCGCTTTTTGCAAAACACATTTCTTGACAGTACTCCTACAGATTTTATCCAAACATCACGCAAATAAGTACACTGTATCTCTATAGTCATGTGATCAACACGGATCTGTCCAATTTTCCATATTTCATCCTGATTGGCTAAGGTTGGCTTCCAAAGTTTGCAGGATTGCTCCGTTTTCAACAAAATGCCTCAAATCATGAACGCAGCTTGCGATTTCCTTGAGATTTCACACGCACATTCCCACTAGGCCGAGGAAGAAATGCCACTTGAAAATGTTCAAATCAGCCTCATGGTGGCGCTATAAATGGACGATTTGTGTTTTTAACTATAACTGCACCGATCTGCATGAAACTTTGCACGCACACTCCCTAGAGGCCAAGGAAAAACAACTGACCTGCATTTTTCACATTTGCCTTTCATAGCGCCACCAGGAGGCCAACTTATGTAAAACATTTTTTTTTATATTAAGCCTTCAGAATTTATCCAAATTTCACGCACATTCATCGGTACACTTGATCTCTATAGTCATGTGATCACGATGGATCTTTTAAAATTTTCATATTCCATCCTGATTGGCTAACATTGACATCTAAAGTTTGCAGGAGTGGCCCGTTTTGAACAAAATGCCACAAATCATTAATGCAGCATCCGATTGTGGTGACACTTTGCACGCACATTCGCACTTATTACATTGAAGAACAAATGCCACCCTTTTAACATTGCCCTATTATAGCGCCACCAGGAGGCCAATTTTGCAACACTTTTCTTTTTTATATTACTCCTACAAATTCAAACATCATGCAAATCGGTACACATATGTGAGCAGGCCTGGTGTTTCGGGCATCAACTCGCGAGATGAGAAACGGTAGAAACTAAGCAAAATAACTTCTCTTTTTTTTGGGCTGATTTTCGTTTTTTTCCATATTAACACAGTTCGAATGTCGAGCAAGCTTTCAATCCCAACAGATATCCGTTTTAACGTCATTAAATGGTTAAATTTGTATAGTAAAGTAGGCTCCTATTCTGCTAGTCTGTGTGCCTGTTTGTGGGTCCTGTGGGTGGAGAGTTTGGTAGAGAGTTGCTAACCCGAGAGGTTTCGATTGGTCATAGCTAGGCATTGTACTCCGGTTACAAGCCTAATCCCCGCCCATCAGTTTCGCTCCTCTCTGTGGTGGTGTAAAGTTACTAAGTACATTTACTCAAGTACTGTACTTAAGTACAATTTTGAGGTATTTTACTTTACTGGAGTAATATCCACTGGGTGAATATTCAACCTGAGGCTGAAACTAACTTCACCACGGTGGACCCTGGTCCAGAGCGTTAGTGAGTTCCCTCTAACGCCCTGGAAGACTCAAGAGTAGTGAAAATAAACAAAACCATTTCGCTACTCACTGAAACAAAGGCTGTTTTGTGTTGTTGAAAGTCTATTCTCGGAGGTGGGAAGCCTCTCAGCACCCCAGCTACTCTGTAAAATACACTTTTTGGGCAGAAAATAAAATATGTCCGCAAGACGGAAATTATTTTGATTTACTCCACAGTGCCCTCTACAGATTTGGTTAATGGTAAGTTCAAATTGTCCAGATCTGTAGAGGGCGCAGTGGAGTAAATAAAAATAATCTCACTGGACGCTCTAGGAAGCGGCCAGTATTGCGTTAGTCTTTTTCGGGACAGAATCTAGTTGTATAAACAATATAAGATTGTAGCGAACACAGCAGCTAGGTGAGGGCAGCCCCAGCTAAACAACAGGCCGCTCGACGTTCGTATGGAAGTATTTCACTGAAGATGTGGCCAAAACAACAGTGGAGTAACGAGGCTAGGAGCTTTAGCATTGTTAGCTCGTCGCCAAGCGTCATGGCAGAACGTACACCTGGTGTTTGCATTTCTCCATTTACAACTCGTACATCTACATAAACGTTCAGATTTCAAATATAAAGTTCTTATCTCATGACCACGGGTGTTATAATTATGTACGGGCCCTCATAAGTACCCGTATCTTCCGTATTGTTCAATAAAAAGCATTTTGATCCGATTGATGGCCATCTCCGTTTTTTTTTTCAACTACGCGGCCGTATCGGTTGGGGGGGGTATTGCACTCCTGATACGTTATAACTCTATGAGAAAATGGCCGCCGATCGGATTAAAATGCTTTTTATTGAACAATATGGAAGATACGGGTACTTAGACCCACCCGAAGTGAATGGTAACATCCGTTGTCATGAGGTAAGGACTTTATATTTGAAATCTGAACGTTTATGTAGATGTACGGGTTGTAAATGGAGAGTGCAAACACCAGGTTGGAGTTAATCCAGGACCTAGCTTGTGCGTGTCTTTATCATTAGTAGGTAAACCTCGACTATAGTCGACTACCAGTGGGTCAAATTTAGTGGTGGAAGAAGCACTTGGTGGTAGCAATACCACAATATAGAAAGTAAAAGGCCTGTGCTCAAAATGTTACGTTCAAGCAAAGTAAAAGTACAAAAGTATTGGCATCAAAATATACTTAAAGTACCTAAAGTAAAAGTACTCAAATGTTTGAAAATAGCTGATCTACAAGCTCACAACACGTTGCAATGCGCATTGTGAGCTTGTAGAGCGGCTATTTTCAAATAGCCTATGTATAAAATACCTATTTTTTTTTACTTAAGTACAGTACTTGAGTAAATGTACTTAGTTACTTTCCACAGTAAAAATCTGAAAATGGGGGAGTGGTTAGAGGAGTGGCTAGGTTGAATAAATTACCCATTGTTCACGCCCATTACCTGGAGCTGAGAGGTGCTAGAAAGTGGAAATTCTTTACAAGGGATTATCTCAGTTTAGACTATTAAAGATGACAAGATTCAAATGATCACATCTTCTTCAAATGTGTTCCAATTTCAATGAATGATACATCATATGAAAGCTTATATTCTGTACTTCAACAATCTGTAATAAAATGAAAAATGAAAAATGCCCCCTTGCTGCCTAAAGCACTGTACCCGCTCACATATAGTCAAGTGATCAAGATGGTTCCGTCCAATTTTTCATATTCCATCCTGATTGGCTAATTCCGAACATTGCTGCCCCACAATAACCTACCTGACCTGGCGGAGACCTGTGCTCCGAGGAGCACTTTTTCTAGTTGCTGCTTTAAACAGGCATAAGTTATGCCTCGTTTGTCCGAAAGTCGTGAAACTTGCTTACACTTGTGCCTTGACTCATGAGGAACACATGTATCACTTTGACCAGTAAGCTCCGCCCTTAGATTGTCCGCAATTTTGAGCAGTTTGAAAAACACTTGTTTTTGGCAGTTCTGGCTTAACCGTGCATATGCTTTTTACGAAACTCGGCCATATGGTAGAGGGTCATGAAAAACTATCAAGAAATAATTCTCACACATTCGTCAAAGGGTGGCGCTATAGCAATCAATTGAAAGTGCCAACTTTGAACAGGTACTACTCATGCCCTGTTTGACCTACAGCCATGAAACTTCGATACACACATGCGGCTCTTCATGCCCGACAACTTTCGTGGTCTGACTTTTGACCTCTGACCTTTAGATCTCCCACCATTTTGAATTATATGAAAAACATACATTGGCTCATAACTTCTTCTTTCACTTATGGAAAATCCGCTACTAACATTTTGTCGGCAGAGGTCCAAAGTTCATGTGTAAAGAGTTTTGTGCAGATTACTCAAAAATCCCAGGAGGAGATTTTAACTATTGCAGTTTTATGAAAATTATTCATCTGCCCCTAACATACACATGCAGACTCACATTTCTTTGACACTTTGCAGTAATGTAGAGGGTCATTCCAAATATCACTGAAACCAATCTCACTCCAATTGGCCAAAGGGGGGCGCTATAGCAATTCTTTGAAAATGCAAACTTTAAACAGGCATAAGTCATGCCTCGTTTGGCCGAAAGTCGTGAAACTTGCTTACACTTGTGCCTTGACTCATGAGGAACACATGGATCACTTTGACCAGTAAGCTCCGCCCTTAGATTGTCCGCAATTTTGAGCAGTTTGAAAAACACTTAAACCCAGGATTTTTCAGCTATTTGCGTGAAACTGTATCATCTGTGTGAGCTCCTTTTTCACAGGTTCTGGTCTGTTGGTCCAATGGCTTCTCGCTTAAGCGTGTGCCTTACAGGTTGCCGGTTCAAGCCTCACTTGATGCAGACTTCATTTAAGTTGCATTTCACACAACATGAATGTGTCAATTAATACATGTGCAATTGTTAAAGATAACATGAATTGCTTATTTGAGAGTATGTTTGTACGACATACTTCATTGTATAAGGGAATCTTTATTTAATTCCCTTATAAATTATATAATTATATATCCTCTCTGGTGTGTATACACAAAGCACCCTGTGTTTATATTTCCAGTGGTATAAAGTAACTGTAAGTACTGTACAGTACAATTTGAGGTATTTTTTTGCGTAACGATTTGTCTCATAATATTAACGAATTATCGGTATGTTTTGAATTATTGTCTTAACTTCAGCGCCTCCTCCAGGGAGTCGGACATCGCCTTACATTCCTATACGACATTCCTGAATGTCTCATGAATTAATCTCTTATCTAGATACAATGGTCATTATGTAGGTCGTTTATTCTGGTTCGTCTCCAAGTTTCAGATTGTTGTACACAACGTTAATCTTTTTTTTTTAAATCTAAACTGCCCACAAAAATTTTAGAAACTTAATTTTGGTCAATTATTTCTCCCCTTCAATAATAACAATTGGTATTGTGTTTTATGTCATTTTTATCGTCGACTAGTCACCTTTACAACGAGGTATAGCTTGTAAAGATCGGGCATTCGTGGAATGAGCTATACAGCTAAACGTGTGGGTAGGCCCCAAAGAGCGATTACCAACAGAAGCATATTGGGGAATTTTTTGGGGGGCGCTCCCCACACGTTTTGCTGTGTTGCTAATTCCACGAATGCCCGATCCTTACAAGCAGTACCTCGTTGTAATGGTGACTAATCAACGAAAAAAAATGATATAATACACAATACTAATTGTTATTATTGAAGGGGAAAAATAATTGACCGAAGTTAAGTTTCAATTTTTTTTTTGGGCAGTTTATTTCTCTGCGTGTGTAAGTGCTATCTGTTTTAGTCTCATATTGTATTATTTTCTGTTTAACATTAGTGTTAGACTATCAGACTGTATGAGCCTGTGCCTATGTAGTGCTGTCAAGCGGTGACATTTTTTAATCGCGATTAATTGCATGATTTGTGTAGTTAATCGCGCGATTAATCGCATCATAATCATCTATTCTTTATTGGCTCAAACTTGAATGATGAACTGAAAAGCAGTGCATTGTATTGTACTAGGAGCAGGATGCATCCACATGTATTATTTATTATTATTTTGTATCCAATACATTGTAAAACCAATGTTTCTTTATTTAATTCCCTTTTAAATTAAATAATTATATATCCTCTCTGGTGTGTGGGTGCATTTCTCCTTTCCGACATGTCGCCTTTCCGACGTTGACGAACCCTATACCCAACCCGGGGTGCTCCTTCCATTCCGACATCTCACCACTCCGACTAGTGGCTTCCGCGTGCGGTTATGGTTAGGGTTAGGGTTAGGTATAGGGTTCGTCAACGTCGGAAAGGCGACATGTCGGAAAGGAGAAATGCACCCACCTAACCCTAACCCTAACCATAACCGCACGCGGAAGCCACTAGTCGGAGTGGTGAGATGTCGGAATGGAAGGAGCACCCCCTGGTGGGTATACACAAAGCACCCTGTATTTATATTTCCAGTGGTGTAAAGTAACTGTAAGTACTGTACAGTACAATTTGAGGTATTTTTACTTTACTGGATTATTTACAATTTTCAGTACTTTTACTTCTACTCCACTACATCTCAGAGGCAAATTATTGTATTATTTATTATTACAAAACATACATTAATCACTTCAGCCCTATTTAAGCTTTGGCTATTTGAAAATAGCCGATCTACAAGTTCACAATTCATCGCGATGCAACGTATTGTGAGCTTGTAGATCTGCTATTTTCAAAATATCTTTTATACATTTTAGACATTATGGTAAATTTTTCAAACGGGATATTCTGCACAATGAGTTATTTCTACTTTTGGAACTTTAAGTACATTGTGAGACCAATACTTTTGTACTTTGACTTAATTTTGTATTTTTGTCATTTTCATTTTTTATTACAGACGTTCAATGGAGTGTTTATACATTGCAGTATTGATACTTTTACTGACATTTGAGTACTTTATCCATCACTGATTGGCCTGAGTGTAATCACCTGTGAGGACCAGCTGAACCAGGCTGGCTAACGAGCTGAAGACACTATAAAACCTCTGTCCTCTATAAGTTGAGGCTCTTCTTGAGTTCACAGTTGATGCGGCAGGTTCTCTGTCTTGTCAGAGCCAGTGTCATTTCGATTTCTGGGGTTGTGGTTCAAAAATATGGAGGCATGAATCCTAGGCTCCATATTCTGTGTAACATCAGGCTAAAATAGCACATCTACAAGCTTGAAGATCGGCCATTTTCGTGTAGAGGGGGGAAAAAAGAACAGACATTGTACAAGTTTTGAATGTTTAAGTGGCTAACTGTCTGAAAGTACTCTTTAACATGAATCCAACACAATGCTACACAACGTACTGTAGCACAGTGGTTCTCAACCTGTGGTTCTCCATGATTTTGGGGGGGGTCCCCAGATGACAGTGAAATTACAATTTAAGGACTTTTAAGACCTTTTTAAAACCCAATAAAAAAGACCATCACTGCATCAAAAGTAATCACCAAACTATGCTATAAAAACTGGTCAAACATTGGCCAAATTGTCAAATAATATAAGAGAGGCAACACTTTGGATTATAGCCGATATACAAGATCTATAGATCGGCAATTTTCACAATATTTATCTATGGAACCGAGTTCCAAATTGAATGCCTCTACTCCTACAGTGCAAGTGCTTGTCAGTGTCTGTATACTCTTATTTTGTAGTACTGTACTAGTGTTTCCTGTCTGCCCTTGTTGTTGCTACCTGTTTTGTCTCACCAGTATGTCATTACAGGGCCAGGCTGCCAGCAGGGGCGCCGATGACGTGGGGGCGTCGGGGCTAGCGCCCCCACAGTCAATTGGTCAGCCCCCTCATGAATCTCAGATGTCAGGCTCAAACTTACAGTACCATTACTATTACCATTACTATAGCGGGGCGCAGATAGGTGTTAACGCGCCGTTGACACCTAGAACAATTGCCCAGACAGAGAAACGGCTCGCGGCGGGGGGGGCGGGGCTATTGCGGCTCGAAAAATCAAACACAACTTGTTTAGACCAGGGGGACTCGGCACCAAGCGTCATGTGAACCATGGCTATGGCTGTGTGCTAAACATGTTCTGCAGGTTTTGGCTCTGCCGTGTGCCCTTATTGAAATGAAGGGTCGCTATGCTGTGTCCCTTGACTCCCTCGTCCTGTGTGCACTAACAGTCACTCACTGCATGCACTGAATACCAGTGGTGGAAAAAGTACTAAAATGTTTTACTTAAACAAAAGTATAAATTCTGCGGTGTAAAAATACTCTATTACAAGTAAAAGTAAGGTATTCAAAATGTACTTGAGTAAAAGTAGAAAAGTATTGGTATCAAAATGTATTTAAAGTACCAAAAGTAAAAGTACTCATTATGCAGAAGGTCCCATTTCACAAGTTTTCAAACGTGTAAAATGTATACAAACGCATCGCAAATCTGCTATTTTCAAATTGCCAAAGTATATATACTGTATAAGTGGTGTTGTAATAATAATAATCAAAATCTACAAAGTAACTATAGTAAATAAAGTTATCAAATAATTGTAGTGGAGTAAAAGTACAATATTTGTCTATATGTAGTGGAGTAGAAGTAACTATAGGCTACTACTAAAATAAGTACTTTTATTTAAGTAAAACATTTGAGGATGGGACACACTGAAGGATGGGTAGAGTGTTGTTAATGTTGTTTTATGGTCATTTAATGAATTAATTAAGCAAAAAAAATCGCGCGCGCTTCGCGCGCCTACATGCCCGCGACGCGGTGGGTGGAGGGGGGGGGGGGGCGCGAGTGGTGGTCAAGTTCAGCCCCCATGGTCGCGCACAAAAGTCAGCGCCCCTGGCTGCCAGCATGGCTCCTGGCCCTGTCTTAATGTTGCCTTTATTCCGTCACTTCTGCCACTTTTTGCAGTTCTGGCTGAACCGTGCTGTCGCTTTTTACGAAACTCGGCCATATGGTAGATGTTCATGAAAAAGAAATAAATCTCACAATCTTTTGTCAAAAGGTGGCGCTATAGCACTCAATTGAAAATGCCAACTTTGAACAGGTACAACTCATGCCCTGTTTGACCAAAGATTGTTAATTTAGCAAGATACACAATCTCCATTGGAGCCACTAGAGGCGAATTAGTACACAAATCCTACAAATGGTCTCCTAAGTAGGCGTGGTTTTCTTCTCCCCCGACCATCCACCACCCTCCCCCTCCCCTCTCCCTGGCTGACAACGTCATGTGGATGTGCATTTGTGTATTTTCTTCATTAAAGAAAATGTACATGTTTGAAAGTGCACTGTTATTGGCAAAGATGCTTTTTAAGACAGTCATAACATTCCCCCCACAAACACACATGTATTATTCAGTCTTATGCTAGATGTGCTCCTGTTTCTGCTCAATATTGTAACAGGGCCTTTTATTTATAAGGTATATATTTTACCACTAGTGTGTTTAGCATGAATGTTTAGCATAATGATTCCCAAATCATACACCATCAACCAAGACAGTTACTGTAATAATGGAAAATTATAGAGCATTGGAACACATTTTATCTATTTTTTAATACGTCCATATTTCACGTGCTATATTCACATTCACACGTACTATATTCACATTCAATCTCAGTTTATTAGTTTCTAGAACATATCTTATGCGTACAGAGCATAGAGTTAAAATCTAATATAATAATACAATATAATATAAGGGACAGACAGAGCCCTCTATGTCTCGTGCGTCAGACTGCAGACGGACTCTTCAGATATCTTCCCAAATCTCGCGAGAGTGTGTTGCTGGGATAGAGAAAGGTCGATAACAAAGTAGATTTTCTCCTAATTTGTGTCTCTAAAAAAAGCCATTTAGTATGAAAATCTTGTACATATTGTGTGGCTTGTGATGATTGGGTCCAATATTTAGTTCAGTGACCATGGAGCTAAGGAATGGTTCAGAAGCTGTGTTCACGTTCACTCTTCCATTGGAATCAATAGACTCAAACTTCCTGTCTCCTAAAAAGGCGTCCACCTACGTCACACAGAAACGGGAAGTAAACCGGAGATTGCGTATCTTGCTAAATTAACAATCTTTGGTTTGACCTACAGCCATGAAACTTCCATACACATATGCGTCTCCTCATGCTGAACAACTTTCACACTCTGACTTTTGACCTCTGACCTTTAGATCTCCCAACATTTTGAATTATATGAAAAACGGCCATTGGCTCTTAACTTCTGCATTTTTTCACTTATGGAAAATCCGCTACTAACGATTTGTCGGCAGAGGTCCAAAGTTCATGTGTAAAGAGTTTCGTGCAGACAAAAATCCCAGGAGGAGATAGATTTGAACTATTGCAGTTTTATGAAAATTATTCATCTGCCCCTAACACATACATGCAGACTCACATTTCTTTGAAACTTTGCAGAAATGTTGAGGGTCATTCCAAATATCACTGAAACCAATCTTACTCCAATTGGCCAAAGGGGGGCGCTATAGCAATTTCTTTTAAATGCAAACTTTAAACAGGCATAAGTCATGCCTCGTTTGGCCGAAAGTCGTGAAACTTGCTTACACTTGTGCCTTGACTCGTGAGGAACACATGTATCACTTTGACCAGTAAGCTCCGCCCTTGAGTACAACCCACTGTTTTCATCTGACTGTAAAGCCTTTCAACACCATGGACAGAGGCACACACAGAAAGCAAGTGGGTCTTCAGTGTGAGCTCTATCAGCTCACTAAGTAAGGACTTCTTCAGAACCACATGAACTGGCTTAACATTTAAGAGAGAGAGAGAGAGAGAGAGAGAGAGAGAGAGAGAGAGAGAGAGAGAGAGAGAGAGAGAGAGAGAGAGAGAGAGAGAGAGAGAGAGAGAGAGAGAGAGAGAGAGAGAGAGAGAGAGAGAGAGAGAGAGAGAGAGAGAGAGAGAGAGAGAGAGAGAGAGAGAGAGAGGAGAGAACAACAGATAGGGCAATTCAGTAACGACACAAGAATGAAGAAAGTAGTTCTTGTAGTTCTAATGTGGCTGATAAAATAATGTAACGGGCTGATAAACTTGTGTGTGTTGTGTGCAATCACACACCGACACAAACACACTCGCCCACGCAAAGAAGCAACTGAGGACATTTGGAACCTACAATAATAATATGATAATAACTAATAAGAACAGAATAAAGGCTGAAACACATTAATAACTGAATAAGTTCAGACTTAAAAGTTGTAAAAAATAAATTAGGGACTTCCTGTGATGGCATGGACAGGCTTGCAGCATAAAACAGCACTCCGGACAAAATTAAAAAGTGACAAAAATAAATGAGTGGAAATAGGTTCCTAAGATCAGACACCCCGAACCAATCTTGTTGAAACGCAGCCTAAGAACATATCAGATGCCTTTGCCAAATTTTCTGAACAGTTATCAAGGACAAGAACGATGTTCACATCATGAGCCACATCATGAGCCGAGTGTCCTCATCGCGCGGGCGATTTTGTGGATCACAGTAGTGAAAAGTGTCACTCAGAGCCCAGTCCTGTGACACATTAATTGTCTGGAGACCTGTTGAAGAGAGGAGAAAGAAATGAAATCAAGGTCTTAACCACATGAACCCTATTGTCCCAACTTCTGTGCAATGTCGTAATACGACCCTGTAGGTGAACAATCAGTGAAAACAACAAATCTATAAACTCACAATGCGTTGCAACATTCCGTTGTGAGCTTGAAGCTCTGCTGTTTTTGCTATTATATATAATGAGTATATAGGGCTTAAAAGGACCACTTCATCCATTTTCAAACTATATTCTTCCACCTTAATTGGCGGCCAAACTCATGGAGGCTACACAAGTCTATGGAGGCCGTTTCCAATCACACACATGGCCCAACTAACTCCACATTTCCCCCCAAAATTCCTCAATATTCTGCCTGTAACACCAGCTGCTTCCCATACCGTTTCTCTACTTGCACGATGTACAATTAATATGAAACGCATTATGCCCCAATACTTATGCAAATCACTTCGCCAGCTCACAATTTACTTCCGGATGGTTCGTTTCATCAAACTGAGCACCTTTGCCACATCAGTCAAACGGGAAAGAAACAAGCGCTGCCGTGGTCTATGCAAACGAGCCCAAATGCGCGCCCAAATAAGACCAAAATCGATTATACAAAAGGCAGACCTGGCAACGCAGGCTACGCCAATCATGTGACAGAGATCCACAAGCTATGGGGCAGAGACGCCATGTGCCATACACCGTATCTTAGCAACAACGAAAGCACTCATATTGGTCGTGTCATCCTGAGGCCAGTTTCCAGACAATGGCATCGCAGAGAGCTTGCTGTCGCCATTACAGTCACACACAGCAACAACAGGGAGCTGAGCTGGACACGACAGCACAATCACCCTCATTTCTCTAATAAATCGCCCTGTCATTTTCATATTGTCAAGACTTTTAGGTCACTGCAGCCTGCTACTAATGTAACCAATGTTTATGTCCACCACTGTGATAGCGTTCGTTGTATTTGAGTGATTAGTGGCTAACGCACTTTTACCGTAGCATGTAGCTAACGCTAACGTGGTTGTCGTGGCTGACGCAGCTGTGAAATCACGTTGTCAACAATGACAGTTAGTGTGGTGAATGTTACTATTCCTGCTCAGTTAGTCCATTGTAGATGGTGCGCCCACATAAGCCCTACATCGCTTATACGACAAACAGACCTGCCAACCCTCATCGTACACACACACACACACACACACACACACACACACACACACACACACACACACACACACACACACACACACACACACACACAGCATTAGCTGCTAACGTGGCCTGCTACTTGGATTCTGTTGCTGCTGGTTGTTAATGCAGCCTGCTAATTGTCTCTAAAGCAGGGATGGGCAACTAGCCTGCACCGTCACTCAATGCGGCCCCAGGCCAAAATATTTTTTTTTTCCAATTTTTTTTTAATCACAAATAAAAACAAAGTAATCTAAACATATCCGAAATGGTGAACTATTGCCTTCAACTGTTCCAAACATGCAACTTTCCATGAACCATTTTAATTACAACAGTCCACCACTAGAGCGCGCTCTCGTTTATTTTAATAGAAGCCTTATTAACTATAATTCTAGTGTTCATTTTTGTATATTTTTAAGCCAAGGTTACAGCAATACTCTGAAAGGCATACTCAGGAATGTGAAGTTTTGTTTAGCAGTAGGCTACAGCTGTAGTAAGTTGATAGAAGCATTACGTTAGCGTGTAGCTAAGCTAACGAACGGCTAGCGTTAGCATGCGGCTAATGCTAACGCTGTTGTCGTGACTGAAACGGCTATGTTACACATCTTACCAACAACCCGTATGAACGTTAGTCTGGTAAATGTAATCAATGCTACCTAATTAGCCTGTTGAAGAGTTTCATTTTAGTTTATTTTGTGGGTTTTTGTCACACAATGTAACGTAATGGCAGCGACGCATTGCTGACCATCACAGGGCATCATGGGAAATGTAGTCATTTTTAGAGCGCGGCCGAAGTTCTAGTTCATATAATTGGTCCTCACTAATGCTCATTAGATCCAGAAATCGTTCAGAAATGCTGTAGCTTCCATTAGATTGGAATCTATAACCTTTGCTGACCGCCATTTCTTTGGGATCAAGTTTGTCTGTATGATCCTGGTGTAGAATTGTTTCAGCCAGGTTAGGGCTCGGGGGCCAAGATGTTTCATGAACTCTGGAGAGATGTTGTCATATCCTGCTGCCTTTCCACATTTCAGGCCCTGCAGGACTTTCTCCAGTTCAGCAACCTCAAAAGGCTCAGGGTTTCTTTCCTCTCGGGGCGTTTTTCGATGTTTCTTTAGCTCAGTTATAACTGCTCTTCTGGTGTGTTTGTCCTGGGTTTCTTTTGCAATAGACAATAGGTGGGATGCAACTTGGTTGGGTGTGACAGATGGCTCGGCTTTGGCTAGGGGGCTTCTGTGCAGATCCTAGGCGGCGTATGAGGCTCCAACATTTCCTGCTAGAGTGGGTAAAATTCAGGTCAGCAACCTCAGGTCAGTCTCCTCCCATTTCTTTTGCCGGGCTGTAGTTAGCGATTCAACAAGATGGTCTGCTATCTCAGGGTCTCCTGATGTTTTGTAGGCTTGTAGGAGGGCAGCGCTGTCTCCGTCCAGACATGGGACGTAGAGGGGTCGGTAGCCTCGTGGGATTGCTGTGTGGGCAGCTTTGAAGATGGCACTGCAGAAGCGGTTGTATGCTTCATCTACAGTGATGGTGTGGAGTGGGATGGTGACGACACTCCGGTCCAAGGTTTCACTGTATTTTTCCAGTTGGCTTTGCGGAAGTTCCAGCGCATCTTTCTTGGGCTGTTTATGACTGGGAGATGTAGGCCAATGTGTACGAGCAAGGGCCGGTGTTGACTCTGTGGAAAATCGTCAAGAATGAGGATCTGTGCAGGATAAGGCGTTCCATTCAAAGAGCTGACCCAGCACAGGTCAGGAGAGTAGTCCTTTTTCCACCTGGCAGAGTGGAAAGTTCCTCTTTGTTTGGGGTCGTGTATCAGAACAAGGTCATTTCTAGATGCCCAGTCTGAAAGTGCCTCACCATCACTATCGACCACTGGGTATCCCCAGTCAGGGTGGTGGCTGTTAAAGTCCCCCACATAGATGGCAGGGTGGGGTAGGGTGGGTAAGACCTGCAGATCCCAGTTGGCACTAGGGGGCTTGTACACATTAACAATATGGAAGCCACCAATGGTTATGGTATCTGAGAAATGTGTTGTTGTCAGGTGGTTTGCTTCAACTATATCAGAACGCACATAGGTGGCAAGTCCATGTTTGGCATGTGGAGTGTAGCACAGGAGGTCAAAGCCATTGATGGTGCAGCGGCCTGCTTCCTCTGTGCCAATGTGAGTCTCTTGGAGGCAGATAACGTCAATCGAGTGTTGGGAGGCGAGGACTTCGATGAGGCTTCGCTTGGCTGCAGAAAGGCCTTCGACGTTTAGTTGTAGTATTCGAAGGGCAGGTCCTACCGCGAGGTGCTCTTGGGGCTGTTTGCTTTCGGCTTTAGGACTGACTAGGATTCTTTTTTTTTTTCAATCATTTATTTTTGCAATTTTTCTTGTTTACTTTTAGACAACAGACTACAACAAACTCAGACAAAACAGTGTACGTACAGAAAATCATAATTATAAGACAGAAAACAAGAACGATAAAACAAAAGGTAAAAATAAAAATAAAAAATATCAAGTGGTAAAGCTTCAGAAGTAGGGGAGTATAATTATCGGGAGGGCACAGCAAAAATCCCTATCACATCCGACCAGTGAGACAGGCCAAGGATCTGCGGGGTCCCCCGTATGTGTGTGTGCAAATGAGGGTGGGATGTCTCTTATTACTTCATCAAAGCAACCCAAATAAATATCTTGAACCGGTCTGAATCAATGACTCTCTTCCATGAAGTCCAGAAAGGGGGACCATACCTCCAAAAACACCTCTGCCTTATCCTGCATTTCATATTTAAGCCTCTCCAGAGGTAACAGAGACATTATTTGGTTCATCCACATATGTTCATTTGGGATACTATCGGTCTTCCATAAAATTAGAATACATTTCTTTGCCAAAAATCTAAACACATCAAACAATTTCCTATGTGGAGAGTTCATGATTACGTTTAGGTCAACTCCTAAAAGATACTAAAGAGGGGATATCCTCAGTTTGAATTTAAAAATGTTTTCGATTAAATTATGGATAGTATCCCAAAATGGTTTGATTTTTTAACAGAACCAGAACATATGTGAATATGTACCCAAAGTTAATTTACATCTATTGCATAAAGGTGAATACTCCTGGGACATCTTGTTTAAACAAATTAGAAATGTTTTGAAAATGAACTTATAGTTATGTTCCAACACTCTAGGAGAGAGTGTAGGTAGGTTTACCTTTGCACATATCATTGTCCATGTTTCTTGGTCTATAATTATATTTAAATATTTTTCCCATATCCTTTTCAGAGGTTGGAAGGATGAGGTCACTCTACTATTGAGAACTTTATAGATCTTTGAAGTGAGTTTTAACATAGATTCAGTACTAAAGAAGAGTTCTATCTCGTCTATTTGAAACCTAAAAATATTTTTCTGAATCAGTGATTGTAAAAAATGTCTCAATTGTAAATACTGAAAGAAGCTTGTAGGGGAAAAACCATATTCCTCCTTAAACTCTGGAAAGGATTTCAAGTCTGTGTTTCTAAATAGACAACCCAGATTGTTAACGCCCTTATTAGTCCACCTCTGTAAACCGATCTCACTTAAACCTGCCGGTAAATCCGGATTGTGAGAGACAGGTGAAAGAACAGATATAATCTTTGGAAGTTTGCAGTATTTCTTGCAGCTAGGCCAAACCGATATAACACCATCAATAACAAAGGATTTGTTAAGCCCTGCCAAATTCCTATTTATAAATGGAAGAGATTTCAGCGGAATTGGATTACTGAAGCGGGATTCTATTGGTTTCCAAAGAGTGTCTTCCGAGTCCTGAAACCATTCAGCCATTCGTTTGATTTGAGCAGACCAATAATATAATTCAAAATTTGGCTGGGCTAGACCCCCTTCCCTATAAGGTTTGCATAAAGTGGCCAAAGAGACTCGTACTTTTTTGTGGTTCCAAAGAAATTTTAAAATGTCTGCGTTTACATTCTTAAAGAAAATTAATGGAATAGGACAGGGCAACGACTGAAATAAGTAGTTTAGTCTTGGTAGTAAGTTCATTTTGACCACATTGATTCGACCTTTAAGTGTTAGGGGTAAGTCCATAAGTCCATATCCTCCTTAAGTTTTTGTACAAGAGGTGTATAGTTACAATTAAATAAATTATCCAGTACCGGGGAAATAAAAACACCAAGATAAGTGAAGCCTTCTTTTGTATGTTTAAAAGGGGATAAACTGTTGAGTTTTTCGTCATCAATGAGGGTAAGTGGACAGAGAGTAGATTTTGATGCATTTATTTTATAGCCAGAAATCGAGCCATAGAAGTTAATTACTGATAGTAAGTTAGGAATTGACTGGTCTAAATTGGATAAAAATAATAAGGTGTCATCGGCATATAAAGAAATCTTATGTTCAAAATTTCCAGCAAATATGCCTTTAATATTGGAATTTAATCGGACTGATTGGGCAAAAGATTCAGCCCCGAGCGCATACAAGGATCCAGATAGTGGACAGCCTTGCCTAGTCCCTCTTGCTAGATTAATCTTTTTTGAAAGATAGCCGTTTGTAAAAACTTGTGCGGTTGGTGAAGTGTCTAATGTTTTTATACAGTTTATAAACCTAGAGCCAAGATCGAGATGCGCCAGGGTGGAGAGGAGAAAGCTCCAATCCACCCGGTCAAAGGCTTTTTCTCCATCGAGCGATATAATTGCGGACTCGCCTCCATCCTTGCCAACATGATCAATTATATTAACCAAGCGGCGTATGTTATCTGCACCATGACGGCCTTTAACAAAGCCTGTCTGGTCGTTTTTTATCAATGATGGGAGAACAGAATCTAATCGTTTAGCTAAAATCTTGGCGAGGATTTTGTAGTCAGCATTCAGAAGTGAAATTGGCCTATATAAGATGAACATTCGTGCATGTCTTTATCCTTTTTTTAAATAAGTGTAATAGCTGCCTCTTTCATGGAGCCTGGAATAATACTACAGTCAACAAATTCCCCTTTACCATGGGCATAAAACGTGGTTGTAATTCAGACCAGAAATGTACGTAGAATTCTACTGGGAATCCATCAAGGCCAGGACATTTTCCAACAGACATAGCCTTAATGATGTCATAAACTTCTTCAGATGAGAAATAATCATTTGACAGAACACGGTCATCAGCAGAGACTTTAGGTAGCTTAGCAGATTGTAAGAAGGAATCAATACTTTCACTACCTGGGGAAATATGTGCTTGATAAAGATTATTGAAAAAAGTAAAAAACGTGTCGTTGATCTCAACTGGGTCATACGAAATTACATGATTATGTGTCCTAATTGCTTTAATCTGACGTTCTGTGTGTTCTTTTTTAAGTTGATATGACAGCAATTTTCCTATTCTATTATTAAATTCATAATGTTTTTGTCAATTAACAATAACTTTTTGGTGTCATTGACATAATCAAGTTCCAGCTTAGCTTTGGCTGCTGAAAAAGCCTTCCAATTTACATCTGAAGGATTATATTTATGAGTTGCTTCTAAATGTTTTACTTGGTTCTCTAGTTGCGTCCTGGCCTTTTGAGACTCCTTTTTTTTAAATGAAGCATATGAAATTATGTAGCCGCGAAAAGTAGCCTTAGCTGCATCCCATAAAGCGGCTGCAGTCACCTCTGAATGCTTGTTATCATTATAGAAATCCTTAACAATTTTTTCAAAATATGAGTCAAACTCAATGTCAGTTAGTAGAGATGTATTAAACTTCCAGTTTTTAGTTTGGGGCTTGGGATGGGTCAGCGTAATGTCAAGAAAAATGGGAGCATGATCTGAGATAATAATCTGTCCTATGTCACATTTTGATACCAAGTGAACAATGGTGCTTGGGATTAAAAAATAATCTAATCTCGAAAAAGATTTGTGTGGATTCGAAAAGAAGGTATAATTTCTAGTGTTAGGATTAAGCTCTCTCCATACATTGATGAGACCAACCTCCTCACACAGACCATTAAGGGCTGTGGAGGATCTTGATCTCAGCGGTGCAGGAGGTGCCTTGTCAGCCAAAGGATCCATAATCAAATTAAGATCTCCAGCTATTAAACCCACACCTTTACAATGATAAGTAAACAGTGTGATCATCTCAGCCATAAACTCAGGACAGTCCTCATTAGGTGCGTATACATTTAACAATGTCATATGTTGACCAAACAGTGAACCTGTGATTAAAATGTATCTGCCCTCTGAGTCAAGTATTTGGTTTTCAAATATGAAGGGAATTTGTTTATCAATAAGAATAGCGACTCCTCTACTGTTAGATGTAAATGAGGAGGAGAAAACCTGCCCAACCCAACCCTGTTTGAGTTTTAAGTGCTCTACTGAAGTCAAATGAGTTTCCTGTAATAAAGCTATAGAGGCTTTATTTTTTTAAAGATACGTTAGAACTGTTCTGCGCTTGATGGAGTGACCCAAGCCTCTAACATTCCAGGAAACTAGAAAAAGTGCTCCTCGGAGCACAGGTCTCCGCCAGGTCAGGTAGGTTATTGTGGCCTCCTGGTGGCGCTATAATAGGCCAATGTTTAAAGGGTACCATTTGTTCTTAGGCCTTGCACGGCAATCGGACACTGCATTCATGGTTTGAGGCATTTTGTGCAACATTTTTTTTTGCTAAATTAGACCTGCTGGTGGCGCTATAACAGGCCAATGTTAAAAGGGTGGCATTTGCTCCCCAACATAGAGTGAATGTGCGTGCAAAGTTTGACCGCAATCGGACGGTGCGTTCATGATTTGCGGAATTTTGTTCAAAACAAGCCACTACTGCAAACTTTAGATGTCAATCTTAGCCAATGAGGATGGAATATGAAAAATCAAACACATCCGACTTGATCACATGACTATGGAGATCATGTGTACCGATTTGCGTGAAATTTGGATAAAATCGGAAGGAGTAATATAAAGAAATGTGTTTTACATAAGTCGGCCTCCTGGTGGTGCTATAAAAGGCAGATGGGAAAAATGCAGGGCAAAGGTTTTTCCTTGACCTCTAGGGAGTGCGCATACAAAGTTTTACACAGATCGGTGCAGTTATAGGTAAAAACATGAATCGGCCTGTTATAGCGCCACCATGAGGCTGATTTGAAAATTTTCAAGTGGCATTTCTTCCTCGACATAGTGGAAATACGCGTGCAAAATTTCACCAAAATTGCATGCTGTGTTCATGATTTGAGGCATTTTGTTGAAAATGGAGCACTCCTGCAAACTTTGGAAGCCATTTTTAGCCAATCAGGATGGAATATGAAAAATCTGAAAGACAAGTTTTGTTTAATGACTATAGAGATACTGTGTACCGATTTTGCTATAAAAGGCCCATGTGAAAAATTTGGGGCAGAAGTTCGGAATTGGCATCCAGGGAGTGTGTGTGTGCACAGTTTCGCTGCGATCAAGCCAACGGTGGCGGAGATTAGCTGGTGACAGACGGACGGACGGACGGACGGACACACGGACACACGGACGGAGGGTAAAACATACTCTCTCGCCATGCCTTTCGGCCTGGCGGAGACAATTATGTTTAAGTTAGCCATATGCTTGGAGTAAGGTTTAATTTTGCAGCTACTTAATAAGAATAAAATTGGTCATTATTGATGCCCACCTGAGGAAGCACACACCTGTAATATTTACTTCTATATTCATAGCAATACCACTTGAAAAAACATAAGTACAAGATGAGTTTGGGGTAGTGAGTAATAGCAAACAGAACACTAAACAAAAACACTAAACCTACACAACATAAACACGCAGACATACAGTAATTTATGGTGTCAAAAGGCACCATGAAAACACAAATCGCTCAAAGGGGCTTTGTCTCAGTACCCGGGAAGGGGAATAAGAAACCCTGGTTTAATCTCTGAGGCACATCGATGTGTGCCTAACAACATTCCGTAAAGGAATTAAAGTATTTGATATACATGAAAATCTTGCTTGTGGTAAAATGTTTTCCTCTTCAAAGTACCACGTTCCTGGTCTCTAAATAAACATAGCCTAAAAGGTATAATATTATTGCTGGAACGTGTCCTTCTAAAAGGATTTTCTTTCCCTTTTTATTTTTGGGCGGTGAAACCGCCCCTATAAGTGAGATTTGGAAAAATGTACATTTTCCTGCGCTGTGATCTGGGCCCAGGAAATTAGTAGAATTATCCAGCGCTGTGATTGGCCAATCACAGCCTATTCAGGACTGTGACTGGCCAGTGTCACATGACACATGTGCATAGCCCTATATAAGCAACCATAACTTGAAAAAAACCAAAATGTGGTTTTTTTCAAGTTATGGTTTTGTCCATCATAAAGAGTGTTTCAATAAATGTATTTATCCTTTGTACATGATTGATCGACTCCATTCAGTATTGTGATTAGCTAGCAAGACACCGCCCACTTCACACAGGGTGTGATTTTTTTTTAATAAGGAAAAAATTAAAGTAGTACTAATAATAATAATAATAATAATAACAACATTTAATAATAAACTAAAGCTTGCACTCCAGAAAAGTGAAAAAATGAAAAAAATAAATAATAATCATTGTTTGTCCATCTCACAGGAGTTTGAAATGCTGGATATTCGTTTTAACGTCCTCATTAATCGAAATTGACATCATAATAATAACTAGAAAAAGTGCTCCTCGGAGCACAGGTCTCCGCCAGGTCAGGTAAGTTATTGTGGCCTCCTGGTGGCGCTATAATAGGCCAATGTGAAAAGGGTGGCATTTCTTCCTCGGCCTAGTGGGAATGTGCTTGCAAATTTTCACGGAAATCGCACGCCGCGTTCATGATTTCATACATTTTGTTCAAAACGGACCAATCCTGCAAACTTTGGAAGTCAACCTTAGTCAATCAGGATGGAATATGAAATATCGGACAGATGCGTCTTGATCACATGACTATAGAGATACTGTGTACCGATTTGTGTGATGTTTGGATAAAATCGGAAGGAGTAATATAAAGAAATGTGTTTTACATAAGTCGGCCTCCTGGTGGCGCTATAAAAGGCAGATGGGAAAAATGCAGGGCAAAGGTTTTTCCTTGACCTCTAGGGAGTGCGCATACAAAGTTTTACACAGATCGGTGCAGTTATAGGTAAAAACATGAATCGGCCTGTTATAGCGCCACCATGAGGCTGATTTGAAAATTTTCAAGTGGCATTTCTTCCTCGACATAGTGGAAATACGCGTGCAAAATTTCACCAAAATTGCATGCTGTGTTCATGATTTGAGGCATTTTGTTGAAAATGGAGCACTCCTGCAAACTTTGGAAGCCATTTTTAGCCAATCAGGATGGAATATGAAAAATCTGAAAGACAAGTTTTGTTTAATGACTATAGAGATACTGTGTACCGATTTGCGAGATTTTTGGACAAAATCTGTAGGAGTACTGTCACAAAATATGTTTTGCACAAATCGGCCTCCTGGTGGTGCTATAAAAGGCCCATGTGAAAAATTTGGGGCAGAAGTTCGGAATTGGCATCCAGGGAGTGTGTGTGCACAGTTTCGCTGCGATCAAGCCAACGGTTTTTTGAATATTGAATATTGATTGATTGAATATTTTATTAGGCAAAAAATGTAAAACAGCACAGTTACATTTAAAATACTTTGTCTAACAGGTCCGTTCATAAAAGTCCTTGCGGACTTGTTTCCAATGAGGGCCTTGGTATTTAATTCATAGGCATATATAGTGGCACCACAGTTCAAATATCATTACAAAATAAACAGCCAAAAACAATATATAACACTATGTACAACAAAAAAAATAAAAAAGAGGGGAAAAAAAATATGTACAAGAACAGGGGGGGGGGGGTCTGCTGTCTAACGGGAAAATGGTACTACCTCCACCTTTGGCCTCCTGAAAGGTGATTTTTTAAGGCTCTCTTAAATGAGCCCAGCGAACTGCATTTTTTGAGGGATGGAGTTAGACTATTCCAATCCTGGGTGGCAGTGCTGTAGAAGGAGAATTTGCCCATGTTTGATTTATGGGTGGGTGGTACCAAATTGTTGTTAACGCTCCCTCTGGTATTGTGACTGTGGGTGTCGCTAACCTTTTGGAGGTATTTACTCAGATATGCGGGAATTGGGGGCATATCGGGCAAATTTGCATTTACGATTTTGAAGGCCAGTCCCATTTTTAGTTGTTTAACCCTGTCTTCCACCCTGAGCCAGCCTAGGCTGGCAAAATGGGTGGGAGAAAGGTGGGTCATGGGCCCCAATCCGAGGAGTAGCCGAATCAGTTTGTTTTGGGAGGTTTGAAGCTTAGTCTTCAGTGACACTGAACGGTGGCGGAGATTAGCTGGTGACAGACGGACGGACGGACGGACGGACGGACGGACGGACGGACACACGGACACACGGACGGAGGGTAAAACATACTCTCTCGCCATGCCTTTCGGCCTGGCGGAGACAATTATGTTTAAGTTAGCCATATGCTTGGAGTAAGGTTTAATTTTGCAGCTACTTAATAAGAATAAAATTGGTCATTATTGATGCCCACCTGAGGAAGCACACACCTGTAATATTTACTTCTATATTCATAGCAATACCACTTGAAAAAACATAAGTACAAGATGAGTTTGGGGTAGTGAGTAATAGCAAACAGAACACTAAACAAAAACACTAAACCTACACAACATAAACACGCAGACATACAGTAATTTATGGTGTCAAAAGGCACCATGAAAACACAAATCGCTCAAAGGGGCTTTGTCTCAGTACCCGGGAAGGGGAATAAGAAACCCTGGTTTAATCTCTGAGGCACATCGATGTGTGCCTAACAACATTCCGTAAAGGAATTAAAGTATTTGATATACATGAAAATCTTGCTTGTGGTAAAATGTTTTCCTCTTCAAAGTACCACGTTCCTGGTCTCTAAATAAACATAGCCTAAAAGGTATAATATTATTGCTGGAACGTGTCCTTCTAAAAGGATTTTCTTTCCCTTTTTATTTTTTTTTAATAAGGAAAAAATTAAAGTAGTACTAATAATAATAATAATAATAATAATAACAACATTTAATAATAAACTAAAGCTTGCACTCCAGAAAAGTGAAAAAATGAAAAAAATAAATAATAATCATTGTTTGTCCATCTCACAGGAGTTTGAAATGCTGGATATTCGTTTTAACGTCCTCATTAATCGAAATTGACATCATAATAATAACTAGAAAAAGTGCTCCTCGGAGCACAGGTCTCCGCCAGGTCAGGTAAGTTATTGTGGCCTCCTGGTGGCGCTATAATAGGCCAATGTGAAAAGGGTGGCATTTCTTCCTCGGCCTAGTGGGAATGTGCGTGCAAATTTTCACGGAAATCGCACGCCGCGTTCATGATTTCATACATTTTGTTCAAAACTGACCAATCCTGCAAACTTTGGAAGTCAACCTTAGTCAATCAGGATGGAATATGAAATATCGGACAGATGCGTCTTGATCACATGACTATAGAGATACTGTGTACCGATTTGTGTGATGTTTGGATAAAATCTGAAGGATTAATATCCAAAAATGTATTTGACATAAGTCGGCCTCCTGGTGGCGCTGTAAAAAGCAGATGTGAAAAATGCAGTGCAGATGTTTTTCCTTGGCCTCTAGGGAGTAGGCGTGCAAAGTTTCACGCAGATCGGTGCAGTTATAGTTAAAAATGCAAATCGGCCTGTTATAGCGCCACCATGAGGCTGATGTGAAAAGTTTTAAGTGCCATTTCTTCCTCGGCCTAGTGGGAATGTGCGTGTGCAATTTTATGCAAATGGCAAGCTGCGTTCATGATTTGAGGCAGTTTGTTCAAAACGGACCAATCCTGCAAACTTTGGATGGTAACCTTAGCCAATGAGGATGGAATATGGGAAATCGGACAGATCAGGGTTGATCACATGACTATAGAGATACTGTGTACCGATTTGCATGAGGTTTGGTTAAAAACTGTAGGAGTAATGGGAAAAAATGGGTTTTGCACAAATCGGCCTCCTGGTGGCGCTATAACAGGCCCATGTGAAAATTTTGAGGCAGAGGTTCTGAATTGGCATCCAGGGAGTGTGTGTGCACAGTTTCGCAGCGACCGGGCCAACGGTGCCGGAGATTTGGTGCTAACGGACAGACAGGACACACGGACGGACGGACACACGGACGGACAGGGGCGAAAACATACTCTGTCGCCATGCCTTTCGGCCTGGCGGAGACAATAATAACTAGAAAAAGTGCTCCTCGGAGCACAGGTCTCCGCCAGGTCAGGTAAGTTATTGTGGCCTCCTGGTGGCGCTATAATAGGCCAATGTGAAAAGGGTGGCATTTCTTCCTCGGCCTAGTGGGAATGTGCGTGCAAATTTTCACGGAAATCGCACGCCGCGTTCATGATTTCATACATTTTGTTCAAAACGGACCAATCCTGCAAACTTTGGAAGTCAACCTTAGTCAATCAGGATGGAATATGAAATATCGGACAGATGCGTCTTGATCACATGACTATAGAAATACTGTGTACCGATTTGTGTGATGTTTGGATAAAATCTGAAGGATTAATATCCAAAAATTTATTTGACATAAGTCGGCCTCCTGGTGGCGCTGTAAAAAGCAGATGTGAAAAATGCAGTGCAGATGTTTTTCCTTGGCCTCTAGGGAGTAGGCGTGCAAAGTTTCACGCAGATCGGTGCAGTTATAGTTAAAAATGCAAATCGGCCTGTTATAGCGCCACCATGAGGCTGATGTGAAAAGTTTTAAGTGCCATTTCTTCCTCGGCCTAGTGGGAATGTGCGTGTGCAATTTTATGCAAATGGCAAGCTGCGTTCATGATTTGAGGCAGTTTGTTCAAAACGGACCAATCCTGCAAACTTTGGATGGTAACCTTAGCCAATGAGGATGGAATATGGGAAATCGGACAGATCAGGGTTGATCACATGACTATAGAGATACTGTGTACCGATTTGCATGAGGTTTGGTTAAAAACTGTAGGAGTAATGGGAAAAAATGGGTTTTGCACAAATCGGCCTCCTGGTGGCGCTATAACAGGCCCATGTGAAAAATTTGAGGCAGAGGTTCTGAATTGGCATCCAGGGAGTGTGTGTGCACAGTTTCGCAGCGACCGGGCCAACGGTGCCGGAGATTTGGTGCTAACGGACAGACAGGACACACGGACGGACGGACACACGGACACACGGACGGACGGACGGACAGGGGCGAAAACATACTCTCTCGCCATGCCTTTCGGCCTGGCGGAGACAATAACAGCATTTAGAAATGACACACTAAAGCCTGAACTCCAGAAAAATGAAAAAATAAACGAAAAAAATTATAATCATTGTTTATCCATCTCAAAAGGAATTTGAGATGTTAGATATTCGTTCTAGCTATCATCATGAATCGAAATAGACATAGTAATAATAACAACATTTAATAATAGCAAACTAAAGCCTCAACTCTAGAAAAATGAAAGATAAATTAGTAAATAATAATAATCACTGTTTATCCATCCATCACAGGAGTTGAAATGCTGGATATGCGTTTTAACTATCATCATTGACCGAAATAGACATACAATACATTCAGCACACTGAGGGCAGGTGTTGGTTTAATCGTTTATAACTATAAGAGTGCGCATATGCAGCCAAACGGGCCGTAAGGGTCCATTTGGTTACATATACTCCCAGTTCGGGACCAACACCCAGGACCCACATCGCAAGAGATTAGCATGTAATGCATTATAATAAAGGAAAAGAAAAAGAGGGAAAAGCAGACAACCAAACAAATATATGGGCCTAATTAACCTATAAGTCACTAATCAAATCCCACCGTCGTCAGTTTATCACAATAAATAAAATAAGAATATATAAATAAAAACAAGAATCATAAACTATCTGGGGTAGGGAAAAAAAGGGCAGTCCTTATCCTCAATCCATGTTAAATTGTTGAATTATTTTTCAAATAAGACTAAAAAGGGAGAACAAAACAAAAAAAAACGAGAATTAAACAAAAGGATTGAATCGCGCATCGCGCATCACCAGTGTCAGTGAAAGACAGCGTCAATATGAAAAAAAAAGACAAAAAAAAACAAAAAGTCACATGAAGCAGAAGGTTATCCCACGGTTTATCCACATAGTCAGTCACACGGCGCTACATTAAATGATTCCATCCTCCTCCTTATCCATAAAAGGAAAACAAGTAAAGTTAAACGTCAAACAGATCAAGGGAGGGGAGGAAAATAAAAAGGGGGGGGGGTGCTGACCCGCGGAGAGTATCCGTACGATAATGTTCCAGTTGAAATGAATAAATCATAGGGCATAATAAGCCCAACCGTCAGTTTATAACCCAGTCAGTCATGTTGATTAAATAAAGTAGGGCTTACCACCTCGAGTGAGGGTGAAACCCCCCGACAGTGGCATGCCAATATGCGTCTGATCAGCCAATTTCCAAATCGGGGATTATTTTTTTCATTGCTTTCTTGGCCTCTTCTGGATCCTTGAACGTAAACAGCTCTGACTCTATCCACAGCTGTAATATTCCTGGATGCCGAATTTTGGTTTTAATTCCCTTTTTATGGAGCGGCTCTCTTAAAGACCAGTATTCTTGCTCACGTCGTCTCAGTCTTGCAGACTTATCCGGTTTGAGCTTTAAAAGCTGGTCTTCAATTTTAATTTCAACTGAATTTGCAGCCTTCAGGATGTCCAACTTCTTTTGGAAAAGATACGTTTTGAAGATAATCCTCCGTGGTTTCCCCGTCTGCTTCACGGCACCAACGCGGTGTGCGGCCTGGAAATCACTCTCCTGGATCTGGATCTGGAGATTATCGGAAAGCAGGGTTGCCAGGTATGAAAACATATTGGCGTTTTCGCTTTTCTCTGGTACATTAAACAGCAATAAATTATTACGCCTCGAATGATTCTCTAGACTGTCAATTTCATTCATTGCGTCTTCAAGTTTGGATTCCAAGTCCTTAATTCTTTTTTTTTTTTTTTTTCGGAATTCAAAATTTATTTGAGTAAAAGTACATAAGTATTGGTATCAATGTACTTAAAAACAAGTACTCATTATGCAGAAAAAATCTGAAATACTGCTGCATACACAAGTTATTATTATTATTTTTTTCACATTTAGCATTAGGCTGGTTGATTAACCCAGATTTGTTGACCCCAAGCCACCTGCCGAGTGGCTAAAAGATTACCCCGGTCAATGTAGGTAGGACCCCCATCATCATACAGAACGACTCTTGCCCTGTTATCTTCTCTGATTGGACCATGGCGCTCGTCGTAGTCCAGATCTACTGTCCAGGTCACCCGTGCCATTTCTGCGATGTCCATGGTGTTATGATTCCAGGCGACCAGGAGGGAGTCCCAGGTCTCAGTCCAAGTCCAACTTAGTAAACTGTGAGGTCTCTGGTCACCATGGTAACCGGTGGGTCTCTGCCTGGTGAGTGGCATTTCAGGGGAGATCATGGGGGTGCCGATCACCTGTCGGTTCCCATTCATCTGCGCGTAGGGATCGTCGTGAAACGGGAGATTATTATTAATCATCACCTGCTGTTGATCAATCATGGCAGGACCTCGAGGAACGCTAGCCGATGCGTTGTATCTTCGAAGAGGAATCTGTGTGCTTTGATAAAGACCTTGTATAACATTGTTTGGTCTTTTGTAGAGCATCCACCCCACGTAGATGGGGGCTCCTTGGAATACAGCTGCAGCCTGGATACCAGCAACATCAAATATAATGTCGGCCGTTGCCCTGAAGCCAGGGTTTGCCAGACGGTAGCCATGTAGACCATGAGTGACGTTTCGTGAATAAACCACATCCCTGATACTCAGTTGCTGGATCGCGTTGTTGACATCCTGAGCGAAATACCTCTGCCCCGCCGCCATGTTGACAGTTTGTGAGTGGCTGCGATATGGCTACGACTGGCCTTAATTCTTTTGTCTTGATGGTCAAGTTCAATGCCTTGGTCATGCAAATCGGCCTCGCCCTCTCCATTGTAGTGTCCAAGGAGCCAATCTTTCTTTCCATCGAATCAATCTTCGCCGAAAGTAGGTCTATTTTGTCGACTTTTGTCGACAGCAAAGACACCTGCTTAGCAAGTTGTTTATTTGATTCAGCCACATCTTTCGTCAGCTCTTGTAGTTGCTCCATGTCCTGTTGGTTGCGCGTTGGCAACTTTAAAGTTGTAACATGGACTATGAATCGCAGTCACTAAAGGAAGAATTAATTCAAGGTTTCTTAATTCCCGAGTCGGAGCCTCTCTCGTGCCTACTCACTCATTGCTTTCTTGGCCTCTTCTGGATCCTTGAACGTAAACAGCTCTGACTCTATCCACAGCTGTAATATTCCTGGATGCCGAATTTTGGTTTTAATTCCCTTTTTATGGAGCGGCTCTCTTAAAGACCAGTATTCTTGCTCACGTCGTCTCAGTCTTGCAGACTTATCCGGTTTGAGCTTTAAAAGCTGGTCTTCAATTTTAATTTCAACTGAATTTGCAGCCTTCAGGATGTCCAACTTCTTTTGGAAAAGATACGTTTTGAAGATAATCCTCCGTGGTTTCCCCGTCTGCTTCACGGCACCAACGCGGTGTGCGGCCTGGAAATCACTCTCCTGGATCTGGATCTGGAGATTATCGGAAAGCAGGGTTGCCAGGTATGAAAACATATTGGCGTTTTCGCTTTTCTCTGGTACATTAAACAGCAATAAATTATTACGCCTCGAATGATTCTCTAGACTGTCAATTTCATTCATTGCGTCTTCAAGTTTGGATTCCAAGTCCTTAATTCTTTTTTTTTTTTTTTTTCCGGAATTCAAAATTTATTTGAGTAAAAGTACATAAGTATTGGTATCAATGTACTTAAAAACAAGTACTCATTATGCAGAAAAAAATCTGAAATACTGCTGCATACACAAGTTATTATTATTTTTTTTTTTACATTTAGCATTAGGCTGGTTGATTAACCCAGATTTGTTGACCCCAAGCCACCTGCCGAGTGGCTAAAAGATTACCCCGGTCAATGTAAGTAGGACCCCCATCATCATACAGAACGACTCTTGCCCTGTTATCTTCTCTGATTGGACCATGGCGCTCGTCGTAGTCCAGATCTACTGTCCAGGTCACCCGTGCCATTTCTGCGATGTCCATGGTGTTATGATTCCAGGCGACCAGGAGGGAGTCCCAGGTCTCAGTCCAAGTCCAACTTAGTAAACTGTGAGGTCTCCGGTCACCATGGTAACCGGTGGGTCTCTGCCTGGTGAGTGGCATTTCAGGGGAGATCATGGGGGTGCCGATCACCTGTCGGTTCCCATTCATCTGCGGGTAGGGATCGTTGTGAAACGGGAGATTATTATTAATCATCACCTGCTGTTGATCAATCATGGCAGGACCTCGAGGAACGCTAGCCGATGCGTTGTATCTTCGAAGAGGAATCTGTGTGCTTTGATAAAGACCTTGTATAACATTGTTTGGTCTTTTGTAGAGCATCCACCCCACGTAGATGGGGGCTCCTTGGAATACAGCTGCAGCCTGGATACCAGTAACATCAAATATAATGTCGGCCGTTGCCCTGAAGCCAGGGTTTGCCAGACGGTAGCCATGTAGACCATGAGTGACGTTTCGTGAATAAACCACATCCCTGATACTCAGTTGCTGGATCGCGTTGTTGACATCCTGAGCGGAATACCTCTGCCCCGCCGCCATGTTGACAGTTTGTGAGTGGCTGCGATATGGCTACGACTGGCCTTAATTCTTTTGTCTTGATGGTCAAGTTCAATGCCTTGGTCATGCAAATCGGCCTGCGCCCTCTCCATTGTAGTGTCCAAGGAGCCAATCTTTCTTTCCATCGAATCAATCTTCGCCGAAAGTAGGTCTATTTTGTCGACTTTTGTCGACAGCAAAGACACCTGCTTAGCAAGTTGTTTATTTGATTCAGCCACATCTTTCGTCAGCTCTTGTAGTTGCTCCATGTCCTGTTGGTTGCGCGTTGGCAACTTTAAAGTTGTAACATGGACTATGAATCGCAGTCACTAAAGGAAGAATTAATTCAAGGTTTCTTAATTCCCGAGTCGGAGCCTCTCTCGTGCCTACTCACTCATTGCTTTCTTGGCCTCTTCTGGATCCTTGAACGTAAACAGCTCTGACTCTATCCACAGCTGTAATATTCCTGGATGCCGAATTTTGGTTTTAATTCCCTTTTTATGGAGCGGCTCTCTTAAAGACCAGTATTCTTGCTCACGTCGTCTCAGTCTTGCAGACTTATCCGGTTTGAGCTTTAAAAGCTGGTCTTCAATTTTAATTTCAACTGAATTTGCAGCCTTCAGGATGTCCAACTTCTTTTGGAAAAGATACGTTTTGAAGATAATCCTCCGTGGTTTCCCCATCTGCTTCACGGCACCAACGCGGTGTGCGGCCTGGAAATCACTCTCCTGGATCTGGATCTGGAGATTATCGGAAAGCAGGGTTGCCAGGTATGAAAACATATTGGCGTTTTCGCTTTTCTCCGGTACATTAAACAGCAATAAATTATTACGCCTCGAATGATTCTCTAGACTGTCAATTTCATTCATTGCGTCTTCAAGTTTGGATTCCAAGTCCTTAATTTTTTTTTTTTTTTTTTTTTCGGATTTCAAAATTTATTTGAGTAAAAGTACATAAGTATTGGTATCAATGTACTTAAAAACAAGTACTCATTATGCAGAAAAAAATCTGAAATACTGCTGCATACACAAGTTATTATTATTTTTTTTTTCACATTTAGCATTAGGCTGGTTGATTAACCCAGATTTGTTGACCCCAAGCCACCTGCCGAGTGGCTAAAAGATTACCCCGGTCAATGTAGGTAGGACCCCCATCATCATACAGAACGACTCTTGCCCTGTTATCTTCTCTGATTGGACCATGGCGCTCGTCGTAGTCCAGATCTACTGTCCAGGTCACCCGTGCCATTTCTGCGATGTCCATGGTGTTATGATTCCAGGCGACCAGGAGGGAGTCCCAGGTCTCAGTCCAAGTCCAACTTAGTAAACTGTGAGGTCTCCGGTCACCATGGTAACTGGTGGGTCTCTGCCTGGTGAGTGGCATTTCAGGGGAGATCATGGGGGTGCCGATCACCTGTCGGTTCCCATTCATCTGCGCGTAGGGATCGTCGTGAAACGGGAGATTATTATTAATCATCACCTGCTGTTGATCAATCATGGCAGGACCTCGAGGAACGCTAGCCGATGCGTTGTATCTTCGAAGAGGAATCTGTGTGCTTTGATAAAGACCTTGTATAACATTGTTTGGTCTTTTGTAGAGCATCCACCCCACGTAGATGGGGGCTCCTTGGAATACAGCTGCAGCCTGGATACCAGCAACATCAAATATAATGTCGGCCGTTGCCCTGAAGCCAGGGTTTGCCAGACGGTAGCCATGTAGACCATGAGTGACGTTTCGTGAATAAACCAAGAAACCCTGATACTCAGTTGCTGGATCGCGTTGTTGACATCCTGAGCGAAATACCTCTGCCCCGCCGCCATGTTGACAGTTTGTGAGTGGCTGCGATATGGCTACGACTGGCCTTAATTATTTTGTCTTGATGGTCAAGTTCAATGCCTTGGTCATGCAAATCGGCCCCCGCCCTCTCCATTGTATTGTCCAAGGAGCCAATCTTTCTTTCCATCGAATCAGTCTTCGCCGAAAGTAGGTCTATTTTGTCGACTTTTGTCGACAGCAAAGACACCTGCTTAGCAAGTTGTTTATTTGATTCAGCCACATCTTTCGTCAGCTCTTGTAGTTGCTCCATGTCCTGTTGGTTGCGCGTTGGCAACTTTAAAGTTGTAACATGGACTATGAATCGCAGTCACTAAAGGAAGAATTAATTCAAGGTTTCTTAATTCCCGAGTCGGAGCCTCTCTCGTGCCTACTCACTCCCGTCCGCCATCTTGTGTATCTCCAGATGTCTATTTCTAGCACAGAGGTTTGCTCTTTTTTTTTGATCTTGCAAATACTTTATTAAACATTGGCATATTGACCAAAAGGCTGCTGTCTGGAAAGGGTGGCTCAACAAAACAAAAAACAAGCAGAGTTCTTGGATTTAAGAACTGCACATTTAAGAAAGAACCATCAGCAACAATCACAAGATGACATCTAGAACGCCAACATTGGGGGGAGGTGGTCCACAAAATTACAATATGTGGTAGACAGTGATAATAGTGAGGGGGGACCTTATGTATAAAAGGTGAATTTGTGGCTGATGGGGAGTCAAACATACAATGAAAACAATGACATCTCAAAACCTAAGAAAGGACAAGGTCTTGCAAAAAAAGAAAAAGTAGTAAATAAGTGTGAAAATGGGGGAAAAGGAGATAACGACAGTTTTTTCAATCTTTGTTTCAATCTTTGACTAAGATTCTTTCACTTGGCTCTCAGGCGTCGTCTCTTAGAATTTAGTCTGCTGGAAGGATCATTAGTTTCCCCGGGCGGGCCCGGGTACTGACGGAGGACGCGGCGTGAACACTGATCCATTGTCCACACATGACTTCTCTATTTGAACGACTCTATCAAACAAGATGTCGACAAGGGCAAATATTGCGGCATGGTCATGCTGGACCTCCAGAAGGCCTTTGACACCGTTAATCACCCAATTATGATCAATAAGCTCAAAGCAATAGGTTTTGATGATACGTCAGTGAACTGGATGAGATCCTACCTGGAAGGGAGGGAGCAAGTGGTGGAAGTAAACGGCACCCAGTCCCCCCCTCCCTGTGACTTGTGGTGTTCCTCAAGGAAGTATACTAGGACCTTTACTGTTCCTGATATATGTGAATGATATGTCATCAGCCTGCGACTGCAAACTGTTCCTGTTCGCAGATGACTCGGCCCTGCTAGTCTCGGACAGGGACAGGCTGCAGGTTGAGAAAACTCTCAGCTCTGAACTCAACAAGATCTGCATCTGGCTCTCTGACAACAAACTTTCATTACACCGGGGTAAAACTGAATCCATCCTCTTTGGGTCCAGTCCTAACCTTAGCAAGGCAGAGAGTTTCACGATCAAAGTGGGTGATGATGTCATCAAAAGAAAGGATGAAATTACCTACCTGGGCTCCATCTTGGAGGCAAACCTCTCTGGTAACAAAAACACCGAAAAAGTGATCAAAACTGTCAACCAAACAACACGCTATTTGTGGAGGATTGATCGTCTAGTCAGTAAGAATACTCTGAAGATTCTTACAGGGGCCCTCATTCAAGGTCATTATGATTATGCATGCACTTCATGGTATCACAACACCTCCAAGGCCTTGAAAACAAGGCTCCAAACATCCCAAAACAAACTTGTAAGGCTACTTCTTGGCCTCAATCACAAAACCCATCTAACCCCTGCTCATTTTGCTAGGATTGGATGGCTTTGAGCACCACTGATACAGAAACAACTATTGAAGATAGCTCACCAAAATTTGGAGTTACATTATGGCAAGGTAATCACTATGTTGGAATTTGTTGGAATTTGTTCTATGTTGGAATTTGTTCAAGTTGGTAAAAGCAATGACACTTTGGTAGACGTTTGGGTTGTGTAACTATGAGCTTGTATACCTGCTTTTTTTTTGAATAGCCAAAGTATAAAACAAAAAAAAGTGCTCCTCAGAGCACAGGTCTCCGCTAGGTCAGGTAGGTTATTGTGGCCTCCTGGTGGCGCTATAACAGGCCAATGTGAAAAGGGTGGCATTTCTTACTCGGCCTAGTGGGAATGTGCGTGCAAAATTTCACGGAAATCGCATGCTGCGTTCATGATTTGAGGCATTTTGTTCAAAACGGACCTATCCTGCAAACTTTGGAATTGTTATCCAATTAGGATGGAATATGAAATATCGGACACATCCGTCTTGATCAAATGACTATAGAGATACTGTGTACCGATTTGCGTGATATTTTCACAGAATTTGAAGGAGATTAGCTGATCACAGACAGACACAAACACGGACGGACGGACGGACAGGGTGCAAAACATACTCTCTCGCCAGGTCGTGGTTGATGTCGAAGCGGTTACCAGACAAATCAATTTATTAGATTATAAAACAATCTATAAGAATTTATTTTCCAGTTGATATATGTATGTAGATAGATAGATATTGTATATATTGTATGTAGATATATGTATTTTTTTCTCCCTGCTCTTCTATTGAGACATTTAGATCATGTCAAAGGTCATGTGATGTCTCACCTAGACACAGGATCTGACTCAAATCTTTACCTGATGGTCAAAATTTCGGCCTGGCGGAGACAATAATGGTTAAAATCTAAAATGACAAAGATGCTTTCCCGGTTTTAATAGGATAAATAAAGCTAATTCTGAGTACAGCATGTACGGATCGGATCATCTTCCTAATTCAAAAATGCTGAGTTAGGTTTTGTAATATTATATATTTGCAAATTTGTATTTGTTTATGTGCAAAATGAGTGAAACCTGTTTCAGTGTTCAATGTAAGTCAATGAGGAGACTGGAATATCAATTTCTAATTAATGGAGCAACCATTGAAGATATGTTGCCAATATTTGGAGTTACATTCCAGGTAACTACACAACCCAAACTTCTATCAACTACGGTGTGCTTTTGCTTTAGCCAATTTCAACCTGTCGATGTAGGTTTATCCTCCATCCTATCGCATTGCGACGCGTTGTGTAGTATAAATCGGGTTAAACTGGGTTAAAGTCTTGATCCAAACCATCTTTCACCATTACATTTAACTTAATATGACCTGTGAGCACCTTTACAAAGGCCATAAACTGTCACTGAAAAGAAAAAAATGAAAAAAATGCATTGCCCCTGTAATCATTATTTCTGTACACCATTATATCTGATTTGAGATGACATCTATTTGTCTGTGTAGATCTATTCCACACTAGACCACGTGTTTTTCCACATCTCACTCCTTACCCCAACACCACCTCCTCGAGCTCAGGGTCGATGCAGACATCAGGAGTACCCATCTCCTTCATTGCAAATTTTCTGATCTCCTCAATGGCTTGGGTGGCTCGGGTCTCAGAGCTCCTGTACGGAGACAAACAGGACAGTAGGGAAAGAAAACGATCAGAGTCGCCAGTTCCTCTGTGCAACGCTTAAGAAACGGTGGAGATTCTACAAATGCAGGAACTTACACTGTGGATCAACAGGAACAAAGTATACCACTGGTTGAATTCTAATTGTTTTGCTTTCTAGTTTGAAATAGCTCTTCAATGGTGTATCACAGGCAAATAATACAAATATCCCTCACAACAACTAATGTCTAATATTATATAAATACAATAGTTACATGCAATAATAGAGCTTGAGACAGGTCTAGTCTATGTATAAACTAGATAAAGTGCTCCTCGGAGCACAGGTCTCCGCCAGGTCAGGTACGTTATTGTGGCCTCCTGGTGGCGCTATAATAGGCCAATGTGAAAAGGGTGCCATTTGTTCAAGGGCTTTTCACTGCAATCGGACACTGCATTCATGATTTGAGGCATTTTGTTCCAAAAATATGTTTGCAGAATTAGACCTGCTGGTGGCGCTATAACAGGCCAATGTGAAAAGGGTGGCATTTCTTCGTCGGCCTAATAGAAATGTGCGTGTGAAATTTCACGGAAATCGCAAGCTGCGTTCATGATTTGAGGCATTTTGTTCAAAACGGAACAATCCTGCAAACTTTGGAAGCCAATCTTAGGCAATCAGGATGGAATATGGGAAATTGGATAAATCCGTGTTGATCACATGACTATAGAGATACTGTGTACCGATTTGTGTGATGTTTGGACAAAATCTGTAGGAGTAGTATCAATAAATGTGTTTTGCACATATCGGCCTCCTGGTGGCGCTATAAACGGCCAATCTGAAAAATTTGGGCCAGAGGTTCTGAGTTGGCATCCAGGGAGTGTGCGTGCACAGTTTCGCAGCGGCCGGGCCAACGGTGCCAGAGATTAGCTGCTAACGGACGGACAGGACGGACGGACGGACGGACGGACGGACAGGGGGTAAAACATACTCTCTCGCCATGCCTTTCGGCCTGGCGGAGACAATTACCTGTCCAATACCAATCAACCGGTCCTAATCCAGCTACTATACTCACAAAACGTGTTATCGTGTTAAATGTTTACTTAACAGGACCAATAGTCAGGTATAGGATGTCAGCAGCATTCACTGACAACAACACTTAGCAGCTCCGCACACATTTATTTATTTGAGTTCACAACTCATCAAAACTATCCGCACAACCATTAGTTTGCATTATGTGAATGAAATGGGATTTTTATCATTGGCCATCCCACTGTGTTTTTTGAAAATACTCACACTCCTTGTGGAGATGGATGGTGTGCTCCCTGATCACCTCTGTCACTTTGAGGTGGCTGCTGTAAACACACAAACTCAACCTGAGTACTACTGGTCTACTGGTCATGCACACATTAAAGCTGGACTATGTAACTTTCCTCTTCTACCCCGGATTTGAACTCGGTTTCCCACGCAAGTGCTGACATTTTTACCATTGAGATAAATTGAATTTTGACCATCAGGTAAAGATTCATGTCAGATCCTGTGTCTCGGTGAGACATCACATGACCTTTGACCTTTTGACCTTTGATCTAAATGTCTCAATAGAAGAGCAGGGAGAAAAAAAATACATATATCTACATACAATATATACAATATCTATCTATCTATCTACATACTGTACATATATCAACTGAAAAATAAATTCTTATAGATTGTTTTATAATCTAATACATTGATTTGTCTGGTAACCACTTAAGCCCTGTTTTATACTTTGTCATAGTAAACAGCAATGTCATTGTAGAGTCACTTACTATAGTCAGCACCTGGAGAATTAATTGCTTTGAAAAATAAATTATGCAATTCTGGAAGAATATAACTTTAACTCTTTGACTGCCAGAGTATTTTCATAAAGTACTCCCCCAGTGCCAGCAATTTTCGTGTTTTTTTATTTTTATATTTTGAATTTTTCTCATGAAAATAATTTAAGGACACATAATGTAAAGACCCAGCACAAATCCGCCACTAGAGCGCAGCACATGACAGCTTTGATCATGTCGTTGGGTCTCTCTCACCCTTCTTCATAGATTAGACAAGGAAAAACATGAAAACGGATGTGACGTCCCCCCCATTGTTTTGATCGGCGAAAATTACGTTGTGATATACGACGGCGATGACTGATCGTCACCCAGACCATAGATTATAGAAGAGAAACTGTCCGTTTGTCCGTCATACCGTGTGAAAGACCGTTTATTTACCTATTTTGGACGAAAATGACTGGGGAAAAGAATCAAAAACCGGAAACGGAATCCAGGTCATGAAACCGGATGCAGATGTCCGTGAAGTAAGTGGAACTCGAGAATAACATTGAATATTAAGCAGCATAGCGCAATCAGAGATTAAACAATGAACGCGCGTCCAGCGCGTCGAGCGCGTCGACGGCCAACTGGACAAAGTAGCACTTGACGCGTTATCGCGTCGTCCGCAGTCAAAGAGTTAATATAGTATTACTTAATAAGATATGTTTTGCCTTCTTTTGCCTTTATTGATAGATTACAGTATGCTGACAGGAAATGGGGGGAGAGATGGGGGGGTGACATAAAGCAAAGGTTGTCGGGATCGAGAGTCGAACCCACGACACGTTGTCAGGCTGGATTACCAGACGGTTACGCCAACCGTCCAGGCCAATACAGTATTACTTACTCGGTTGTGTTCTTCCTCCTGAGGATTATGATGCTGCGCAATCCACCATAAGCCACCGACACGTGACCTGAACAATTTCCTCCTCATAATTGGGGAGAACATGGTGTTGGATAGTAGGATATTAGGGTATTAGGATTACAGTTAAAGGACCATACTGGCATGTTTAGCTTATTGACAATGGACTCACTGTACACAGTAAAATCCTGTGCTAATTTAACTATTTTTGTGTATACTTGACATTATTCAAAGGTCCATGACTTATTCATTATGTTGTTAATGACATGACACAACAAATATGTTTTTCACACACCTAGAGTAGATCCGTGGTCACAATGGAGATTTAAAAAAATCAAGATAGCGTTTCTGTCTGTCTGTCTGTCTGTGTGTGTGTCTGTGTGTGGGGGGGGTCCCTAAAAGTCCAGTCTTAATGACAAAAACGTCATGCGTGATTACATCAGCAAGCCTTTATAAATAATCGTGAGTCATGATTTCATTCACCTGTGTGATTCCCACAGCTTAATGTTCCTCCACGCGGCTGATTTTCTTTATGGAGACACTGTTAGGCCGTTACTCTATTCTGAATCTAATGTGCTGTTTTAAACTTAAACAGCACACTAAGATAAGTATCTGAAAACATTTGCAGAATTAAAAATAGGACTATCCCTATCAAACTAGACATTTAATATAATATCTGTATCAAACTAGAGATGGGACATGACTATGTGTGAAGCTCACTAAAGAGAGCTGGTTTGGATGATAGAGGGCCTCAATCCAGACAGCTGCGCTTGCAACTCACTTAAACTCCAAATGATACATTTGCTAATTATTAAAAGGCATCCTTTCTTCTGCTGTCCCATGACTAAGCAACAGAGTATATATACGGATTGGTTCTAAATCAAAGACAATCACTTCCTACAAGTGCTGAGTCCAACCAACAAAGATAGAGTGGGTGCCAACTAAAATGATGCTTTCGCTCCCCGCCTACCAACTTAATGACTGGGCTATATACAACATTAGGCTTACTTCCAAATCCAGTGCTTGCACTTTATAGAGTCTGTCATTTGCCCCAATCAAAGCATTGATACAACAGCATTTTACATGGAAATCAATAGTACATTACTCAGCATAAGTGCTGCATGCTACTCTCACATAAAACCCTAATGGACACATTCTTGTGGCTCTGCTTGCTACAGAACATACCATGTGTTTAAAAAAAAATATTTTACAGTCAATGGTTTAAACACACATCAACTGGACTTAACAGGCGACCGTAGCTTGGTGGGTACTGGAAGAGAGGCTAGCTGGTAATAAGAAGGTCACCAGTTGGCTCCCCGTCCCACTCAGTATACGTGTCGAATTGTTCCCGAGCAAGACACTTAACCCCTGACCATCTGAGCAGCCTTCAGGTCCACCTCCCTTTGTCCAAACTTACAAACTAATAAAAGTCAACACGTACACTCAAATAAAGCTGCAATATCTCACAGATATCTTCAACTAAACAACCAGAATGAAACACCCTCACATGGTTTGCGATACTGAGGTTTTGGAGGTACAACAGCTGGTTGGTCTCATAGTCGTCAGTGTCCAGCCGGGACCAGCTAACTCCATTTTCAGTTTTTTTTTTTTTTTTCATAAATCAACGCTATTGAACCCCCTCTACATCTGTGTAATTTTTTTTTTAATAATAACATATGAAAAGTATTAAAAAGCGCCTCTGACGAAAACTCCTAACTCCATTGGACCCTCAAACTGTCCGTCAAAAACAAACAACTCCCCCCTCCTCTCAGAGAAGCTCTGCTCTGTATGAGGCAGACAGGGAGAAGATTTTTCAATGCTTTTGGGAGAACATAAACTGGGAAGAGAAGAGAATGTATGTGCAAGGTTTGATAGATTTCACCCCAGTAAAGAGGAGAAGGGTGTCTTCACAAAGGTCATCTGCTCGTGTTTTCTTTTAAATGTTAATGGACAGAGAATGAGTGTGTGCAGGAGTTTGTTTCAAACATCTCCAAGAGCTCAAGGAGATCATGCCAAAAGACTTTCACAGCTTTTATGACAATCTAAAGCACTAAGAAACATCCACCACACACACAACACAACACAACACACAACAGTGTGATAATAAAATGTTGATAGGTATATGATAGGTAAATTCAACTGTGGTTGTTATTGTTAGTGCAGTAGGCTACAGATTTGATAGGCTACAGATTCTATTTTTCATGAATGTATTTTGTATTTATATGCCATTTATTTATTGTTGGTGTGCCATGATTACTTTTGTTAAATACATGATTGAGTATTGAGGCAGAATTGTTTGTTGCACTCAACTGTAGAAGAACAACAGTGGTAACAGTTAGATCCATGGTTGTTTACAATGCATGTTAAAATAAAAGTTGTTTAAGTACAGAATTCAGCTTGATCTATACTTAGTATATGAGGATGGCGCTCACCATAAATAGCTGATCTCCAAGCTCACAATGCGTTGTGATGTGTTGTGAGCGTTGAGATCCATTGCCAGCTGTTCTTATCAATGATGGACAAAACCTCCTAACTCCACTTGCGCTGGATTTGTGTTTGGACAAAACTCCTAACTCCACTTGAGCTTGATTTGGGTAAAGTGGTGATAATATAATGACACATGCAAGTATCTGATAATATATAAAGTCACAATACCAAGTTTGATGAGGCAGTATTGCTTTGTTTTAAAAATATAAGGTTTTCTTCATTTTCTGAAAAATTTATATTTTGTTTTTCATTTCCTGAACAATTACCATTTTGGATTTAGCTGGTTCCGGCCGAACAGCAGAGATATAAAGGCTAGATGACTCACCCGCGCTGCTGGCCAATGCAGACCGACGTTGCCACATGGCGGCCATCTTGCGACAGGCAGTTCGCTCATTCATAACATTATGTCTATGGTGTATGTACTATTTAAATAACCAAAGTTTGCTCAATTTTCATCCGATTTTCAAACGGTTTGGTTTGTTATAAACATCAAAGATGTAGTTATGATACTGCATACTTATAATTATGAGCTTTCATATGAAAATATCATTAAGCAGATAAAGCAATAGCCACACACACACACACACACACACACACACACACACACACACACACACACACACACACACACACACACACACACACACACACACACACACACACACACACACACACACACACACACACAGTATTTATACCACCACCTCATCATCTTGTCTTCCAACTGCTATTTTAATCTCATGTCTTCACATCAGCACCTACCTCTCCATGATAGGCCCACAGAAACATTCTGAGGCACAAGGACATTTGTCTGACTTGTCTGAATTAAGGTACATTTATTTATGTATTTTGAACTTAAACTGAAAGTACTCCGTTGCTATTCCACAAAGTATAATTTTAGCCTTTTAAGGCCTTTGCAGACAGGGTGCGATCTTTCGCACGGAAAAAAATTACAATATATATTTTTTAAAAGAACACATGGTTCTCTATGACCTCATGCTCCCGCTGCACGTTTTTTTTTTTCAATCGAACCCAGTTAAATTCATACGTCTTTTCGCACGTGGTAAAAACTGATTGACCAATCGCACCCCGCCTTTATAGTACATCACTTGTGGTTTCCTCATCGAGTGAAATACATTGAGTCTCCCCCTGGATTAAGAGCATCAGATGAATTTAAATAAAACTGGATTCAGCATCTTGATATTCTGAAACAAATGTATTTGTAACACAGACTGGCACCACTTAAGTTAAATGGTATTTTCCTGTAACTCTTTGAACAATTGCTTTTTGTATATACATACAAACAACATGTCTCTCTTCAAAAATAAAATCATGCAGTTTAGAAAACAAAATGAAAAAATAAAATACAAATTCTGGTATACAAAAAAAATCCTCAAGTAGTGGGTAGCACGACTTGGCGCAAAATACATATACACTTTCACTTCATATCTATATTCCATTCACCATTCTGATTCCATTCACCATTTACATGACTGTCAAGTCTAACATTACTCTCTCAATCACTGCTTTAGAGTGTATGAAACTTTAAAGGCAAAAGAGTTGTTTGTAGCGTTGCAGCGTTCAGGGCTTTCCCTCTGTGCAGCTGGCCTCCTCTCCTGCGTCCTCCACCTCCAGACTTGGGCTGTGCACATGAAGGGAAACACCAGAGTGTCAATAGGGAAACACCAGAGGATCAGCTTATGGGTGGTGGTGGGGGGGAGGGGGGACAAAAAGTCTGTTGGGTCCCCCAAAAATGATACAGGAGCAATAATGTGCTTTAAAGTGACGCGCTATGATCTTGTAGATCTACTATTTTTTAACAGCTAACGTATAAATAGAAAAAAGCAGTTAGAATGATTGTGATGCTATATTAACACATTTAGCTGGGGACCCCCTGGAATTCCCCCCAATGACCCCTGGGGGTTCCCAAACCCCACTTTGAGAACCACTGCTTAAAGAGAACATGACAGCGAATTTCTCAGCTTCAGAACGTTTCTCAGCTAGGAAGTCTAAAATCAACTACATCTAAATCCACATTTCATCAAATCACTCAAGTGGGGAACAAGTGTGTGAGAAGATAAAAAATAACAAAAAGTCTTACAAAGTCCTGGCAATTACTTTGATAAAACAATCGAAGAAAAAAGTGTAAGTAACAGGTGATTTGAATTCCATGTTCAACTTAAGTTGTCGGTGTGTTTTAAAGTCTGTATCCACAATAAAGGTATTGGCATCGGTAGCTACAAGTGTGCGACAACTCTTTTATTGGTACATGAAAAGCATTTTTTACTTTGTTTGCAACATGCAACAAATAAACAACAAGTAAAAAGTCAGAACTGTACCTACCACCAAACTGACAACCCAGCTGTAAAAACTAAAAATCCCACGAGCGCTTACTTAAATGGTTTGCTCTGATTGTGATGGCTGACTCAGCAGCCACACAGAGATTATAATGTATGGTAACTCTTCCTTTTGGTTTATATATTTAGTGTGTTTATTTTAAGTTGGACATTATTAACAAGTTGAAATGACATAATTTATTGTTTGTTTTTCTATGAGTTTATTTGCATTTGATTTGACTGAGTTTTGTTTGAGTTACCAGTTCTGTGGGATGTTGCTGACTGACATATATGGACATGATGGGCTGGCCAAAGCAATGGGGATCAGCTGCTCCAGATCTGCAGCTAATCTGGTGAAATTGGACTGCACCACAGTCCCTCTGTACCATGGGGTGAGGCAGGGGCTTTGAGTGTGTGTTTCAATGGAAGTCTTTGTCTTTTCCCCCTTTTGTGTTAACAGTGGTCTGACCCATCCCTATATATGTCCACCACCTGTGTCAATCTGGTTAGTTCAGTTTTCAGTTCAGTTGTGTTGTTCAGTCCTGTTTTTCTGTTTAGTTAGATTTGTTTATTTTGAGCACATTTATTGTTTGTTATCTGTTAAACCATTATTTTGAAATGAAACACAAAAAGAAAGATAAAAGGAACATTATTTTAAACCAACAACCAAGTTTCCCTGTGTCTCTCCTTCCGACCAACTCGGTCCCTGACACTGATTATTGACAGAGTTCAGAAATTTCACTTTCATTTCACTTCACAACAGTTAAGCTAAGCAACTAATCAATTCATGTTTCAATATCAATTACTGTAAAACAAAAAACAAACAAAAACTGCATGCCAGTTTACAGGTCTGATATTGCCTCCCTTAAAGTTATAATCCGGGACAAATTTTAATGAATAAAGTGTTTATTTTAACCAATCTATGTAGATTAAGTTGAGATAAAATAATTAGCACATCTGTAGTGGAAGTGATCTCCTTACTCCACTGAGAAATTTTGACCCTGGTATCGCGTAGGACAGCGACTGGTTGGCAATAAAGTTCAAAGCAGACAGCGCACCGAAATTTAACACTAGAGGTTTTTTGAAAATACTCACACTCCATGAATTCGCTTGAGGAGATCAGCCCTGATCACCTCATCATCTGGCGGGGTCACCGGCAGGTTATAAGGGACCCTTTGAGGTGGCTGCTGTAAACACACAAACTCAACCTGAGTACTATAGGTCATGCACACATTAAAGCTGGACTATGTAACTTTCCTCTTCTACCCCGGATTTGAACTCGGTTTCCCACGCAAGTGCTGACATTTTTACCATAGAGATAAATTGAATTTTGACCATCAGGTAAAGATTCGTGTTAGATCCTGTGTCTAGGTGAGACATCACATGACCTTTGACCATCTAAATGTCTCAATAGAAGAGCAGGGAGAAAAAAATACATATATCTACATACATATTGAAGTATATCGTCCAGCCATAATCATACCTAAAATGAGCCAGAACTCCACTTGTTTAATTAGTACACAGAATTAGTTAAAAATATAGAAGTCTGCCAATGTTCCCCAAAAGGCAGGACAGGTGAAGAGTGGGGGATACCTGGCCATTTACAGTGTAAAGACAGCCTCTGTGACAGAGACAACACCTCACTTTGGATAACAAAAGAAGCATGTGTTTTCACCTGGACTAGAAAGCTTTTGTCTCATTGTATTCACTTCGTTTGAAGCCAGGCACCATGTGGATCTATTTAGCATGTCTGTGAGAGCAGTGTCTCCCCCAGCCCTGTTTTAATAACAGAGCTACAGACTCAGTTAAAATACTGGGTTGAAATGTGAAAATATATACTGAAGTCAAAATGAACAAAAGTATTTAACTATGGCCTGTGTAGGTTTAATATAGGTAAAAAGCCAGGAGAAGTAAAACGTATTCACATGAATGGATGCTGTGTCATTAAAGCTTTAAAGTTAACTATTGTTTACAGATGAATAAGAATGTAATTCCTGGTATCATTCTAAAGTGTATGTTGTACAAAGTATTAATCTAATAACAAAACTTCATTGTGAAATATGGTTCTGTACTGAAATTAGATATTGCTGAATTGACTCCCCTGTACTGTGTGGCTTAGTTTAATATGCGCAGTAGCGGTCTGATGCTCGGCTGCGACGGACCAGCTCCTGAGTGGTGGAAAAAGAGGCAGAGGAGGAGCCCTGTCTGAACAGCGTCTCTTTCGAATCTACTGTATATAAACATGTTGTTTGGAGAGTAGCGGTGTGCTGCGTTTCTGGACCCTTGCAGTCACCATTCTGGATTCTCCTTGTCGACAAATAAAAGAAAGGAGAAGAAACTTTATCACCTCGGATTCGATGTCTCCTTTGTTCTAACTTTCTCACTAGAGGCTTGCGTTGCTCCACGGCTTTAATCCACGGTGTTCCACACAGATTATACTTCAATTGGCGTATGTCGGCAGACGGTTTTAACTATCCGCTGGGAGAGGACTAATTGTGGGTCTGTGGAGTTTGAATTCTTCTCAAAACGGTGAGTTGCTTAGCCACAATCTTACGATGGTTTTTTCTAAGGGGATATTCGTTAAAGAACCTTGTATTTTGTGTGCACGCTCGTGGATACGCTGCCTTTGGGGGGGGTGTATGAATTTAGGGGGAGCCGTGGTGGTAAAGGAGTACTTTTGGAGTACGATAGACAAGTTGGGTGGGTCTTCTTAAGAGGATTCATGCGGCTTGTTTTTGTTTGTTTGTTTTGTTTTTACATTGGTAAGGCGGTCAATATATCTGGTAACAGGATACGCTCGTTATGCGCATGAATAGGACGCAGGGACTTTCATATTATATGACTTCAGCGTATCTTGATACTGCAGATTGAAACCGAGGGATCTCAAGTCGGACCTTGCTTGGCTGCTCTTCCCTGATCCAATGAGTTGTTATAATGGTATGGAGTGATTAGTGGCAAATTGTGTGTACTCGAAATGCGTTCGGGAACTGCGACGCACTGACGTATGAAGTCGGACAATCAATGATATTAGTTTTGAGCGTGAGAGTATAAGCCCACACTCAGTGCTTATGTGTGGCGTCTGGGATGCCATGTTTATTTTTTTACGTAGACCCTGTTATAAGCTCTGAGCGCGGTGCACTGCGTTCGGAGACATAGGCGCGCGGTATACTTAGTGTGATACTTAGCCCGTAAAATGTCTATGATAGATGTGTGAGGAGTGCCACTGTATGTAGGTGCGGTTGGCTTAAGAGGCAGGATTTTTAGTTCAGCGGCAGATATATACTTTCTTTGAAGTCATTGTTTGAGTTGCGAAGAGTGGGAGTTATTCAACGTCCCATCATACTCGGACCTTTCCCTTGGAAAAAGTGTGATCGTGTCGCTGTATGGTTATATTTGGAAAGTATGTAGGTAATGTTTTTGGCGAATTGATGTTTTGTTTCTGTCTAGGAATACTTGCGAAATACGTTGCGTTTATGGTTGGGGCTTGTACAGTGACTCTGCAAACACTTTGTGTTTTTTCTACTAAAACATGCTCTTATTGTTAGGTGTGACTAAGGTTACACAGTTCTCTGCATGAAAATTTGGCTGGCTATTTCTCATTTTTCTTCCATTATGCTCTCTTTGTCAAAACACAGCTCATGTCTGTCTTTCTTCTGACTCCTTTCTTTTTTCTTTCTTGCTAGCTGTTGCTAGTCGTTAGTGCTTCTTTGAAATGTCTTTGTGCATTTACAAGAGCACGGAATCTTTCGTTTATATTTCTACATGTCCCATTCATGATTACACTGTGTGTGCTGCTTATAACCGTTATTATCTTGTGGGTAATGGCGATTGGATTTGTAGTAGGCCTGAATTTTTTTCGCCTTTCTTAGACACACGGGTGAAGCATATTTTGTTGGGCTTCGGCGTGTGATAATTGTCCTTTGGTGATTACGTTTGGTGCTGAGATCAGATTTTAAAAAGCTATAGCTCCATTGTTTTGCGGTTTTTCGGCCATCTTGCTTTGTAGTTTTAGGGACCTTTGTTTTGTAGGCTTGTTATGCGTCTGCTTTATTTCCCATATTCTCTTTTCTTTTCACACATCTTGGTGTAGTTTCTTTATTTTGATTGGCTTTTCATGATTTATTTCACAGCTTGTAGGCTACAAATATTGTGAGCTTTTTCGCAAGGCGTTTGCCACAGGAAACCTAATCTTCATATTGGGTGAATTGTGCCTTAAGCCATTTACATGCGTGTAATATTTTAGGATAGCTTCATTAATATAATTCTTTCTTCTAATCGACTTCCATTGTTTCTATATGCTGTTTTTACTGCATTCATAAGTAGCACGGCTATGGTGTGTGTGGTTTAAATTGTATTTTCTTATTTCTTTTCACTTATAACATTGTTACAATAACTCTTCTATGCGGTTTATTCTGCTTTCGTGGTAGCAGTATATTTCGTCAATTTATGGTTGGTTGCTATTATACATGTGGAGAAAAGGTGTGGCCTTTATTTAATTTCGTAGTATTTCCATTGTTGAGACTTTTGGTTCTGTGAAGTTGTTTCGGTTTGCCGGTTGGTAGCTGTGCTCAAGTATGTGTTTGATGCTTTGTGTTGTGATGTAGGCTTGTGCTGGATGAGTTAGGAATGTGTCTGTTGTGGTGATTGAAGCACTTAGTTGTGATGAGAATTGTTGATGCAGTGTTGTTGGATGAGTTGGCATATGCGCTGGTCGCGTAAACTCGAAGTCATTCTTTAATGTGAGTTTATTTGCAGTGTTGATGCAGATGGCTTTAATGTGAGTTTATTTGCAGTGTTGATGCAGATGGCTTTAATGTGAGTTTATTTGCAGTGTTGATGCAGATGGCTTTAATGTGAGTTTATTTGCAGTGTTGATGCAGATGGCTTTAATGTGAGTTTATTTGCAGTGTTGATGCAGATGGCTTTAATATGAGTTTATTTGCAGTGTTGATGCAGATGGCTTTAATGTGACTTTATTTGCAGTGTTGATGCAAATGGCTTTAATGGGAATTTATTTGCAGTGTTGATGCAGATGACTTTCCCATGATTCATTTTTCAATAGGTATATTTGTGGTGGTGACACAAATGACTTATTGGCGTGTTGGTATCCGTTTTCGACACATTTCAATTGTTTTATGTGTCGTGAGGGGATGATTAAGCTGACATAAATAGTATGAAATTATTATCTAAGGACTTGTGTTGAAATTACATAGATGTGACTATATAGGCCTAAAAAACAATGAAAATTATCCTTTTGGATTGTTGAATGTAGTTGTGTAAAAAAGGACGAAAATAATTGTTAAATGTAATAAATACATAGGAGTAGATTAATTATTTCGATTTGTGCTAAAGTATTGTGTTGAGTACGTGAAATAATAATAATAATAAAGAGGAAAAGAAGTGTTAAAAAGGATAATTAAGGTTGGGTGTTAAGTTAAAAGTTTTTTAGTGTATTGGCCGTTTGGCTGAGCGATACTATATATTACTTTGACAGACTGAGAATACCTTAATTTTATTTGTACTAGTACAGAGGTGTATTGGTTCGAATTCTTTGCTGAGGTGCTGTTCTGTGGTATTTGACTGATGTTTTTGGATAGGCTGCTAGAAGCAGATATTCTACTATAAGATTTTTGTGAAGCCTAGAGTGGCTATTTTTAAGACTGACGAATTCGTTCATACTGGATGTCAATTTATAGGTCACCGTTTTTGAGTGCACGTTTTAAGATGTTTTTTCCTATAAACGTCGGAACGACCGTGTACATAATTGAAGATTTAATGATTAGTATCTTTTCAAAGAAGTAAGTTGGAATCTGTTAATTTTTTTTAACTCTTTGTAAAAAATAATCCACACTTAAATTATTTTGTGTACATAGCGTTAGTTATGACGTCTAAACAGGAAGTGTCCATCTCTTTCCCAAGTAGACAGTTTGGGAGTTGTAGTTTTCTGCCACAAAGGTAGAACTCAGAACTACAGAACATTGTGTGCTCATTTTAGTTCGTCGATTGTCGCCCTCTGGTGGTTGAGAGATATATTTAGGTTAGTGTGTGGTGACGTGTCTTCCAGTGGGAGTGGTGTGTATTCATGAAACCGCCCCTTCCAGTGATTGACACATCCAAACATTTGACTGACTCCACCTAGTGGTCGAGACGAAGGTTGCATTTTCACTGTATGAATGAGAAGCTTGGAGGGTTTGAGCTCGTTAGTGTTTTAACATTTCTGACTTATAGAGTTAACTCTTCTGTTAACAGTCTTTATCTAACAAGTTATTCAGCCTATTGGTATTCTATGGTGTCTAAGTGTGCTTGATTAATGTTGTTTGTCCGTACTGCATGATTTAATGTTGTTTGTTTGTACGGCATGAGTTAATGTTGGTTGTCTGTACTGCATGATTATTTTTTTCTAATTTAATCCGTTCATGTCTATCAATAGCTTTCCGTGGGAGGGGAGCGCCACATTCGAGTTGTTTCCAGTCCTGGCTAATAGAGGACGGTTCATGTCTGGGATTAAAGTAATGTATTGACCAGACTTACAAATTTATACAAATTCAAACAGTTGTCTTATGGTTGATTTGGAATATTAAGAGACAGTTCAAGTAAGCTTTTGAAGTAATTTAATCTTTAATTATCGTTCATACATACACACACTTATAGTTCTATACTGTTATACTTAGGATATATGAGCAACGCTATTGGGTTGACTCACATGTGTGCTGAGTGATAAAGACACGTCACACTTGCATTATAATATTCTCATATCAATACTCCTTCTAAACTGTTCTTAAGGTACTGACAGAGGTCCGTTGTGGACTCAAGACATTTATGATTTGTGTGTGATTTTTAGATAAAGGATAACCATATTGTAAGTAAGATCTGATTCCAGAGGGGAACACCTACAGAGGTTGAAGTAACGTGACAATAATTGTGATTTAATATCATTTGGATATTTGATCTACAATTATGGAATCAGAACAGCAGGATCACTCCTTACAACAAAATAATTCTTTCATTGACGTGATCAATATGATTTTGGGACAATGGGAGGATAATTGGCCAAACTTTTATGGGTCTTGGCTACAAGACAGCATATTCGACCCAGAAATTATTGACACATTAGGAATGCTTGCCAGAGCATATCAGAAAGATTGCTCAGACACAGGGGCAAAGGAGAATACAGTGTTTAAATTGTTTTTCAAAAAGGGTAAAAAATTAAATGAGGCTTATGTGAGATACCAAGCCAGAATGACAACCGCACAGGTGCACCCAGAACCAGCTGAGAAGAGCGTTTCATCTTCTGATCCCACTACGCCACCGGGTGAGAAACCTATCGACCAATTGTCAGCCCTGGACACAGGGCATTGCAGTGACAGTGGAGACGGGCTGGGAGCTGGAGCAGTGGCGAGAGCAGGTGTCCAGGAAATAGGTGACGGACAAGCAAACCCAAAGCCGTTACGACGACATCATGAAGGTCCCTTCAGAGGACGGTGCCACATCTGTCAGAAACATGGACATGCTTGGCGCCAGTGTAACCAGACACCACCGGCTGTCAACCCCATTGCCCCACTGTCAGCCCCAGCTCTTCAAGGTACCCCACAGTTTTCACCAGGTTTCAGGCCGTCTGTCTCTGGTCCTAGGCAAAGTGATGTTCCGGCTTCACCCCAGGGAGTCGACCGGGTGGTGCTACAGGTACACACATTCTATGAACGGCTGGTCCCCCATCCAGGTGGCTATCAGTCTGCACCACAGCAGACTCACACCCCTTACATGCAATGGACTGAGTCAGAGTTGGTGCCACGGGTGCCCCCGGTACCTGCACTGCAAGGTGATTATCAACTAGGACGGATGTCCAGACGTTTGTCTGGAGCCATGGGCAAGCGGTGTTACAGGTGTTATCAGATGGGTCACTTTGCACGAGATTGTCCACTACCTGGGCAACCCACTCCAGTTATTGCTCCCTGCCGCATGGATGACAAGACGGTACATGGCTAGAGACATTTGAAAAGAAACGTACAGAGACATTACTTTAGACTGTGATGGAGGCTGGACATATTGGAACAGGTGACGTAGGGCAATGATGGAATACATAAACCGTTGTTGACAAGAAAAGAAAACCCTGAGTCACCGTTGAACTTGACATGATCGAACTACGGCTTGATGAAAAAAAAAAAAAAAAAAAAAGCAGCAACTTTAATTTTCTACCTATTTTGAAAAATAATACTGATCACTGTCCATATTCTAATTGGAGATTTATCATGGAGTCTAATATGCTTTCAGGTGGTTGACTAAATTTGTACAAAATTCTGAACCTAGTATAGGATGGATTGTTGGAAGGAGCTGGAGATGCTGTTGGTCTTTTTTGACACTTGTGTTTCTTTCCTGCTATAGGAACGTGTCACAGGAATTTCGTGTAAAACTATTGTAAAAATTAGGACTAAATTGTTTAACCATTTCCACAGTAAAGTGTGGATTGGGATAGATCCAGTAAACTGGTTCGGTGAGCATACACAAATGATAAGTGGTTGTCAGTAATGAGAAACCGTGGAGAAATGAAGCATATAACACATCCATATGACATTCTTTTCAGGAGAACTTCAGTTCTTTATTGATCTTCTGGGGTTTGATGAGACATAATGTCCATTATTATTGCCTTATGTCTCAAGAGGGGAGGTATAAAGGGAAACATTTGAACATTGGAGTTTTGGACATAGTATTTTTTGGAACAAATTGACCAGTTCATAGGCCAGATTAATATTTAATTTTGAGTTTTTAATGACCTACACTAATATCTTTGCATGAACTAAATTGAGTGAATGAGTAACACCTCTTGTGTGTGTGTATTGAGGTGGGTAGGTGCATGTGGTACTTTCTAGGAAAGAGTAGGGACGTTTTTCCCCCAAATGTTCTCGTGCTAATAGATGGAGAGCTGCTGAGGAGATAAACGGCTGTCAGAGGACTCAGGCTGCAGAACCAGGTGTCGATGAGAGGTCGAACGAATCATGTTGGTGGAGATGACAGCGGCTATGAGACAACCTCTACCCATCACTGTTTCTGCTGCCAAAGTGAGACAGCTACACACCAGGAAAGGATTCTACCTCCCCCAGTCAGCTCTACAGGAGCCCAGGGTGTGACCTCACAGAAGCAGTGTAAACCTTCAAATCTACAGATCGAGGCCACAAACAGAGGATAACGGGTGTCCAGGTCAAGGGGATTCCATGCACGTGTCAGAAAGCTGGTGTGTCTCTTGAAGAATGACACATCACGCCCATACCCTATGCCCTTTGACGCAGATAACGAAGATCTTCATCAATTTCAACCCCTTTTCTTTTTCTTGCCCCAAGCTGTGAACAGTTTTTGCTTCAAGGACTGAACATTTCCTAAATACAGGAAGAAGAAGAATTGCGTTTGTTAGTTTAAGCGAAAAAAGAGGAGAAAAAACAGAAAATTGTCCTTCTGTAAGCGCGCAGTCCCTTATGTAAACCACATGTCATAATGTATTTATGATGTCTTTTTGCAGGTTGAACTGAGGTACAGATTCTGAATGATATTAATTGGTTTCTTTAATGAAGTATTTTGGTTTTATTTTGTGGCTTTGTATAGGTACCATTCTACAATCAAGAGGGGTATAAACTAATCGTTTGTGCAGGTTGTTTTCCAGTCAGAGGTTTGGATTATGATTTTGTGCTGAAAGATATCTTCTTTCGCCCGAGCTCTGAATTACGGAAGACGTTATAAGTCTTCCGAGAGGGGTTTATGAAGTATATCGTCCAGCCATAATCATACCTAAAATGAGCCAGAACTCCACTTGTTTAATTAGTACACAGAATTAGTTAAAAATATAGAAGTCTGCCAATGTTCCCCAAAAGGCAGGACAGGTGAAGAGTGGGGGATACCTGGCCATTTACAGTGTAAAGACAGCCTCTGTGACAGAGACAACACCTCACTTTGGATAACAAAAGAAGCATGTGTTTTCACCTGGACTAGAAAGCTTTTGTCTCATTGTATTCACTTCGTTTGAAGCCAGGCACCATGTGGATCTATTTAGCATGTCTGTGAGAGCAGTGTCTCCCCCAGCCCTGTTTTAATAACAGAGCTACAGACTCAGTTAAAATACTGGGTTGAAATGTGAAAATATATACTGAAGTCAAAATGAACAAAAGTATTTAACTATGGCCTGTGTAGGTTTAATATAGGTAAAAAGCCAGGAGAAGTAAAACGTATTCACATGAATGGATGCTGTGTCATTAAAGCTTTAAAGTTAACTATTGTTTACAGATGAATAAGAATGTAATTCCTGGTATCATTCTAAAGTGTATGTTGTACAAAGTATTAATCTAATAACAAAACTTCATTGTGAAATATGGTTCTGTACTGAAATTAGATATTGCTGAATTGACTCCCCTGTACTGTGTGGCTTAGTTTAATATGCGCAGTAGCGGTCTGATGCTCGGCTGCGACGGACCAGCTCCTGAGTGGTGGAAAAAGAGGCAGAGGAGGAGCCCTGTCTGAACAGCGTCTCTTTCGAATCTACTGTATATAAACATGTTGTTTGGAGAGTAGCGGTGTGCTGCGTTTCTGGACCCTTGCAGTCACCATTCTGGATTCTCCTTGTCGACAAATAAAAGAAAGGAGAAGAAACCTTATCACCTTGGATTTGATGTCTCCTTTGTCCTAACATTCTCACTAAGGGCTTGCTTTGCTCCACGGCTTTAATCCACGGTGTTCCACACAGATTATACTTCAATATCTATCTATCTACATACTGTACATATATCAACTGGAAAATACATTCTTATAGATTGTTTTATAATCTAATACATTGATTTGTCTGGTAACCACTTAAGCCCTGTTTTATACTTTATCATAGTAAACAGCAATGTCATTGTAGAGTTAGTCTGGGAGACTTCGGCTTAGACCCTGGACAGCAGGGGCGCGGCCACTGCGTTCTGATTCAAATCAATAGCCAATGAAGAAAAGGGGGCGGGATCCAATGCAGTGGGTGTTGCATGTAAATAGGAGCGACGGGAAGCAATTTCTCCTTGAGAAAATGCGGCCGCCATTGTTGTGTACTGCTGTTTGCCTCTCGTCGGACTGTTTAGACGAGTTGCACAGCTCTCAGACCGGTAAGAGGCGTGTCCACTCAGATTCTGAGCGTAAGTTACATCCCGCCCACAAATACAGGGGTTTTGGCACAGAAGTTCCTCGCCCCTCCCGTTTGTATGCGAGAGCTGGCGAAAACTTCTGGGAACTCAGATTATTGTAGAGTTACTTACTATAGTCAGCACCTGGAGAATTAATTGCTTTGAAAAATAAATTATGCAATTCTGGAAGAATATAACTTTAATACAGTATTACTTAATAAGATATTCTTTGCCTTTATTGATAGATTACAGTATGCTGACAGGAAATGGGGGGAGAGATGGGGGGGTGACATGCAGCAAAGGTCTATTACTCTATTAGGGATTACTAGACGGTTACGCCAACCGTCCAGGCCAATACAGTATTACTTACTCGGTTGTGTTCCTCCACCTTATGAGGCTGCGCAAGCGACCATAAACCACCGACGCTTCGCCTGAACATTTTCCCCCTCAGTGTGGAGAACATGGTGGTTATCTGCTTGGTCACAAAAAAATAAACAAACAATGACAACAACAACATTTGGACGATATTATCTCTTTACTAAATAATAAGGTGACATGTAATCTTTTCATACACAGTAAGATCCTTCGTGTTCATTTAACCTTTTGTGAGTTTGGCCCCTAATAATTAAGGGCCTCATTTTTTTTAATACAATTTACAATTAAAATGTTGACATTTAGCAGACGGTCTTATCCAGAGCGCTTTCTATGTACAGTAGGCCTATGTGATTACTTAGCTTATTGTAAGTTATTTACAATAGTAGTGCTGTCTTAAGTATAGTGCTGTTGTGTTCCTCCTCCTGAGGATTATGATGCTGCGCAATCCACCATAAGCCACCGACACGTCGCCTGAACATTTTCCTCCTGTGTAAACTCGGTTGTGTTCCTCCACCTTATGAGGCTGCGCAAGCAACCATAAACCACCGACGCGTCGCCCGAACATTTTCCTCCTCAGTGTGGAGAACATGGTGGTTATCTGCTTGGTCACAAAAAAATAAACAAACAATAACAACAACAACAGTAAGCATTTGGACGATATTATCTCTTTACTAAATAATAAGGTGACATGTAATCTTTTCATACACAGTAAGATCCTTCGTGTTCATTTAACCTTTTGTGAGTTTGGCCCCTAATAATTAAGGGCCTCGTTTTTCTAAATACAATTTACAATTAAAATGTTGACATTTAGCAGACGGTCTTATCCAGAGCGCTTTCTATGTACAGTAGGCCTATGTGATTACTTTGCTTATTGTAAGTTATTTATAATAGTAGTGCTGTCGTAAGAAACTAGGATCCAAGCCAAGAATCAGTCTAAACAATATAGACTACTTTGACAATCTGATACTTTGATAACAGGTAAGCAGTGGTGTAAAGTAACGAAATACATTTACTCAAGTACTGTACTTAAGTACAATTTTGAGGTATTTTTTACTTTACTGGAGTACTTCCAAGTATCAGTAATTTTACTTCTACTCCACTACGTCTCAGAGGCAAATATTGTACTTTTACTCCACCACAATTATTTGAAAACTTTAGTGACTCGTTATACTTTGTAGATTTTGATTATTATTACAAAACATACATTACCCACTTCAGCCCTGTATACATTTCGGCCATTTGAAAATAGCCGATCTACAAGCTCACAATGTATCACGGTTTTCAAATTAGATTATAAAACAATAACTCTAATTTTCTCATAGAGTTATAATGTGCAATACACCTTCTAACTGATGGGGTCGCGTAGTTGAAAGCCGGCCGTTACAATATGGAGAAAATGGCCAACGATCGGATTCAAATGCTTTTTTATTGAAGAATACGGAAGATATGGGTACGTCTGAGGGTCCATACATAATTGTAACATATGTGGCCATGGCATAAGCGTTTTATATTTGAAATATGAACGTTTATGTAGATGTACGGGCCAAAAAGGGAGAAAGTGTAAACACTAGGTTGAAGTTCATAGGACAGTCATACATCAGGGCTCCCATGGGGGGTTAAGAAGTTAAGACTGACTATTCTAATTCCGTCGTGCGACAAAGTATAAAATACCAACGGTTAAATTGTTTGTTTGTTAACAGTTAAGACTGACTATTCTAATTCCGTCGTGCGACAAAGTATAAAATACCAACGGTTAAATTGTTTGTTTGTTAACAGCTAATATATAAACACAGATATAGCGTTAATCTAAATATAATAATATTACCTTGATTTGGTTAATGGTGATGACAAAATCGATATAACGTCTTGTTATAGGCCTTGGCTGGTTGGTTGGTCAGTTAGTCCGTCAGTCCGTCAGTCAGTCAGTGGGTGAGTGAGTGAGTGAGTGAGAGAGAGAGAGTGACTGACGTAGAACACACATCCACCTCGCTCATTGGCTAAAAGGGCTCAGAACCTGTCAGAGTTGTACCCCGCCAATTCCAAATGTAGTATTGGGTATTTATCAGTGGTTGTTACGGCCCCTTTAACCTTGGCTCGCTCGCACAAGGGACCACAACATAAAAACTAAAATCCTAACAAAGTAAAGTGATGGGCTGGCCAAACTCAAAAAGTGGGGAGTCTGGTGAGCCAAACACATGTGCTCGTCGTCTCACCAGACTCCCATAATCTACCAAAACAAAATAACAAACTAAACTAATCAATAACGAAAACTCATACCAAACAATACTTACGGCCAGCCCACCTGAAAGAAAGAACATACAAAAGTCAGGGGAACAAAATAACTGTTGTGCTCTGCTGGGGGAGATAATGAGAGCTGGCCACAGCTCATTTTATATCCTGGACCCTAATTTCTCATGAAGAACAGCTGGGACAGGGGCGGAGCAGCCAGCTCAATCACAGATGAGTGACAGCCACAGACCACAGCAGCAATACAGACTAAAAAACAAAGAACCATTAGTGACCCAATAATAATATGAGCTAAACTGAGGTGTTTTAACTGTGCAAGCACATAACACCCCTACCCTAAGCTATTGAATGGTGGGCTCTGACCCAGGTAACACCACACACCAGTGCCAGAAACCCACCATTCAACAACACAGACCTACGCTAAACACGAGACAATGCGTCTGCCATAACATTGTCTTTGCCACGAATATGTCGAATATCCAAATGATATGCTTGTAGCAACAGACTCCAACTCATTAATCGCATGTTTTTGTTTCGCATTCGATGTACAAAAACCAACGGATTGTGATCCGTATAAACAATTACCGGGACATCAGAGGATCCGACATACACCTCAAAATGGTCCAGAGCCATTAACAAGGCCAGTGCCTCTTGTTCAATGGTTGAGTACCATTTTTGGTGGCGATTAAACTTTTTGGAGATGTATGACACAGGATGTTCTATCCCATCAGGCCCATCTTGTAACAGAACCCCACCCATCCCTGTGTCACTTGCATCCACTGCCAATTTAAATGGCCCGTCAAAACGGGGTGCCACGAGTACAGGAGCGTTTGACAAAATGCTTTTTGTACGCTCGAAACGAGCTTGCAAACCCGACCCAGGAATAGGCAATTACACCAGCACTTTATCACCTGGGGCGAACTCTCGATGCTTTGCATCCCCATCAAACCACCCTTTCATTTTGCTTTGTGCGGCGGAGAGATTAACAGTTGCCAACTCGCATGCCCGCCTCAACCTAAAGTTACTAACATAATCCAAAAGGTTTTGTTTAGTTTCTTCCTGTAGCCACTTTTCTTTCAAAAGCTTCAGAGGACCCCGCACTGTATGAGCAAACACTAAGTCTGCTGGACTAAAACCCAATGATTCCTGCACCACTTCCCGAACGGGTACACCCCCGCATTCCTAAACCCCCCCACTTATACACCCCCCCATTCCGAAAATCCCCCCCCCCCACTCCTACACCCCCCCACTCCGAAATTTTTTTTCGGAATGGGGGGGTGTAGGAGTGGGGGGGTTTTGAAAATTTGAATTAAACCCTGCCATTCCGAAAAATAGATATAAAAAAAAAATATATATATAATTTTTTTTTTTTTTTTTTTTTTTTGCGGGGCTCCCCCAAGTTTGGGAGCCCGGCAAATTTTTTTTTTTTTTTTTTTTTATTTTTTTTCAATAGAAAAAAAAAACGAGGAGGGAGTATTAATATATTAAAGTATTCTGGCGCAGCTGTTCACCTCCCCCCACCTGCGTGCCCCCCCCCCCCCCCCCACCGGGACCCCCCCAGGACCCCCCCCCCAGGCCCAAGGTGTCATTCATAATAATTTTATATTTTGCGCTTTGACACAGCGGTTGAGATTTCATTAAGCCAGATCTTTGTCAATTTTACTTGAATTCTTATCATTTTAATGTTTATATGATCTGTAAAATGTAGATTTTCATTTGGTAGCAGTCATGCATTTATTGTAATTTATTATAATTTATTTCTTATTTTCTGTCATTTATTTCCACGCACGTAACATTATCTATCTGTCTGTCTGTCTGTCTGTCTGTCTGTCTGTCTGTCTATCTATCGCGCTACAGAGCTCGTAGATTGGCTATTTTTTGGTGTCTGTCTGTCTGTCTGTCTGTCTGTCTGTCTGTCTGTGTGTGTGCGTGTCTGTCTGTGTGTGTGTGTGTGCGTGTGCGCACAGACAGACAGACAGACATCTTTCCTGTACAAATGAGACTAACAAGTAAGTCGAATCCCATGCTATGAGCTTGTAGATCTGCTGTTTTTGAAAGCATCAGAATCACGTGCGCGAGGAGGGAGCGCGCACGCGCGCAATATTAAAGTCTTCTGGCGCAGCTGTTCATCAGACCAAGACCACAACGTCATTTGTTATTACCATTCAGGTTCAGTCCATTAATATTGTATTCAGAATAATAAAAAAAATATTATTATCATGCTATTATCATTATTAATGCGCGCACGTTGATTGACGGGTCAGTAATCACGTAGGCCTACTCTCAGAGACGCTCACATGCTCAGGTTCCTCAGATGTTTTCTCGTTAATTAACCCACATCTCGTCACATCTCACATGAAGTAATATACTCATCAGTGGTGGAAAAAGTACTCAAATGTTTTACTTAAGTAAAAGTAATACTGCAATGTAGAAACAGGCCTACTCTGTAACATGTAAAAGTACAGAATTCAAATTTTAGTAAAAGTATCCTACATAGCCCAAGTATTGTTATCAAAATGTACTTAAAATACCAAAAGTAAAAGTACTCGTTATGTAGAAGGTCCCATTTGGCAAGTTTTCAAATGTATAAAAATCCTTTGAAAATAGCAAATCTATAAGCTCACACAATACAATTATTTATTTGAGCTGGAATCAGTTTATAAGCAACAGCTGTGTAAACTGATTTTGGGTGACATTGAGTGGTTATATTTATATTTACATCTTCTAAATGTAACCTAAAAAATTACCCCCCCTACACCTACACAGACAGACAGACAGACAGACAGACAGACAGCTCACAAGTTGTGAGCTTGTAGATCGGCTATTTTTCTTATAGCCTATAAAATATGGCTGTAGTGGTTAATGTAGTTTATAATATAATAATTTATATCTGCAAAGTGTAGGATTATTATTATTATTATTATATTATTATTCGTTGCATAGTCCAATACAAACCAATGCTTCAGTGCGATCTGCCCAGTACTTCACAGGTGTGGCACCTAGTGTTCAAATAATAGTACTGCATCTACAAAAAACACCCACCTACTTGGTCAGTGAGATATCCAATATAGGCTATGTATATATATATATATATTTTTTTAGCAGCATACAAATGCAACAATCACATTGAAAGTGTCTTAATTTCCACCAATGAACATTTTTCAAAGCATTTTCCTAATTACTTTCCTTATTCAATGTTCAAAATACTTTTCTGAACATGGTTACCCTTTTCCCAAATTGGTTTCAAACAAATATTACACACCCCTTCCCTATACTAATTTAACCCAAAAGAAATGCATTGACTGCTTTCAAGCCCTATTTAAAAGTGTCAAATAGCTGGTCTACAAGGTCACAATGTGTTGCATATTTCTCTTCTGCTATCTTCCGAACATTTTGGAAAATCTTTGCCTGTAACCACACAACAGAAATAGGGATGCCATGATGCAGGCTGGAATAAAGTGGGAGTAGCACAAACATATGAGACATATATCTCCACTTGACCAGATGCCAACGTTACTCTTTCAACATTATTATTGCACTAACAGTGACCAGACAATAGCAGCCAAACATGTTGTAGTTGAATTTTATTATACTAGACATAGGGAAAACCCGACAATCCCAAAATTGGAAATCCCATCCTAAGCTACTAACAACAGTGGTAACGAAAAACTCCCTCTATAACTTTAACTTTAACTTTAATAGGAAGAAACGTCAGGCATCCCCAGGCTGTAGGGTGGGCGGCCATCAGCCATGACCGGTCGGGGGGAAAGAGGGGGGGGGGGGAGAGGGAGAAGAGAAAGGGAGAGAGACAAACGGAGAGACAGAAAGAGGTAGCAATCCACAGGTGTGCTCCATGGATGCCCGGTCTGCAGTCACACTGTACATCTGCGTCTGAGGGTCCGTAGTGATAGCGATCCATCTGTGAAGGGGAGACAGAACTCGGGGAGAAAACTCCCCGGGGAGTGGAATGAGTGGCAAGCCGTTCTGAAGTGTACAGGGTAATTTAATATTGCACTCATGGGACATCCTATGAGGTGTGGAGTCAGTATACAGTGGTGTGTGTGAATGTTGCATGTGTGAGACATGGTGTATTGCAGGTGTGTGGATGGTCAGTAATATGGACAGAAAGAATGGGACAACCTGCTCTGGGCATCACAGGAAGTTCTGGATGGTGTGCGTGACTGCATCCCAGTACTCATCGACGGTGGGAAAGAGGGGGGGGGAAGAGGGAGAAGAGAAAGGGAGAGAGACAAACGGAGAGACAGAGAGAGGTAGCAATCCACAGGTGTGCTCCATGGATGCCCGGTCTGCAGTCACACTGTACATCTGCGTCTGAGGGTCCGTAGTGATAGCGATCCATCTGTGAAGGGGAGACAGAACTCGGGGAGAAAACTCCCCGGGGAGTGGAATGAGTGGCAAGCCGTTCTGAAGTGTACAGTACAGGGTAATTTAATATTGCACTCATGGGACATCCTATGAGGTGTGGAGTCAGTATACAGTGGTGTGTGTGAATGTTGCATGTGTGAGACATGGTGTATTGCAGGTGTGTGGATGGTCAGTGATATGGACAGAAAGAATGGGACAACCTGCTCTGGGCATCACAGGAAGTTCTGGATGGTGTGCGTGACTGCATCCCAGTACTCATCGACGGTCCTGTCCCCGTTGTCGTACTGTCGGCGGATGGCCGCAATCCTGTTTGAGAAAATCATTATGCAATTAATATCAGTAATTTGACAAATTAATATAGTGGTACTGTTTTTAGGTTTGCATTTCACAATAACTTCAATAACATGGCACTGAATTGCAGCCCCAAGATACCCTTCTCCTTAATTCTCCCATGTGGATGCTCCTCAAATGATCTGAGCTAAGCTTAGGTCTTTTTTAATTATTCTTAGTATAAAGGTGTCAAACCTCTCCTCCAGCAGTCGCCATTTTTTCCGCTGGGGGACCCGTGGATCTCCTCGTTCTGCCATGATGCAGCTGGTCTCCACCTAGTTTGGGAGAATTAACCAAGCTTTGAGATTTCTGGGGAAAAAAATGCTTACCACTAGCCTTCTTCACAAATGTGTTTATAAAAGTGTCTAACAAACCAGTCTCTGCTCATCCTTCAGGCGACGAATGAAGAGCCAGATGGAGGGGCGGTGCCCGACCCTGGTGTTCCATCTGCGGTGCCAAGCTGAAATAATCATATAGCTTAATAAGAACTAGGCTTCAACATGGCCCATTGACATTCCACACCCAAATTGCTCAGTTTTATTGAAGGAAATTATTTGTAAAGAGACAATAATAATAATAATAATAATAATAATAATAATAATAATAATAAAAGGTGTTACATTCAACCCAGTTATTCGTCCGATTATCAGAACGACGGCCAAATACGCTCCAGACAGCAGACGGGAACAGCGCGGCCTCGCCCACGTAGGTGTTCTCCATGTAGTCAATGAATTCATTAACCGGGGGGTACTGGAGAATCAGACGGCGTGTCACTCTACTCCGGCAGAATGTCCTGAAATTGAGCCTCAGGACTAGAACAGGGAGGAAGCCTGTGGCCATAGCCTTTCTCACCCACATTCTGACGTTCCTGTCCTGCCTGTATGGACCTGCAAACGTTGAGTGAAGAAGTAAAAATGTATAAATACTACAACTAATTTCATAAGTACTCAACACTCAATACCAACTTTTTTTTTAAACAAAATACCAAAATCCTTCAACCCATGAATGAATGGTAATATCATAACAATTAAAATTGGCTACATGACCCTACATCTGATGCTTTATCTGAAACGGAAGCTAAATTATTCTGCTAAATGTGTTTCTGTGGTCTGTTTTGAGGCTATGAAATAAATGGTAAAACATAACATTGCAAGAGGTCATTATACTGTCCTCAAATGTAAATGAAGAATATCATAATATTAATAAATTGTAGGCCTATTATTATGAATAATTATAATAAGGGTAATAATAATAATAATATTGCATTTGTTTGTTTATATATATATTTCATTTTAAATTATTATTTCTGGCGAAAATCAAATCACAGACAATGACTCCTAGTTGTGTTGTGTACATTAGTGTAATAGGCTACATCACTGACCTGCCAGGCCCAGATCCTGCACTTTTCGCCACAGGCTCTGGCAGAGGTGGAAAAAACATCCTGTGACTAAAGTGGCAGGCAGCTCAGTCCTGAAGGCGTTCATGAGGCCCATTTCAAAGTCTGAGAGGACTCTGTCAGGAGTCCATCTGTGTGAATGGAGGGATGGACATTATAGATGAGAGAAAAAAAAGATTATTCTATTATTATTCTTCAAAATATTTGTATTTCAGGTGCAGTGAGATACAATTGGCGTACACACTTTTCCAATTTCCAATACTTTTACCTCTACTCCACTATATCTCAGAGGCAAATATTGTACTTTTACTCCACTACATTTATTTGAGAACTTTAGTTACTAGATAATTTTCAGATAGAAATTATGATATAGGCCTAATGAAAATATGATATATTTTGGCTATTTGAAAATAGCCGATCTACAAGCTCACAACGCGTCTCATTGTGACGCGTTGTGAGCTTGTAGATCGGCTATTTTGAAATATGTAGTACTTTTACATTTGGTACTTTAAGTACATTTTGATGCCAATACTTCTGTACTTTTAATCAAGTAAATTTTGAATTCTGGACTTGTAATGGAGTTTTTATAGTGCAGTATTGGTACTTTTACTTAAGTAAAGACTTTGAGTACTTTTTCCACCACTGCACCTGCACGCGCACACACACACACACACACACACACACACACACACACACACACACACACACACACACACACACACACACACACACTTACGGCTCTCCTGTGACGCGCTCGACTTTTCTTTTCACGTGACGCAGGACCGCAGAATACATCACCTCCTCCTTCCCCCTCATGAGTACAAAGACGAATGGCACAACCCTCCCCATGTAAAGGCCATGGATGGTGGTCAACTGGTAGAAAGGCCTTGGACAGGTCTTAAATGTCCCATCAATGTATATCTAAAACAAATATATAATTTTATTGATACTGATATAAATTAGACATAGCCTGTATATATTGCGCAAAATTCTTATAAGTATTCGTTACCAAGCATTGATCATATTTGACATTTAAAATAATTATACATTTCAATT